>NW_020825308.1:0-530971 GCF_003286085.1 Drosophila persimilis | reverse complement strand
ACCGATTGTTCAAATACGATTTGTGAATCAAGATATCTATCTTTTAAACCGGACAGACGCCCTCCCATTTCTGATATTGCTCCGATTGCTCCGAGATTTTTCCAGCCCATATACTTTGAAGGAGTACTAGTCTCTAGGGAAAGAGCTAGTGGTGGAGATAGGGTACACTCTTCGAGTCTATTCATCTGCAAGGGTATAGAAACCGAAATTTCTCTCATCATCACCATCACGGAAGTGCCCCTCTAGTGCTTTCTCCATTTCATTCCATGCTTGACATCATCCTCTCTATATATATATGTATACTATATCTTTACTTTATTATCTCCTTGTATGTACTCTATTTTATGGCTTATCTTTGTGCATGATGTTATCATATTTGTGGTTTCCTGGTGTCCTGGTGTGATGGTACATTTAGAACGCCCCATCGTCCATGATCGCGTCGAGCCATGCGTGCCCTCGCCGTGCGGGCCAAACTCTCAGTGTCGGTGTCGGCTAATGATCAGCCCGTCTGCTCATGCTTGCAACATTATGTGGGTAGGGCGCCAAATTGCCGACCCGAGTGCACTTCGAACTCGGAGTGTGCCGGCAACATGGCCTGCATCAATCTGCGGTGCCGGGATCCCTGCGTGGGTACCTGCGGAAGTCAGACCACGTGTCTTGTAAATATCATAGACCGATATGCCGCTGCCTCGAGGGCTATGCGGGCGATCCATTCTCCGAGTGTAGTCCACAAAGTAAGGGTCAAGCCACACTCGACGCAACGCCAACGTCATTGCCCCCATTGCTAAACTGCTACCCTTTCCCCACTTCATTCATTTAGCTATCGTTCCGCCCGAGGTTGCACAGCCCTGCAATCCCAGTCCCTGCGGCGCCAATGCGGTGTGCAACGAGCGCAATGGTGTTGGCTCCTGTTCCTGCCTGCCCGAATACAGTGGCGATCCGTACACCGAATGCCGGCCGGAGTGTGTCCTGAACAGCTACTGTTCGAAGAACCGCGCCTGCCTCAACAACAAGTGCCGCGATCCCTGCCCAGGTGTTTGCGGTGTCTCCGCCGAGTGTCATGTGATTAATCACGCGCCCAGCTGCAGCTGCCCCTCCGGATACACGGGCAACCCATCGCAGTACTGCCGGGAAATACCAAAATGTAGGGTCTATCTTTGTGTCACTTCTCCTGAAACATCGGCTGAATGAATTTTATTTCCCCATGAATTCTAGTGGCCCCGCCTGTCCAGCCGTGTCGCCCGTCGCCATGCGGCCCGTACAGCCAGTGCCGCGAGGTGAACGGACATGCGGTCTGCTCATGCACCACCAACTATGTGGGCACACTCCGCCCGCCTGTCGACCGGAGTGCTCTGTTAGTTCCGAGTGCTCTCAAGACAGGGCTTGCGTGAACTTGCGCTGTGTAGACCCCTGTCCCGGAACCTGGGCCACGAGCCATTTGCAAGGTCACGAATCACAATCCCATCTGCTCGTGCCCCAGTGGCTACAGCGGCGATCCGTTTGTGCGATGCGCTCCACGGCAACAAGAACCGGAGCAGCCAAAGTCCAATGAGAATCCCTGCGTGCCCAGTCCCTGCGGCCGCAACTCCCAATGTCGCGTGGTGGGCGAGACTGGCGTCTGTTCCTGTCTGCCCAACTTCGTGGGCCGTGCGCCCAACTGTCGCCCAGAGTGTACCCTCAATTCCGAGTGTCCTGCCAATCTGGCGTGCATCAATGAGCGCTGCACAGACCCTTGTCCGGGGTCATGCGGCTTCAATGCCTACTGCAGTGTCGTTGGCCACTCGCCCATCTGTTCGTGCGACAATGGCTTCACTGGCGATCCATTCGCTGGCTGCAATCCGCAACGTAAGCGCGTCACTTCGCAGCTGTTTCCCTTTTGATATCCGACCTAATCTCGTTTCGTGTGACCTGCAGCTTTGCCAGAACCCGATGAGCGCCTGACACCCTGCCAACCCTCGCCCTGTGGCCCCAATGCCGAGTGCCGTGAACGCAGCGGCGCCGGCTCCTGTACGTGTCTGCCAGAGTACTTTGGCGATCCGTACAGTGGCTGTCGTCCCGAGTGCGTGGTTAATAGCGATTGCTCACGCGATAAGTCCTGCGTCAACCAGAAATGCGTGGACCCTTGTCCTGGCGTTTGTGGCCTGAACGCCGAGTGTCGTGTGTCCAATCACTTGCCCAGCTGCTCGTGCCTGGCCGGCTACACTGGAAATCCGTCGAGGCATGCCGTGAAATACCCCAACTCCCACCCCCACGTAGGTGTACCTGCAAATCCTAAAAGAAACAAAACAAGACTAAAACCCTACTAAAACCCATTCCCCCAGCCCTGGCCGATGTGAATCCCTGTAGACCCTCGCCGTGCGGTCCGTACAGCCAGTGTCGGGAGATCAATAACCATGCCGTGTGCTCTTGCCAGCCCGGACTCGTTGGCTCTGCCCCCAACTGTCGGCCCGAGTGTATCATAAGCTCCGATTGTGCCCAAGATCTCAACTGTCAGAATCAGAAGTGTGTGGACCCGTGTCCGGGCACATGCGGCATTGAGGCACGTTGTCAGGTCATAAACCACTATCCTGCATGCTCCTGTGCCCCAGGCTATACCGGAGATCCCTTCAATCGGTGCACTAAAATATTGTGTAAGCATGATACGATGTCCCCTTCGAAGGGAGGGCAAGCCAATTGGTGGATACCAGATTCCACCAGTTGGGATGCACTCTTTTAATCACGGTTGCCATATGAAATGATGAGATAGATAATATCCAAAGATTATAGAACACCTGGAGGATGAATTTCCTATAAGAAACGCCAGTACAATCCGTTCAACCAACGACGAAAACGTACGCTCTCATTATGATTCCTGTTGATTCTCCCGTAGCTCTCATATTTATATTCTTCAGATTTACTTCCGAAGGTACTCTCTTGCTTGTCGTGCCCAGAGCCTACTCTCTCGCATTCTCCTCGTTGATTCTCACTTGTTTTCAATACATGCGTCCCATTGCAGCTGGCGGTGCCACAATACCCGAAAAGTCCGGTAATCCCTGTGTACCCTCGCCGTGCGGACCCAACTCGAAATGCATCGATGTGCGCGGTTCGCCTGCATGCTCCTGTCTGCCGGACTACCTCGGCCGGCCGCCCAACTGTCGGCCCGAGTGCATGAGTAGTGCGGACTGTCCGGCGAATCTCGCGTGTGTCAACCAACGCTGCGCAGATCCGTGTGTTGGAGCTTGTGGCCAGAACTCTCTGTGCCAGGTGATCAAGCATCGTCCAACATGCGAATGCGTGCCTGGTTACACCGGCGATCCGTTCTCCGGCTGTGCTGTTGTACAGCAAAGTATATATCAATTGCATGCCAACGTATACCTTATCCTCCTCCACTCACACCACTTTTCCCTTATTTTCTGCCCTATATAGTTACGCCAACGGAGGCGCCACGCAATCCCTGCAATCCCAGTCCATGCGGCGCCAATGCCGTGTCGCGAGCGCAACGGCGCCGGCTCCTGCACCTGTCTGCCTGAATACTTTGGCGATCCGTACAGTGGCTGCCGCCCGGAATGTGTCCAGAACGATGACTGCGATCGCTCCCGTGCCTGCATCAACAGCAAGTGCCAGGATCCTTGTCCCGGTGCCTGCGGAATCAATGCCGAGTGCCGTGTCCTAATCATGGTCCCAACTGCAACTGCTTCGAGGGCTACACGGGTGATCCGCATCGCTCCTGCGCTCTGCTTGAAGTGGTGACCCGACGACCCGAGAACCCATGCCAGCCCTCGCCCTGTGGACCCTACAGCCAGTGCCTGGACACGAACAGCCATGCGGTCTGCTCCTGCCTAGAGGGCTACATCGGAGCACCGCCCAGCTGCAAGCCGGAATGTGTCGTCAGCTCCGAGTGCCCCCAGAATCGGGCGTGCATCAATCAGAAGTGCGCCGATCCCTGTCGCGGATCCTGCGGCAACAATGCCAAGTGCCAGGTGGTGAACCACAATCCCATCTGCAGCTGCGTGCCCGGCATGACCGGCGATCCCATCAGCGGCTGTACACCCAGCGAAGATGCCAAGGAATATCAAGAGCCGTGTGTGCCCTCACCCTGTGGCCCCAATGCCATTTGTCGCGAGATTGGAAACCAAGCGGCTTGCTCCTGCAATGCCAACTTCATTGGACGTCCGCCCAACTGCCGGCCAGAGTGCACCAACAACGACGAGTGCCAGAATCATCTATCCTGCCAGCAGGAGCGCTGCGTCGATCCCTGTCCTGGCTCATGCGGCAGTAACGCCGTCTGTCAGGTAGTGCAACACAATGCCGTCTGCTCCTGTGCCGATGGCTACGAGGGTGAGCCGCTCTTCGGGTGCCAGCTGATTCCCCTGCTGCTGCCCACCGAGGCGCCCACATCGCCATGCGAACCTTCGCCGTGCGGCCCCCATGCCGAGTGTCGCGAACGCAACGGAGCCGGCGCCTGCTACTGCCATGAGGGCTTCGAGGGCAATCCCTACGATGCACAGCGCGGCTGCCGACGCGAGTGCGAGATCAACGATGAGTGCACGGCCGCCCAGGCGTGTGTCCGCTTCAAGTGTATCGATCCCTGCGACAATATGTGCGGGGAGTACGCTCTCTGTACAGTGGATAACCATGTGCCCACCTGCACCTGTCCGGCCGGCTACAGCGGAGATCCGTTCTTCAGCTGCAAGCCCGTGCCGGTTACCCCGCGTCCACCGCTGAACCCGTGCAATCCCTCGCCCTGCGGCCCCAACAGCAACTGCGCAGCATCAACAACCAGGCCGTATGCTCCTGCCAGTCGGGCTTCGTCAATCAGCCGCCCAACTGCGGACCCGAGTGTATAGTCAGTGCGGAGGTCTGTGTGAACAAGAAGTGTGTGGGACCCATGTCTGCACACCTGCGGCATTCGTGCCATCTGCAGTACCAAGAACCACAGCCCATCTGCACATGCCCCCGCGGCATGAGCGGTGATCCCTTCGTTCAGTGCTCTAGGATACGTAAGTATATGAAAGAATCAAATGAAAGAGAATTCTAATGTTCGTCCCGTCCCATCCGCAGCTATAACACACGATGTGACTACAGCAGAACCTCCAGCTGCATCTTGTGTGCCTTTCACCTTGCGGTCCCAATGCCAGATTGTGGGCAATAGTCCGGCCTGCTCCTGCTTGCCGAACTTTATTGGCGCCCCCACCACGTTGTCGGCCGGAATGTGTCCTGAACTCCGAATGCGGACCCACGGAGGCGTGCATCAATCAAAAGTGCGGCGATCCGTGCTCTGGTTCCTGTGGCTTCGAGGCCAAGTGTCATGTTCTGAACCATCTGCCCATTTGCAACTGCATCGAGGGCTACGAAGGCGATCCGTTTGTGCGCTGTACCGAGAAACCAGAAGGCAAGACCCCGCCGCCGGTCGCCAACGATCCGTGCAATCCGAGTCATGCGGCCCGAATGCCGACTGCTTTGCCGTGAGTGCCGCTGCCAGAATAACTATCAAGGGAAACGCCTACGAAGGCTGCCGACCCGAGTGTACCCTCTCGGCGGACTGGCCGCGGGACAAGGCCTGCATGCGGAACAAGTGTGTGGATCCCTGCCCCGGAATCTGTGGCAACAATGCCGTTTGCGAGGTGATGAACCACATACCCGTATGCTCCTGTCTGCAGGGCTACGAGGGCGATCCGTTTACCAATTGTCGCGTGAAGCTCATCGAAGATACACCTAAAGTCCAGGCCTGTGCTCCGTCCCCATGCGGCTCGAACAGCCAGTGCCGCGATTGTCAACGGACATGCCGTCTGCTCGTGCCTGGAAGGATACATTGGGCGCCGCCTCAATGCCGTCCCGAATGCGTGGTATCTAGCGAATGCTCTGCGCTACAGGCTTGTGTCAACAAGAAGTGCGTGGATCCCTGCGCCGCTGCTTGTGGCCTGGAGGCACGCTGCGAGGTCATCAATCACAGCCCCATCTGTGGCTGCCCTCCTGGCCGAACTGGAGATCCCTTCAAGCAGTGCACAGAGATAGCCGTGGCCACGCCTCCAGATGTTAAGGAAGCCCCAGAGATCCATGTGTGCCCTCGCCGTGCGGACCCAACTCATATGCAAGCCCGATGAGCGAGGACCCGTGTGCCAGTGCCAGCCAGAGTTCTTTGGTTCGCCACCCAACTGCCGGCCCGAGTGCATTATCAATCCCGACTGTGCCTCGACGCAGGCCTGCATCAACAACAAGTGTCGCGATCCCTGCCCCGGCTCGTGGCACAAACGCCGAATGCCGCGTCATCGGTCACACGGTCTCGTGCTCCTGCCCAGCGGGATATGCTGGCAACGCGTTTGTGTAGTGTGTGCCGCAAACAGGAGGAACCGGTCAAGCCGTGCCAACCTTCGCCTTGTGGCGCCAATGCCGAGTGTATTGAACGGAACGGAGCTGCTGCCTGCAAGTGCATCGACGAGTACCAAGGCAATCCCTACGAGGGTTGCCGACCCGAGTGCGTGCTCAGCTCGGACTGTACCACGGACAAGGCATGCATACGGAACAAGTGTCAGGATCCCTGCCCGGGAATTGCGGCCTGAATGCCCAGTGCTATGCCGTGAATCATGTGCCCAATTGTGTCTGCCTCGATGGTCACACGGGCGATCCGTTTACCAACTGTCGCCGCGTGGAGCCCACAACGCCACCGCCAGTCGCCGATCCCTGCATCCCCTCGTCCTGCGGCGCCAACAGCAAGTGTCGCATTGCCAACGGACTGGCCGTCTGCTCCTGCCTGGAGAGCTTCATTGGAGCTCCGCCGAACTGTAAGCCGGAATGCACGGTGAACGCCGAGTGTCAGCGAACAAGGCCTGCCACAAGTTCCGCTGTGCAATCCCTGTGCAAAGACGTGCGGCATCAATGCCAGTGCGAGGTGATCAATCACAATCCCATCTGCAGCTCGGATTTGACAGGCGATCCGTTCGCCCGTTGTTATCCAGCGCCTGCCGTTGCCGGACCTAAGGATGCTCCGGAGTCCAAGACGCCCTGCCAGCCCTCGCCATGCGGCCTCTACTCAGAGTGTCGCGTGCGCGACGAGCAGGCCTCCTGCTCCTGCCTGCCCAACTACATTGGGGCACCGCCCAACTGCCGACCCGAGTGCATTGTAAATACGGACTGCTCGCCGAACCGCGCCTGCATTGCCGAGAAGTGTCGCGATCCCTGCGACGGCTCCTGCGGCATCAACTCCGAGTGTCGCATCCAGAACCACCTGGCCATATGCACCTGCCGCGGTGGATTTACCGGCGATCCGTTCGTTCAATGCGTGGAGATCATTGAGACGATCACGAAGCCTCCACTGAACGAACCACAGGATCCCTGCGACCTGCAACCGTGTGGAGCCAATGCGGAATGCCACGAGGGCACCTGCACCTGCTTGAGAGATTACCAGGGCGATCCCTATACGGGATGTCGTCCGGAGTGTACGCTGAGCACCGACTGCGCCCCCGTCAAGGCGTGCTTGAACAAGAAGTGCGTGGATCCCTGTCCCGGAGTGTGTGGCCAGAACTCGCAGTGCGATGTCTCCAATCACATACCGATCTGCAGCTGCCTGCAGGGCTACACGGGTGATCCGTTCGTGCACTGCCGCCTGGAGACGCCCGTGGCCAAGGACCCATGCCAGCCGAATCCCTGCGGTCCCAACAGCCTGTGTCATGTGTCGGCCCAAGGACCGGTGTGTGCCTGCCAGCAAGGCATGCTGGGCTCACCGCCCGCCTGCAAGCCAGAGTGCATAGTCAGCTCCGAATGCTCCCTGCAAACTGCCTGCGTACAGAGGAAGTGTGTCGATCCTTGCCCCGGCGCCTGCGGCCAGTTCGCACGCTGCCAAGTGATCAACCACAATCCATCGTGCTCCTGCAATTCAGGATACACGGGAGATCCGTTCACGCGCTGCTTCCAGGAAGAGCGCAAGCCGCCAACACCCACGGAACCATGTCAACCATCACCCTGCGGACCAAATTCGGAGTGTAAGGTGCTCAATGGAAATGCCGCCTGCTCGTGCGCCGCCACCTTCATTGGAACGCCACCCAGCTGCCGGCCCGAGTGCTCCATCAATCCCGAATGTCCACCGACCAAGGCTTGCATACGCCAGAAGTGCTCCGATCCCTGCGTGAATGCCTGCGGCTTCAATGCCCGCTGCAATGTGGCGAATCATCAACCCATCTGCACATGCGATGTGGGCTACACAGGAGATCCGTTCACCGGCTGTCAAAAGGAACAAGGTAGGACCCCGTTTTCATTTATCTTTTACGAATATCTAGTAGGCCAAGGCGTAAACCAGCTTTTATACATACTTTTATGTGGTTTTGGTTTGCTGCTTACTGGGCGCCCAGTACAACATGCGCTCTAAAATGAGATCTCGATCTGGAGCTTACATATATGCACACACCATACATTGTTTACGCCTTGGATGGTCCCTTCTTGAATGTGAAACTCTTTGAAATCCCCAAAGTTGAATTGTAATGAAAGTACCCCTCGTAAAAAACCCCTATACTTGAAGTTTCACATTCGTTCTTTGCGTATTACAATAAATGAAGTATTTTTCCAAACACAAACTGCAAGTGCAAGCGCTGCAATTGCATATTCCATTTACTTTAAAGCACTATTTGTTTGCACTAACTTTTTTGTATTCTCATTAGAGGTCTGCAAGAATGTATTATTAATTGGGGCACACAAACTCACTCATTCATTCACTGTTGGAATGGATGGAGAGCAGAATGCATTCATGCAGACCTCTTCAAGTCAGTTCCACCTCACTACGCGTGTTACTTGTTCTAATACGCTCCTTAGGCAGCACAAATTACATACATACAAATATATTCATCAAAATCTATGATTACCGCACTTACTGGCACAATGCATTGCAAAATGAAGTTTTCTACACCCGAATCGAATTCCACAATTTCACTTCGATACGCAAAATGCAAATTTCAACGAGCACGCAGTCTGTACGAGCTGTCGGAGTGAACGTGACGCTGAAAGTGTCTGTATGCTGGGGGTAATCAAAGGTTTTGATTAGCTTTTAACTTTTAATATTTTATACTTGCTTTTGCCCCTAACGCCTGAATATACAATATGCAAACTTGTCACGCCTTTATTTTTGCTTCCTTACCAAAAACCAAATCCAAGCCGTATTATAATGCCTCCGCTCACCCACCAAAAAACAAAAATACCCGCCTTGACTCTTGGCTCCTAACCCCTGATGATATTGCTGTTGCCTCCGCCTTTTTTTGGGCGGGAACCAAATCTGTTGACATGCTTTTACCTAATTCGTTATTTGGCCCACCACACGACCATGTCTCTCCAGTTGCTTACTACCCCACAACACAAATTGAAACCTAACCCAAAAATTACCCGAAATTGAGTACTGCGTTGTTGTTCCCCCTACCAAAAGCAAAATCTACGTTACGCCAAAGATCTAAACTAAATTCTAGTCAAGAACAAATTAGAGTATTCAAATGTATAACATAAAACTGTAGTTTAACCAAAGAAATCAATAAATCCAAGGATATAACCCCTGCAATAGACAATTGTTTTACTTACGACACGAAAAAAAAGTAACGCCACTGCAATGGCACAACCACAGCACTTACACAACACTGCCACTACCACCGCACACACGCAGCGCACAGCGTTTAACAACACTAAGCAAAGCGGTAAATATCGCAGCACACACTACATAAAGCGCTGCACTTGAAATGCAATTTTATTTGCAAATTTCGTTAACTGAAGCAAAATATAATGCCAACACCTAACTATACCGTAAACGTACTGTAATCTGTAACCACAATTGGATTAATCAGAGCCGCAAAGGCCAACGCCAGGTGTGTGTTGTACTGTACTAAACCCGAGATCCACTGAAGAATTATAATTAAAACTCTCTGACCTTCGTTTCTCCGTCTCTCCCACTCAAATCACTTTCTACCCCCCCTAACAAAAACAGAGCGCATTGTCAATGAACAGGTGACGCCCTGAGAACCCAATCCCTGCGGCTCGAATGCTGTATGTCGCGAACGCAATGGGATCGGCTCCTGCCAGTGCCTGCCCGATTACTTTGGCGATCCCTACCAGTCCTGTCGCCCCGAATGCATCCGAAACTCGGACTGTCCCACGAACAAGGCCTGCCAGCAGCAAAAATGTCGCGATCCCTGCCCCGGCACCTGCGGCACCAATGCGGACTGCAGCGTTACGAATCATCTGCCCACCTGTACATGCCGCATCGGATACATTGGTGATCCCTACCGCTACTGCCATGTGGAGCCAGCCCAACGTAAGATACCCACACACCCATCTGAGATCCATCGTGAGATTGTCCCGTCCTCCTTTCTAGCTATCCGTCTGGCCGAACCCGCACAACCCTGCCACCCCTCGCCGTGTGGCCCCAACTCTCAGTGTCGCGAACTCAACGGCCAGGCCGTCTGCTCCTGCATCGAGCTGTACATCGGTCTGCCCCCCAACTGCCGTCCCGAATGCGTGCTCAGCAGCGAGTGTCCCACGGACAAGGCGTGCATAAGTCAGCGATGCCAGGATCCCTGCCCGAGTACATGCGGCATCAATGCCGAGTGCCGGGTTCGGAATCATGGTCTACTCTGTCAGTGCCGTCAAGGCTTCACCGGCGACTCCTTTACCCGTTGTTATGCCCTGCCACGTAAGACCACCATCCACTCTATCTGGCAAACAGAGAGATCTAACAGACATGCAACCTCTTTAGCCCCGCCGCCTGTTGTTCAGCGTGTTGATCGTGATCCCTGCATGCCATCGCCCTGCGGCTTGAACAGCCAGTGTCGCAATGTGCAGGGCGTGCCCTCCTGCTCCTGTCTGCCCGAGTTCCTTGGAGCACCACCCAACTGTCGTCCCGAATGCACCATCAGTGCCGAGTGTTCCTCGAATCTGGCCTGCATCCGTGAAAAATGTATCGATCCATGTCCAGGGTCCTGTGGCTACGATGCAGAATGCAATGTGGTGAATCACACGCCCATTTGCGTCTGTCCCGTAGGCTATACTGGGGATCCGTTCAGCAGTTGTCGTCTGTCGCCACCCGAACCCGTTCAAAGTAAGCCTAATCCTTGATCCTTGATGCTGAGTCCCTCCCTAACTGCAAAACCCCATCGTACGTAGGTGAATATGTGGATCCGTGCAACCCATCGCCGTGTGGTCCGAACGCGCAGTGCTCCAACGGTGTCTGCAGCTGTTTGTCCGAGTTCCATGGCGATCCCTATGCCGGCTGTCGTCCGGAATGTGTCCTCAACTCCGACTGTCCCAGGGACAAGGCCTGTCTGCGCAGCAAGTGCCAGAATCCATGTCCAGGAACGTGCGGCGAGAATGCCATTTGCGATGTCATAAATCACATTCCGATGTGCCGTTGTCCGGACGGCACCGCTGGCAGTGCCTTTATACGCTGCTCTCCCGTCCAGCAAACTATTGTGGAAACGAATCCCTGCCGTCCATCTCCCTGCGGACCGAATTCCCAGTGCCGCGAGGTCAACCAGCAGGCGGTTTGCTCCTGCCTGTCCAGCTATATCAGTGCCCCACCGTCCTGTCGCCCCGAGTGTACCTCGAACGCCGAGTGCGCGCCCTCGCAGGCGTGTCTGAACCAGCGTTGCGGAGATCCTTGCCCTTGCACCTGTGGCGTAGGTGCCAACTGTGCCGTGGTCAGCCATAGTCCCTTCTGCACCTGTCCCGAACGCTTCACCGGGAATCCCTTCATCCGTTGTCAGCCACAAAGTAAGAAAGAGGCAAGCCCTAAGCGAGTATTGTCAATAATGTTTGTCCTTCAAGTTGAACCCGTGCGTGATCTCGTCCCAGTCGAACCCTGTCGTCCATCGCCATGTGGCCCCTATTCCCAATGGAATACATTGGACACATTGGACACATTACATTGG
The DNA here is from genome assembly GCF_003286085.1 of Drosophila persimilis. NCBI lineage: Eukaryota > Metazoa > Arthropoda > Insecta > Diptera > Drosophilidae > Drosophila > Drosophila persimilis. The sequence continues at coordinate 519,098 of NW_020825308.1, read as the reverse complement.
ACGGCCTCCGAACTGCCGTCCAGAGTGTGTAACGAGCTCGGACTGCACCAGCCAGATGACATGTGTCAACCAGAAGTGCGTCGATCCGTGTCCCGGACGCTGTGGTCTCAATGCCGAGTGTCGTGTAGTGAGCCATGCGGTGCAGTGCATCTGCCAGCAAGGCTTCACCGGCGATCCCTTCGTGCAGTGCAGCCCCGAAACCATCCGCCACATCGAGGTTCGCACTCCGTGCAGCCCCAGTCCCTGTGGACCGAATGCCGTTTGCCGTGATCGCAATGGCGTCGGTTCCTGCCAGTGCATGCCCGAATATTTCGGAGATCCCTATGCCGGCTGTCGGCCGGAATGTATGCTGGACTCGGACTGTCCCTCGAACAGGGCGTGCCAGCAGCTGAAATGCCAGGATCCCTGTCCCGGAACATGCGGCCTGAATGCCCAGTGCCAGGTAGTAAACCATCTCCCAACCTGCAATTGCCTCACTGGATATGAGGGGGATCCGTACCGCCAGTGCACCAGAATGCAAGAGCGTAAGAACCGTCCCCTCCCTCTCCTTCCCTCATCCACTAATGAGAGCCCACTTTTAGCACCACAAAAAGAGTACGTGAATCCTTGCCAGCCCTCGCCCTGCGGCCCCAATTCCCAGTGTCGTGTGGCCAACGAGCAGGCCGTTTGCTCTTGCCTGCCCCTCTTTGTGGGAACTCCTCCCGCCTGTCGACCCGAATGCACCATCTCCTCCGAGTGTCCCAGCCATCAGGCATGTGTTAACCAGAAGTGCGTGGACCCATGCACCGGCGACAGCTGCGCCAGCAATGCCGTGTGTCGAGTGCGTAACCACAGTCCCATCTGCAGTTGCCTCAGTGGCTTCACTGGCGATGCCTTTACGCGTTGCTTCCCCATTCCACGTAAGTGTATGCCCACCCAATCCCGTAGAAGAATGCCAACTGAACGAAGAATCCGTCCTAAACAGCACCACCGCCCGAACGGATCCAAGAACCCCTGAGAGATCCCTGTCTGCCTACACCCTGTGGACCCAATTCGGAGTGCCGCAACATCAATGGGGTGCCCGCGTGCTCCTGTTTGTCCAGCTTCATGGGGCAGGCGCCCAACTGTCGACCCGAATGCACCATCAACGCCGAGTGTCCTGCCAATAGGGCGTGCATCAATCAAAGGTGTCGCGATCCCTGTCCAGGGGCCTGCGGCCTGGATGCAGTCTGCAGTGTCATCAATCATACGCCACTCTGCGCCTGCATCGATGGGTATATCGGAAATCCCTTCACCAAATGTAGCCCCAAGCCACCAGAACCCACATCCCCGCCACCGGTCGCCGACGATCCATGCAATCCCTCGCCCTGCGGCTCGAATGCCGTGTGCCGCAATGGCCAGTGCTCGTGTATACCCGAATACCAGGGCGACCCCTACGTCTCCTGTCGTCCCGAAAGCGTGCTGAACACGGACTGTCCCAGAGATCGAGCCTGCGTGCGCAACAAATGCATAGATCCCTGTCCAGGCACCTGTGGCGTGAATGCCCTTTGCGAAGTAACCAATCACATACCCATCTGTCGCTGTCCCGACCGGACGTCCGGCAACGCATTCTTCGAGTGTCGTCCCGTGCCGGCGAAGCCCATCATCCAGCAGAATCCCTGCCAGCCAACGCCATGCGGACCCAACAGTCAGTGCCGCGTTGTGCAGAACACGGCAGTCTGCTCCTGCCTGAAGGACTACGTGGGCAGTCCGCCCCAGTGCCGACCGGAGTGTGTCACCAACTCGGACTGTCCGGCAGATCAGTCGTGTCAAAACATGAAGTGCCGTGATCCCTGTCCGGGAACATGCGGCTTCAACGCCCTCTGCAACGTGGTCAATCACAGTCCCTTTTGCAGCTGCCCCACGGGCATGTCCGGCAATCCATTCGTCAGCTGCCAGCAGCTGCCCCAACGCGATGATCGACCCCAGAACCCCTGTCAGCCCTCGCCCTGCGGCCCCCAACTCCGAGTGTCGCGTCTCAGGAGACTCCCCATCATGTTCCTGCCTGCCAGAGTTCGTTGGAGCTCCTCCCAACTGCAAGCCCGAATGCATCTCCAGCTCAGAATGCCCCACCAACAGGGCCTGCATCAACCAGAAATGCGTGGATCCCTGCCCTGGACTATGCGGACAGAATGCCAACTGTCGGGTGTTCAGTCACACGGCCATGTGTCTGTGCGAGAGCGGCTTCACCGGTCATCCATTCACTCAGTGTAGTCCGGTCAGGGATGCCCCCGTGGAGGTACTGCAGCCCTGCAATCCCAGTCCCTGTGGCGTCAATGCCAAGTGCGAGGAGCGCGGTGGGGCTGGATCCTGCACCTGTCTGCCGGAGTACTTTGGCAATCCCTACGATGGCTGCCGCCCCGAATGTGTCCTGAACTCCGACTGTCCTTCGAACAGAGCCTGCGTGAATCAGAAGTGCCGCGATCCCTGTCCGGGAGTGTGCGGTCAGATCGCCGAGTGCCAGGTGGTTAATCACCTGGCCACATGCAATTGTCTGATTGGCTACACCGGAGACCCCTACACCCTGTGTCGCATCGTAGAGAACGAACCACGTAAGAGTATCCCGTCCTCTGTCTCCCCAATGATCTTCTCTGACCATCGTGTTCCTTTTCGCCGTAGCCATCTATGTGAATCCCTGCCAGCCGTCACCCTGCGGTCCCAACTCGCGTTGCCGCGAGATCAACGATCAGGCTGTGTGCTCCTGCCTCCCCGAGTTCATTGGCAGTCCCCCGGCTTGTCGGCCGGAATGCACCAGCAGCTCGGAATGTGCCGCCGACAAGGCGTGTGTGAATCGCAAATGCGTGGATCCCTGTCCGAATGTTTGCGGTCAGCAGGCCGAGTGTCGCGTTCGCAATCACAATCCCATCTGTAGCTGTCTGAGCGGATACACCGGAGATCCATTCACCCGCTGCTACCGTCAGCCCCGTAAGCCACAAAGAATACTTCGAATACCATGGAAGAAATTCTATCAAACCCACTTTTCAGCTCCTCCTGGAGACCTATTGAAAGAGAACCCCTTGATCCTTGTGTACCCTCGCCGTGTGGGGCCAATTCCCAGTGTCGCGATGTCTATGGCACACCCTCGTGCTCTTGCCTGCCCCAGTTCTTAGGACCGCCGCCCAACTGTCGACCCGAATGTTCCATCAATGCGGAGTGTCCCAGCCATCAGGCGTGCATCAATCAGAAGTGTCGCGATCCCTGTCCCGGCTCCTGTGGCCTCAACACCCAGTGCAATGTGATCAATCACACGCCCATCTGCAGCTGTCTTCTGGGGTATATCGGGGATCCATTCAGCGTTTGTAATCCCGAACCGCCGCAGAAAAGTAAGCCCCCTTCGGTCAGCCCTACACATTCAATGGAAATAATGTTTTATGTGTCTTCAAAATCCCAGTTCAAGATCCACTGCCTCCTCAAGATCCCTGTTATCCCTCACCCTGTGGCTCCAATAGCCGCTGCAATAATGGCGTATGCTCGTGTCTGCCGGAGTACCATGGCGACCCCTACACCGGTTGTCGTCCCGAGTGCGTCCTCCACACAGAATGCGATCGTAGTCGCGCCTGTGTGCGGCACAAGTGTGTGGATCCCTGCCCCGGAAAATGTGGAACGAATGCGATATGCGAGGTCCTGAATCACATTCCCAACTGTCGCTGTCCCGCGGAAATGCAGGGAAATGCCTTCATCCAATGTAGCCCTGTGCCACGTAAGCCCAATCCATCGACTGTCCCCCGCATTTGGAGTCCCTTCAAAGTCTTGGATATTACAGAACTCGATGATGTGCAGAATCCCTGCCAGCCCTCGCCCTGCGGACCGAATGCCCAGTGTCGCGTGGCCAACCAGCAGGCCATTTGCTCCTGCATCGCGCCCTTCATTGGCAGTCCACCCTTCTGTCGTCCGGAGTGCACCAGCAACGCGGAATGTCCCCTGAACCTGGCATGTTTGAACCAGAAATGCAGCGATCCTTGTCCGGGCGTCTGCGGCCGCAGTGCCCAGTGCCATGTGACGAACCACAGTCCTTTCTGTCGCTGCTTGGACCGCCACACGGGCAATCCCTTCGTCAGTTGCCAGCCGATCATTGAGCCGCCAGTGCCGCCGCCGCGTCAGCCATGCCTCCCCTCACCCTGCGGCGCGTATGCCCAGTGCCGGGAGATCAATGAGACGCCGTCGTGCACCTGTCTGCCCGAGTACATTGGCGCTCCGCCGAACTGTCGGCCCGAATGCGTTACCAGCTCCGAGTGTCCCACTCATCAGGCTTGCATCCAGCAGAAGTGTCGCGATCCCTGTCCTGGTCTGTGCGGCCTCTTGGCGGAGTGTCGTGTGCTCTCGCACACTCCCAGTTGCGTCTGCCCCGAGGGAATGGAGGGTGATCCCTTCACCCAGTGTACGGAGAAGAGAATCCAGCAGTTGGATCGATTGGACCCATGCAACCCCAGTCCCTGTGGCGTCAATGCCAGGTGCACTTCGCGCCAGGATGCTGGCTCTTGTCAGTGTTTGCCGGAATACTTTGGGAATCCCTACGAGGGCTGCCGTCCGGAATGTGTCCTCAACTCTGATTGTCCATCCAACAGAGCGTGTCAGCAGCAGAAGTGCGAGGATCCTTGCCCGGGAACCTGCGGCCAGAATGCCATCTGCAATGTCCTCAACCACGTGCCCAGCTGTAGCTGCCTCACGGGTTATTCGGGCGATCCCTACCGTCAGTGCCTGCTTGAACGCCAACGTAATACATTAGACATACAAATTCGCTTGGAGATCAATGCCTACAATCCCTGCTCTAACTTTTGTAGCCATCAAGGAGTATCTGAATCCCTGCCAGCCTTCGCCCTGTGGCCCCAATTCCCAGTGTCGTGAGTCCAACGAGCAGGCCGTTTGCTCCTGTCTTCCCGAATATGTGGGTGCGCCTCCTGTCTGTCGTCCCGAGTGTACCATATCCTCAGAGTGCTCGCCGGATAAGGCCTGCGTGGGCCAGAAGTGCATCGATCCCTGTCCGAATACCTGCGGAGAGCAGGCCACCTGTCGTGTTGTGAACCACAGTCCCATTTGTACGTGTCGCGCCGGTTACACGGGCGATGCCTTCTACCGCTGTGTACCCAAACCCCGTAAGTAGACCCCGGAACGACCAGGAGTCAGAGGTCCAAGTGTTTTAATCTCCCAATTTTACCCAAAAAGCTGTGCCAGTGGCTCCTCCAGTGCAAAAGACACCAGTCGATCCCTGTGTGCCCTCCCCTTGTGGCCCGTATGCCGAGTGCCGTTCGAATGGCGACGCTCCTGCCTGTTCCTGTTCGATTGGGTACTTGGGGGCTCCGCCCAACTGCCGTCCCGAGTGCCGCATCAATGCGGAGTGTCTCAGTAGAGAGGCCTGCATCAATGAGAAGTGTCGCAATCCCTGTCCCGGCTCCTGTGGCCTTGGTGCCACTTGCAACGTGATCAATCATACGCCCAGCTGCACCTGTCCGCCGGGATACACGGGCGATCCGTTCACCCACTGCCAGCCCCAACCTCCACCGCCACCACGTAAGACCTTAAGACCTTGTAGTTCCATTCAGAAATGCTTTAACGATCGGATCTCCTTAGCTGTGGAGCTAGATGATCCCTGCAATCCCTCGCCCTGTGGAGCAAATGCTCTGTGCAACGCAGGCGTCTGCACGTGCATCCCTGAGTACCATGGGGATCCGTACATCGGCTGTCGTCCCGAGTGCATCACCAGTTTGGATTGCTCGCGAGATCGGGCCTGTGCACGTCACAAGTGCTTCGATCCCTGCCCGGGCACCTGTGCCCCCAATGCCATTTGTACGGTCCTCAATCACGTGCCCATGTGCACCTGTCCGGAGGGGTATGCTGGCAATGCGTTTATCCAGTGCCAACCAGTGCCACGTAAGCATCCCAGACATCAGAAACTACTCCAAATTTCCAGAGAGATTCCAACCATTTCCTTCCGCCCTTCCCACAGCACCAACCATTGTCCAGCCGTGTCAGCCATCACCCTGTGGCCCCAATTCACAGTGCCGTGAGGCCAATGGTCAGGCGGTATGCTCCTGCGTGCCAGGATATATTGGAACCCCTCCACTCTGTCGACCAGAGTGCACCTCGAACGCGGAATGTGTGTCTCTCGAGGCGTGCGTGAATCAAAAGTGCGTGGATCCATGTCCTGGAGCCTGTGGCAGGAATGCCCAGTGTAGTGTCGTCAATCACAATCCCTTCTGCACGTGTCTGCCCCACTATACGGGCAATCCGTTTGTGGGCTGCCAGCAGATCATCGAGCCTCAGAGGGAGGAACTCGTGCCACGCGATCCCTGTCGACCCTCCCCCTGCGGACCCAATGCCGAGTGTCGGGCCGTTGGGGACACAGCATCGTGTTCCTGTCTGGCGGAATTTGTTGGCTCTCCGCCGTACTGCAAGCCGGAATGCGTGACCAACTCCGAGTGTCCATCGAATCGTGCGTGCATCAATCAGAAGTGTCGCGATCCTTGCCCTGGTCTGTGTGGTATAAGTGCCATTTGTCGCGTTGTCTCCCACACGGCCATGTGCATCTGTGATGCGGGCCTCACCGGCGATACCTTCACCCAGTGCCAGCCGATTGTCCACGATGTGGAGATCATCAATCCGTGCCATCCCTCGCCTTGTGGCTCGAACGCCGAGTGCATACAACGGAACGGAGCGGGCGCCTGTCAGTACTTACCGGAGTTCTTCGGGAATCCCTACGAGGGCTGCCGTCCGGAGTGTGTCCTCAATTCGGACTGTCCTGCGAACAGAGCCTGCCAGCAGCAGAAGTGCCGCGATCCCTGCCCCGGCTGCTGTGGCCAGAACGCCGAGTGCAATGTCGTGAACCACACGCCCATCTGCAGCTGCTTCCCTGGATTTATAGGCGATCCGTATCGCTATTGTAGTCAACCGCCAGAACGTAAGCTAGTTCCAATTATCGCTATCCTTAGCAGTTGTACTAAATTTTGGTCGTAGTTAGTTACTAATTCCAAGCGTATATTGTATCCTAACCCAAACCAATAGCTATTGTCCATGACTACGTGAATCCCTGTCAGCCATCGCCCTGTGGCTCCAATGCCATTTGTCGCGTGGTCAACGAGCAGGCCGTGTGTTCCTGTGGCCCCGAGTTTGAGGGAGCCCCGCCCAACTGCCGTCCCCAGTGTACCTCCAGCTCTGAGTGTCCCTCCACCCAGGCTTGCATCAGCTACAAGTGTGCCGATCCCTGTCCTGGTGTGTGTGGCCAGCTTGCGATCTGTGAGGTGCGAAACCATAGTCCCATCTGTAGGTGTCCCCCGGCCATGATGGGCGATCCCTTCGTGCGCTGTCTGCCACGACCAGAGAGTAAGGAACGATCCAGAACTATGATCCAGAATGGTGTTAATCCTTTACGACCCTTGACAGTTCCTCCACCCCTAAGAGATGTGGCCCCCTACCGCGATCCCTGTGCACCCTCACCCTGTGGCCTTTACTCCACCTGCCGCAACCAACAACAGCAGGCTGTGTGCTCCTGTCTCCCGAACTACTTTGGCACTCCCCCGCATTGCCGACCCGAGTGCTCCATCAATGCAGAGTGTCCCAGCCACTTGGCGTGCATTAATCAAAGGTGTCGCGACCCCTGTCCCGGCGCCTGTGGCCAGCAGACCGAGTGTCGGGTGACCAATCACGTGCCCAGCTGTCTGTGCCTCCAGGGCTATGTGGGAGACGCCTTCTTGGCCTGCCACCCAGCTCCACGTAAGACCTTGACCTTAACCTCTTCAGAACTCTTTGCTAATCCCAACCCTACAGCCCCTCCAAGCAACGATGAACCCCGTGATCCCTGCAATCCCAGTCCCTGCGGCAACAATGCCATTTGTTCGGGCGATGGTCAGTGCCGCTGTGTGGCCGACTATCAGGGGGATCCCTATGTCTCCTGCCGCCCCGAATGCGTGCTGAGTGCCGAGTGTCCTCGGCATCTGGCCTGCATTCGCCAAAAGTGCACAGATCCCTGTCCCGGCACGTGCGGTGCCAATGCCATCTGTGAAGTCCAGAGCCACATAGCCATGTGCCACTGTCCCCCGGGAATGACTGGAAATGCCTTTGTCCAGTGCAGCGCCGTATGTGATGCAGTGGATGTCAACCGCAATCCTTGTAGCCCATCGCCGTGCGGCAGCTATGCCGAGTGCCGCGAGCGCAATGATCAGGCCATCTGCAGCTGCCTCCCCAACTACTTTGGCGTCCCCCCCGCCTGCCGACCCGAGTGCAGCAGCAACTACGATTGTGCACCCCATTTGGCGTGCCAGAACCAGCGTTGCGTCGATCCCTGTCCGGGAGCTTGTGGCGCCCATGCCCAGTGCCGAGCTGTCAGCCACAGTCCCTTCTGCAGCTGCAGACCTGGCTACACGGGCAATCCCTTCGTTCAGTGTCATAGGATCTGTAAGTCTAACCCCCAGTCCATCACCAGAAGTGTCACCTAATTATTGCCATGTGTTCCGTGTACAGTTGAACCTGTGAGGGATGTGGTGCTCCGAGATCCCTGCCAGCCATCTCCCTGCGGTCCCAACAGCGAGTGTCGGCCCGTAAGTGATACACCATCCTGCTCATGTCTCGCCAATTTCTTTGGCACTCCGCCGAACTGCAGGCCCGAGTGTGTATCCAACTCCGAGTGCAGCACGGTCCAAGTTTGTGTGAACAATCCCTGCAAAGATCCCTGTCCAGGGCTTTGTGGCACATCTGCAGTTTGTCGCGTCATTAGCCACAGTGCCATGTGCCACTGCCAGCCAGGATACAGCGGGGATCCCTTCATTCGCTGTGATCCCATTGTTGTACGTGATCCCATAGAGGTCCTGCAGCCCTGTAATCCGAGTCCCTGTGGCGCCTTTGCCGAGTGCCGGCAACAGAATGGAGTCGGCTCCTGTCTGTGCTTGCCCGAATACCACGGCAATCCCTATGAGGCCTGTCGTCCCGAGTGTGTCCTGGACTCCGATTGCGCCTCGAACAGAGCCTGTGTAAACCAGAAGTGCCGCAATCCCTGTCCCGGAGTGTGTGGCCAGAATGCCGAGTGCTATGTCCGCAATCATTTGCCCACCTGCAACTGCCAGAACGGCTATGTGGGAGATCCTTATAGCTATTGCAGCATTGAGACCAAACGTAAGCAGACATCAGAAATCCCTGTATCGCTCTATAGAGCTCTTCCCTCTCCCATTCCAGCCATTCGTGAGTATATGAATCCCTGCCAGCCCTCTCCCTGTGGCCCCAACTCCCAGTGCCGTGAACTGAATGGCCTGGCCACTTGCTCCTGTCTGCCCGAGTACGTGGGCAGTCCGCCTGGCTGTCGTCCCGAGTGTACGGTCTCCTCCGAGTGTAGTCTGGACAGGGCCTGTGTGCGCCACAAGTGTGTGGATCCCTGTCCAGGTGCCTGTGGCAGCAATGCCAATTGTCTTGGAATGAACCATGCCCCACTCTGTTCCTGTCAGCCAGGCTACACGGGAGACCCATTCACCCGTTGCTATCCATTGCCTCGTAAGTCGTTTCTCCCCTCCCCAGAGAGTGTATGTCCTCTTAACATCCTTCCCATTCGATCAGCTCCCACAACGCATATACTCTACGACATTGTAAGCGATCCCTGCCAGCCGTCCCCTTGCGGTGCCAATTCCCAGTGCAGGCAGTCCCAGGGTCAGGCCATCTGTAGCTGTCTCTCCAACTACTTTGGTCTGCCGCCGAACTGCCGACCCGAGTGTACCCAGAGTTCCGAGTGCCTGTCCAGCCGGGCGTGCATCAACCAGAGGTGTGTGGATCCATGCCCCGGCTCCTGTGCCTACAACGCCCTCTGCACCACGCGTAACCATGTGCCGAGCTGTCAGTGTCCCCCCCACCAATTGTTACCCAGAACCCCAGCCACCACGTAAGAATCGAATGGAAAAGCATCCTGCTGTAAACATCTCTCAACCCCTACCTATACTCCACCCATAGCCACACCCATTGCCCTTGATGATCCCTGCCATCCCTCGCCCTGCGGACCCAATGCTCAGTGCTCGAACGGTCAGTGTTCGTGTATTGGGGACTACCAGGGGGATCCCTACAGGGGCTGCCGCCCAGAGTGTGTCCTGAATGCCGACTGTTCGAAGGATCGGGCCTGTGTGCGCCACAAGTGTGTGGATCCCTGTCCGGGCACCTGTGCCCCCAATGCCATATGCGATACGATCAATCACATCGCCATGTGCCGCTGTCCAGAGCAGATGACAGGCAATGCCTTCATCCAGTGCGAGTTCCCACCTGTGGCATTGACTCCACCCGATCCTTGCGCACCGTCACCGTGCGGCCCCAACAGCCGTTGCCGCGTACTCAACAACAATGCCGTCTGCTCCTGCATTGAGGACTATGTGGGTACGCCACCCAATTGTCGGCCCGAGTGCACCCACAATTCGGATTGTCTGCCGCGACTGGCCTGCCAGCGGCAGCACTGCATCGATCCCTGTCCCGGAACCTGTGGCTTCAACGCCCTCTGTCATGTGGTCAATCATGCTCCAATCTGCAGCTGTCCGCCGCAACACAATGGCAACCCCTTCGCGGGCTGCTTCCCGGAACCAGTGCGTCGCGATGAGGAACCCCCCAGGAACCCCTGTCAGCCCTCTCCTTGCGGACCCTATGCCCAGTGCCTTGCTCTGGGAGATCAGGCACAGTGTAGCTGTCTTCCCAGCTACATTGGAACGCCGCCCAACTGCCGGCCAGAGTGTGTGACCAATTCGGAGTGTCCCTTTGACAGGGCCTGCATCAGTCAGCACTGCCGCGATCCCTGTCCGGGCGTTTGTGGCTCCAATGCCCAGTGCCATGCGATAAGCCACGCCACCATGTGCCATTGCCTGCCCGGCTTCACGGGGGATCCATTCACCGCCTGCCACCAGCCTCCGATCGTTCAACAAATCGAATATGTCCAGCCTTGCTCCCCGAATCCCTGTGGGGCCAATGCTGTGTGTCGCCGCGAGGGCAATGCCGGCTCCTGCCAGTGCCTACCCGAATACTATGGCAATCCCTACGAGGCCTGTCGTCCCGAGTGTGTGGCCGACAGCGACTGTCCGTCGGATAAGTCCTGCCACCAGCTGAAGTGCCGCGATCCGTGTCCCGGGGTTTGTGCCCTGAATGCTGCCTGTCGCGTGATCAATCACCTTCCCACCTGTCATTGTCTCAGCGGATTCCTAGGGGATCCCTACAGCTACTGTCGTCTGCCAGAGAAACGTGAGTTGAAGATCTGTCTGTGTCCCAAGATTAGCCCTAACCCTACGCAAACCGTCCTTAGCTATTCTCAAGGAGTACGTAAATCCATGCCAGCCCTCGCCCTGTGGCCCCAACTCCCAGTGTCGTGAGAACAACGAGCAGGCCATCTGCTCGTGTCTACCGGAATATGTGGGGGCTCCGCCTAACTGTCGGCCCGAGTGCGTCTCGAATGGGGAGTGTTCCCGTGACAAGGCATGCCTCAATCAAAAGTGTGGCGATCCCTGTCCTAGAGTGTGCGGCTCCAATGCCGAATGTCGCGTCTTCCAGTATGCCCCCATCTGTAGTTGTCGTCCAGGGTTCACTGGCGATGCTTTCTCCCGATGCCTGCCCCTGCCACGTAAGAGAAGAGTCTACACCCAAGCAGAAGAAGAATCTGTAAATCTATCCTACCCCTTTTTAGCACCCCTTCCCCCGCTCTTGGATGTGTATCGCGATCCCTGCTTACCATCGCCCTGCGGCCAGTATGCGGAGTGTAGAGACAACCAAGGCTCTGCCACCTGTACCTGCCTCCCCGCGTACTACGGCACTCCACCCAACTGCCGACCCGAATGCACCATCGCCGAGGATTGTCCCTCGCATCTGGCGTGTCAACAGCAGCACTGTCGCGATCCCTGTCCAGGAGCCTGTGGCTTCAACGCCTTCTGCACGGTGATCAACCACAGTCCCACGTGTCAGTGTGCTCCAGGACTGATCGGCAACCCATTCACATCCTGCCATGCTCGGCCACGCGATCCACCACCACAACAGGATACCAGCGATCCCTGCGCCTCGATTACGTGCGGTGCCAATGCCGTCTGCCAGCAAGGAAGATGCAGCTGTCTGCCAGAGTTCATCGGAAATCCATTGATTGGCTGTCGACCCGAGTGCGTCCTGAGTGCGGAATGCGACTGGGACAAGGCGTGCGTGCGGAACAAGTGCATCGATCCCTGTCCCGGCACTTGTGGATCCAGTGCCATCTGTGAGGTCCACCGACACGTGGCCATGTGCCATTGTCCCCCGGGAATGACTGGCAATGCCTTCTCTCAGTGCCGACCACTGCCGCCGCCAGCTCAGGATCCCCCCATCATAGCCGATCCCTGTCAGCCCTCGCCTTGCGGACCAAATGCCCAATGTCGTCACATCAATGGCCAGGCCGTGTGCTCGTGTCTGCCACAATTTGTGGGCACGCCACCATCCTGCCGTCCGGAATGCGTAAGCAATGCGGAATGTCCGCTTCACTTGGCGTGTCTGCAGCAACAGTGTGGCGATCCCTGTCCGGGATCCTGCGGCCTCAATGCCGAGTGTCGCGTGATCAATCACAGTCCCAACTGCCACTGCATCCAATCGTTTACTGGAAATCCATTTGTGGCATGCCACCGTCAACCTCCGCCTGCACCTGCCAGGCAGGACCCTGTTCCGCTGGATTCCTGTCAACCCTCGCCGTGTGGCGCCAATGCAGAGTGTCGCGTCCAAGGAATCAACGCCCAATGCAGCTGCCTCGCTGGATTTGTGGGCACACCACCCGACTGCCGGCCGGAATGCGTATCCAACTCCGATTGTCCCACGAATCTGGCCTGCCGCAACGAAAAGTGCCGCGATCCCTGCCCCGGAGTCTGTGGCCTGAATGCGGAGTGCTATGTGATCAATCATACGCCCATGTGTACGTGCCTCGCTGGATACAATGGCCATCCCTTCTTTGGCTGTCAAGTGGTGCGCGATGTCCCAGAGACACCACTCAATCCGTGCGTGCCCAGTCCTTGTGGCGCCAATGCCGTTTGCAGCGAACGTAATGGAGCAGGGGCATGCCAGTGCCTGCCCGACACCATTGGCAATCCCTACGAGGGCTGTCGTCCAGAGTGTGTCCTCAACACGGACTGTCCCAGCCATTTGGCGTGTGTCAATCAACACTGTCGCGATCCCTGTCCAGGCACCTGCGGCTCCAATGCCCTGTGCCAAGTGCGCCATCATCTGCCACAATGCCAGTGCCTGGCGGGCTACCAGGGCAATCCATACACCTATTGCAGCCTCCTGCGTAATCGTAAGACACTCCTTGACGTTCCCTTGGCAGACTCACCCCACATTTTCGTCCTCCCTGCAGCCCTGCCCGAACCCATTGCCTCCCGTCCCTGCCAGCCCTCGCCTTGCGGACCCAATGCCCACTGTCGCGAGGCGAATGGTCAAGCTATATGCAAATGCCTGCCAGACTTTGTTGGATCCCCGCCTGCTTGTAGGCCCGAGTGTACCATCTCCAGCGAGTGCGACTTGACCAGGCCATGCGTGCAACACCACTGCGTCGATCCCTGTCCGGGGATCTGCGGCAGCAATGCCCAATGCCGTGTCCTCAACCACAGTCCGCTTTGCAGTTGTCTGCCCGGCTACACTGGAGATGCCTTCAGTGGCTGCCAGCCGATCCGTAAGACTCCAATGATCCACCCTTTGGACTTTCCTAACACAAACAAACCAAACAAACCATTTGCAGGACCCGTCATTAGCTATGATGCTCCGCCCAAGGATATCTACCGCGACCCGTGTGCACCCTCGCCCTGCGGCACCTTCGGCCAGTGCAGAGCACAGGGCACCCAGGCCGTGTGCTCCTGCCTGCCAGGATACTTTGGTGTCCCGCCTCAGTGCAAGCCGGAGTGTGTGATCAATCCAGACTGCGCCTCGCACTTGGCCTGCATCAGCGAGAAGTGCCGCGATCCCTGTCCCGGCTCCTGTGGCCTGCTGGCCCAGTGCAACGTCATCAATCACACGCCCATCTGTAGCTGCCCCCCTGGCTATCAGGGCAATCCCTTTGTCAGCTGCAGACCCCAACCTCCTCCAGCTCCGGTTCCAGTACTACGGGATGCCTGCAATCCCTCGCCATGCGGCCCCAATGCCGTTTGCAGTGCCGGAGGACAGTGCAACTGTCTCGCAGAGTTCGATGGCAATGCGTATGTGGGCTGTCGCCCGGAGTGTGTCCTGAATTCAGAGTGTGCCCGGGACAGGGCCTGTCAGCGCAGCAAATGCGTGGATCCCTGTCCGGGGGCCTGTGGTGTGGGCGCCGTTTGTGAGGTGCGCAACCACATACCCATTTGCCTCTGTCCACCCGGGACTTCCGGAAATGCCTTCATCCAGTGTACGACCATCCTTGTTCAATGTAGGTTCCATTGGAAATCCTTTGTTGAAGAAACCCCTCCACCTAATTCATCCTCCCCCGTCTGTTGTTTAGCTTCTCCCGTGGAGCCCCCTAATCCCTGCCAGCCATCGCCCTGTGGATCTAATGCCCAGTGTCGCGAGGCCAACCAGCAGGCCGTGTGCTCCTGCTTGAGTGGATACTTCGGTGTCCCGCCCAGATGTCGACCGGAATGCACCATCAACTCGGACTGTGCCCCCCACTTGGCGTGCCTCAATCAGCAGTGTCGCGATCCCTGCCCCGGGGCCTGCGGACAATTTGCCAACTGCCAGGTCATCCGACATGTCCCGCACTGCAGTTGTCCCGCAGGATACGCGGGAAATGCCTTCTCCCTGTGTCAGCAGATACCACCAGCGGTTGTGCAGCGAGAGCCCCTCCCTGTGTATCCCTGTCATCCATCCCCATGTGGATCGAATGCCCAGTGCACGGAACAAGGCGATCAAGCCATCTGCAAGTGCCTTGAAGGCTACATAGGACCGCCACCCAACTGTCGACCAGAGTGCATAACATCCTCCGAGTGCCCAAACCAATTGGCATGCATCCGGCAGAAGTGCCGCGATCCGTGTCCTGGTTTGTGCGGACAGGCAGCCAGCTGCCAGGTCGTGAGCCATGTGCCCTCGTGCCTGTGCATTGGAGACTACATCGGAGACCCCTACACGGGCTGCCGTCCAAGACCAGCAATAGAACGAGACCAGATCAATCCGTGCGCGCAGAACCCATGCGGTAGCAATGCCATGTGCAGACAGCAAGGAGGAGCTGCGGCATGCCAGTGCCTGCCCGAGACCTACGGCAATCCCTACGAGGGCTGCCGACCCGAGTGTGTCGTCAATTCGGACTGCTCCGGCCATTTGGCCTGCTTGAACCAACATTGTCGCGACCCCTGTCCTGGTAGCTGTGCACCGAATGCCCAATGCCAGGTCGTCAATCACATCCCCATCTGTAGTTGCTATCCCGGCTACAGAGGGGATGCCTATCGCCATTGCCATGCGGTGCCTATCCAGGCGGAACGTAAGCAACCCACCCTTTGCACTAACCCACAATCGACCAACACGTTTGCACCCTTCTGCACCCCTCCAGCAATCGAACCGGTTAATCCCTGCCAGCCCCCGCCCTGTGGTCCCAACTCTGAGTGTAGCGTAGCCCAGGGACAGGCTGTCTGTCGCTGTCTGCCCGATTATTATGGCTCGCCGCCTGCCTGTCGACCCGAATGCACCACCAATCCCGAGTGTCCCCACGATAGGGCCTGTGTGGCCAGACATTGCTCCGATCCGTGTCCAGGCGCTTGCGGGCAGAATGCCATTTGTCAGGCGCATCAACACCGAGCCCTGTGCTCCTGTCCGCCCGGCTACACCGGCGATGCCTTCACCCGATGCCTGCCATTACCTGCTCGACCTCCCCATCAACCCATTCGACAGTCGTCTCCTGTAGATCCCTGCGTGCCCTCCCCCTGCGGACAGTATGCCCAGTGTCGCGAGGAGTACGGACAAGGTGTCTGCACCTGTCTGGACTCCTACTACGGCACTCCTCCCCACTGTCGACCCGAGTGCACCCTCAACTCCGACTGTCCCGGCCATCGGGCGTGCATCAACCAGAAGTGCCGCGATCCTTGCCCCGGTGCCTGCGGTCTGTACGCCCAGTGCTCGGTCCTCAATCATGTCCCCACCTGCTCTTGTCCGCAAGGATACCTTGGAGATCCCTTCTACCGCTGCTATCCAGCGCCAGCTCCGTCTCCGCCTCCAGTGACTCCTATTGTTGTTGAAGATGATCCCTGTCATCCTTCCCCCTGTGGTCCCAGTGCCCAGTGCTCGAACGGCGTCTGCAGTTGTCTGCCACTCTACCAGGGCGATCCCTATGCGGGCTGTCGTCCCGAGTGCGTGCTGAGCACAGAGTGTCCCTCGGATAAGGCATGCATACGCAATCGCTGCGTGGATCCGTGCCCGGGAACTTGTGGCTCCGGAGCCCACTGCAGAGTCCAGAATCATGTGGCCCTGTGTCACTGTCCGGACGGCCAGCAGGGAAATCCTTTCGTGCTTTGCCAGCCAAAGCAGCAGCAGGATTCACCCATTCAGCTGCATCCCTGCCAGCCATCGCCCTGTGGCGCCCATGGACAGTGTCGAGAGATTGGTTATCGCGCGGAATGCACCTGCCTGCCTGGCTATTACGGCAGTCCGCCCGACTGTCGGCCAGAGTGCGTCAGCGACTCCGAGTGTTACCCGAGCCTCTCGTGCGTTAACCAAAAGTGTCGCGATCCTTGTCCTGGCGCCTGTGGCTATCTGGCCGAATGCCATGTGATCAACCACAGTCCGCAGTGCGTTTGCCCGGCAGGGTACACGGGCAGTCCGTACTCCCAATGCCAGGTTATCGGTTTAGCTCCTGTCCAACGGGAACCCATCGATCCCTGCCAGCCAACTCCCTGCGGCCCCCACTCACAGTGCAGCAATGAGGATGGCCTCAATGCCATCTGCCGCTGCCTGCCCGAGTATCTGGGCGTGCCACCCTACTGCCGACCCGAGTGCATTGCCAACAGCGAGTGTCCCGGCGACAGGGCGTGCATCAATTGGAAGTGCCAGGATCCCTGTCCCGGTCTCTGCGGCTACAATGCGATCTGCCGGACGTACAATCACCAGCCCAACTGTGTTTGTGCCCCCGGGCTGGTGGGTAATCCATTCAACTCGTGTCTGCCGCCAGCACGTCGGCCCTCCTACGAATCCCCCGCGATACCCCCCACAACGGCCATAGAAGTACTGCAACACGATCAGCCCATCCGCAATCCGTGCGAACCGAATCCCTGCGGGGCCAATGCTCGATGCAGTCAGCAGAGAGGCATTGCCTCGTGCGTCTGTTTGCCGGATTACTACGGCAATCCCTACGATGCCTGCCGTCCAGAGTGTATTCTCAATTCCGACTGTGCGTCGCACAGGGCGTGCGTGCAGCAAAAGTGTCGCGACCCGTGTCCCGGCACCTGCGGCCTCAACGCCGAGTGCCACGTCCTGGATCATTTGCCCCATTGCCAGTGCTTCAGCGGCTACACGGGTAATCCTCTGGTCTACTGCGCCCCGCTGCCCGTTGTCCAGGAATGTAAGCATCCAACATGCAATCCCCCATCGACTCCCAGTCTAATCCTTTCGTCCGCCCCAGCACCCTTAACTCCATGTGATCCCTCGCCCTGTGGACCCAATGCCAGGTGTCAGCCATCGAATGACCAAGGCGTTTGCTCCTGTCTGCCCGATTTCTACGGAACCCCGCCCCAGTGTCGTCCCGAGTGTACTTTGAACTCAGAGTGTGCCCTTGACAGGGCGTGTATCCATCTCAAGTGCGTCGATCCCTGTCCAGGAATCTGCGGCTTGAATGCCGTGTGCCGGGTGCATTATCACAGTCCCATCTGCTACTGCATCGCCTCGCACACCGGTGATCCGCTCACCCGTTGCTACGAGATCCCCACCAGACGTAAGAATACAATCGCCGATAGTATAAACGGTTCAAAGCCTAACAACCCCAATCCCTTGGTCACTCATTTCCCGACAGTCGCGACAGCCGAAAGACCCCAACAGATATACGACACCCCATCACCACCCTACCCAGTTGCAATTCCCGGATTGGTGTACATTCAACAACCGCAGCCGGGAATTGTCAATATCCCCAACCAGCCACCCATCCATGATGTCCAGTACCCAAGACCACAATACCCTCCACAATCAATTCCACAACAACCAGGAGTTGTAAACATCCCCACGTATCCTTCGCCACAACCGACGATTTCCAATGTTCCGTCACCCGAAACACCGATTCAACAGCAGCCTGGAGTTGTCAACTATCCATCTTCGGTTCCACAACAGCCAGGAGGAATAGTAAATATTCCTTCTGTGCCACAGCCCGTGCCTGTAGTTCCGAAACGACCAGTATTTATACCAACGCCGGCGAACGCCACACCTGCACCACAGCCTGGAATAGTGAACATTCCCTCCGTGCCACAGCCAGTGTATCCGTCACCCCAGCCGCCCGTTTACGATGTGAACTATCCCACGCCCCAGACACCGAGTCACCAGCAACCTGGAGTTGTCAATATTCCTTCAGTGCCACACCCTTCGCCGCAGCCAGGAGTCGTTAATATACCTTCGGTGCCCCAACCTGTCTACCCATCACCCCAGCCACCGATCTACGATGTAATTGTGTAATTGTGAATATACCTTCCGTACCGCAACCGCAACCGACACCTGCACCACAGCCGGGAGTGGTTAATATTCCTTCTGTACCGCAACCGACACCTGCACCACAGCCGGGAGTGATTAATATTCCTTCTGTACCGCAACCGACACCAGCACCACAGCCGGGAGTGTTTAATATTCCTTCTGTACCGCAACCGATACCGCCGTCGCATCAACCGCCAGTTTATTTGTCAACACCCTTGAACTCTGTGCCACCTGCACCACAGCCAGGAATAATTAATATTCCCTCTGTACCGCAGCCCCGGCCTCCCATTCATGGCGTCCATTATCCAACGCCTCAGACACCGATCCCTGAAAGACCTGTTGGTGTTGTAAATATACCATCCGTGGTGCAACCAGTGTATCCCACACCCCAGCCGCCAGTTTACGATGTGAACTACCCCACGCCACACTCCCCAGTGCCCCAGAGGCCAGTGATAGTGAATATCCCATCTCTGCCGCAGCCTGTGGCACCTGTATCGCAACGTCCAATATTTACACCGTCACCTGTGAGCCCTGTGAAACCTGCACCACAGCCGGGAGTGATCAATGTTCCTTCTGTGCCGCCGCAACAAGTGTATCCCTCCCCTCAGCCGCCGATTGTGCAGAGCCCTGCCATATACGACGTGTACTATCCACCGCCGCCGTCGATACCAGGTGTCATCAATATACCCTCGCCTCCCCGGCCAGTATACCCGGTGCCCCAGCAACCAATATATGTTCCGGCTCCACCAAGGCCAACTCCACACCCACAACCACAACCGGGTGTAGTAAACATTCCTTCGATGCCACAGCCCACGTATCCGTCACAGAATCCGCCTATCCAGGACGTCAGTTACCCAACTCCCGTACCAAAACCTGTGCCTGGAGTGATCAATATACCATCACAACCATCACCACCGATTTATGTACCTACTCCCGGAGTGGTAAATATCCCTTCGGTGCCACAACCTTCTCCTGCGGCACCCCAACAACCTATGTTCGATGTCAACAACGAGACTCAGAGGCCACAGCCACAACCCTACCCACAACCTACACCTGGAATTATCAACATACCATCCGTAGCACAACCAGGACCCACTCGTCGACCCAACTATGGTGTGGCAAGGCCCGTTTTCGAGTTCAATCCCTGCTACCCATCGCCCTGCGGACCGTACTCGCAGTGCCACAATCGCTTTGGAGCGGCCGCGTGCGTCTGTCTGCCCAACTACAGAGGAACTCCGCCCAACTGTCGGCCGGAGTGTGTCGTCCAATCTGACTGTCCCTCGGCGCTGGCGTGCATAAATGAAAAGTGTCGCGATCCCTGCCCGGGATCATGCGGCTATGAGGCAGTGTGTCGAGTGCATGAACATGTGCCCCATTGCTTCTGTCGCTCTGGATACACAGGAGATTCTTTCGTTTCCTGCCAACCAACACCGATACAGCATGAACCCATAGTCCAAAAGGATCCCTGTTATCCTTCGATATGCGGACCCAATGCGGTGTGTCATGATGAGAAATGCCGTTGCCTGCCGGAATACCGAGGCGATCCCTACTTTGGCTGTCGTCCAGAGTGCGTCCTGAACACAGAGTGTGCCCGGGACAAGGCATGCATCAATCAAAAGTGCCAGGACCCCTGTCCAGGAACATGCGGACTGAACGCACTCTGCCATGTCTACAACCATTTGGCGACCTGCTCCTGCCCGGATAGAATGCAAGGCGATGCCTTTGTGCGCTGCGATCCCATCCCAGCCACAACAGAGCCGCCTCCAACCACATTGCCCGCGGTGATACCACAGCGTACGCCCATCAATCCGTGCCGACCTTCGCCATGTGGACCCAATGCCAACTGTCGGGCCTATCATGAGCAGGCGATTTGCTACTGCCTCCCGGGATACATTGGCACACCACCCGCCTGTCGTCCCGAATGCACCTCGAACTCCGATTGTGCTCTGGACAAGTATTGCCTGAATCTCAAGTGTCGCGATCCCTGCCCGGGGGCATGCGGCATACGGGCCATATGCCACGTGCAGAGCCACAGTCCCCGCTGTCTGTGTCTGCCCCATCTCACGGGCAACCCCTTGCTATCGTGTCAGCCCATAGGTATGCCGGAGAACCCTCTAAACCCAAACTTAAACCCAAACCCAAACCCCATCCTGATCTCACGTCTTACTCTTTCAGTTTTGCCACCACCTCCTCGCGACGAAGTTAACCCATGTCTGCCCTCACCTTGTGGCCCCCACTCCGAGTGTCAGGCCACGGTAGGCGGCTCTGCCCGCTGCTCATGCCTGCCCCAATACCCCAGGGGAACCCCACCCCACTGTCGGCCCGAGTGCGTAAGCAGCGCCGACTGTCCAGCCGACAAGGCATGCAGAAACCATAAGTGCATCGATCCGTGCCCTGGCACCTGTGGCCAACTGGCTCTTTGTCGTGTGGTGTCCCACAGCCCCATCTGCTATTGCCCCGAGGGCTACGTGGGCAATGCGTATAGCATTTGTGCTCGTCCTGCGCCCGTGAGGGATGTGGTTGTACCTGTGCCTGTACCTTGCCAACCCAGTCCTTGCGGCATCAATGCCATTTGTCGACCCAACCATGATATGAGCGTATGCCAGTGCCTGCCCGATTATTACGGCAATCCGTATGAGATCTGTCGCCCCGAGTGTACGGTCAATTCGGATTGCAGAAGTGACAGAGCGTGCCTCGGCGGGAAGTGTCGCGATCCCTGTCCCGGTGCCTGCGGCCCCAATGCCCATTGTCTGGCCATTAATCACAGCCCCGTCTGCGAGTGCCACGAGGGTTTTATTGGAAATCCCTACCTCGCATGTCGTAGGGTGCAACATGAACGTAAGAAACGAACTCTAAGAATCGCCCTAATCCTAATGCGTCTCTTTCCTCTTGCTCTAAAAAACAATGCAGTACTCAATAATACAACAATAAGACTGAGATTATGCCTTCTCAGCCCTCTCTATATGCCGTCATCTCCTTGTAACCTTAAGCATCATCGTTAAACCCCTAAATCCATCGAGTCTCTTATCGTATAAGCTACCTCCATATAAACCCGATATTGATGCCACTTCCACTCTCTCTAAAAAACAACGCAGTGCTCAATTCCTTCAAAATTCAGCTCTAAATTCTCAGTCTTATGCCTTCTTAGCCCTCTCTATATGCCGTCATCTCCTTGACGTCATCTCCTTGACGGCATATAGAGAGGGCTAAGAAGGGCTATATGCCGTCATCTCCTTGACGTCATCTCCTTGACGGCATATAGAGAGGGCTAACCTTAGGTAGGTAAGGTATCCTTAAGCATCATCGTTAAACCCCTAAACCCATCCAGTCTCTCTTCGAATAAGCTACCTCCATATAGCCCCGATATTGATGCCACTTCCGCTCTCTTTGAAAAACAACGCTGTGCTCAATTCCTCCAAAATGCAGTACTCAATTCTCAGTCTTACGCCTTCTCTTTATTCGGTCATCTCTTTATCATCGGTAAACCCCTAAATCCATCGAATCTCTCATCGAAAATGCTAGCTCTTTGCCATAATGTGACTTCCAAACAACGCAGTGCCCGACACCTAGCCTACCATAGGGTACATCTGATAAAGTCTATTAAACGTCGTGGGCATGGTGCTGTTTATTTTTGCTCCTTGCCCACCGTTGCCGCCCTGAACGCTTTCGAATTTCGCGTCTAAAATGCTCTGTGACAATATGCTAGCTTTTTACGAAACTATATACGCTTTTGGTTGCCTTTTTAATCGCTAAACGCTTCGCCATGGTCATGTGATTTGTACGAATTCTAAATACTCCAATATTCTCAACCTCCTATATAGCCACGCCTCCGGAATACGTGAATCCCTGCCAGCCATCGCCATGCGGTGCCAATGCCCAGTGTCGCGAGTCCCAGGGCCAGGCCATATGCTCCTGTCTGCCCGAGTTTGTAGGCACGCCGCCCGCCTGCCGTCCCGAGTGTGTGATCAGTGCCGAGTGTCCTGCGGACAAGGCGTGCATCAATCAGAAGTGCCAGGATCCCTGTCCCGGCTCCTGTGGTCTGAACGCCCAGTGTCATGTGAGGAATCACAGTCCGCTCTGCTCGTGTCTGCCCGGGTTCACGGGCGATGCCTTGACCCGCTGTCTGCCCAATCCCCCACCACCAAAGCCACCAAAGTCGGAGGACCCTCCTCGTGATCCCTGTTATCCCTCGCCCTGTGGACCTTACTCCCAGTGTCGGGAGGTGAACGGAGGAGCCAGCTGCAGCTGCCTGCCCAATTATGTGGGCGCTGCTCCCAACTGCCGGCCCGAGTGCACCATCAATGCGGAGTGTCCCAGCAGCCAGGCGTGCATCAACGAGAAGTGTCGCGACCCCTGTCCGGGTGCCTGCGGCTTTGCCGCCCTCTGCAACGTGATCAATCACACGCCGAGCTGCTCGTGTCCCAGTGGCTATACCGGAGATCCATTCACCAGCTGTCGGATCGTGCCACCAACGCCGCCCCCGACGAGTATGCCAGCCCTCCATTTTACAGCCCCCTATGTGGTCTCTTCTAATCCCGGCCAAACCTCTTTTACAGCTCCGATCTCCGATCCGTGCCAGCCGTCACCCTGCGGCGCCAATGCCCAGTGCCGCGATGGTCAGTGCTCGTGTCTGCCCGAATATCAGGGCGATCCGTACACTGGCTGCCGGCCCGAGTGCGTCCTGAACTCGGACTGTCCGAGGAACAGGGCCTGCGTGCGACAAAAGTGCGTCGATCCCTGCCCAGGAAACTGTGCACCGAATGCCCTCTGCAATGCCGTCAACCATATTGCGATGTGCCACTGTCCTGAGCGAATGACGGGCAACGCGTTTGTGTCCTGCTCCCCGCTGCGCGATGAGCCCCCCGCGCGTCCGCCCAATCCCTGCCATCCATCACCATGCGGAGACAACGCCCAATGCCTGGAGAGAAACGACGTGGCCATCTGCTCCTGCCTGGCGGGCTACTTCGGTCAGCCTCCCAACTGCCGTCCGGAGTGCTACGCCAGC
The DNA here is from genome assembly GCF_003286085.1 of Drosophila persimilis. Lineage (NCBI taxonomy): Eukaryota > Metazoa > Arthropoda > Insecta > Diptera > Drosophilidae > Drosophila > Drosophila persimilis. The sequence continues at coordinate 495,505 of NW_020825308.1, read as the reverse complement.
TCCGACTGCTCCCAGGTGCACGCGTGCATCAACCAGAAATGTGTGGATCCCTGTCCAGGACAATGCGGTCTCAATGCCATCTGCCAGGCGGTGCAGCACAGAGCGCACTGCGAGTGCAGCCCCGGTTACACCGGCAATGCCTACTCCCAGTGTCATCTAGTGATTGTGCGAAGACCCGAATCCAATGCTGTGCGCGATCCCTGCTACCCATCGCCCTGCGGCCCCAACTCCCAGTGCAGCAATGAGAAGGGTCAGGCGCAGTGCCGCTGCTTGCCAGAGTTCCAGGGCACACCTCCCAACTGCCGACCCGAGTGTGTCAGCAACGACGAGTGCTCCAATAGCCTGGCCTGCATCAATCAGCGCTGCACCGATCCCTGTCCCGGCAGCTGTGGCCAGAACGCCCTATGCGTGGTCCGGCTGCACACGCCCAACTGTCAGTGCCCTAGCGGCATGACCGGGGATCCTTTCCGCCTGTGCCAAAGTAAGAATAAGACTCTCTCCTTCCCCACCGCCCATGCCCATTCCCATTCCCCGACCCCGAAACAAGTTTGCATATTGTATTCAGGCAGGGACCGACCTCCACCTGTAGGATTCCATTTAACCAAATTTTTCCGTAATCTTTACCCTTTGCAGAACCACCATTGCAGGAGCCACCAGCCACACCGAAGAACCCCTGCTATCCATCGCCCTGCGGCACCAATGCCGACTGCCGTGTGACCGGCCAGAGCTATGTGTGCGAATGCAGCCAGCAGGAGTATATAGGGAATCCCTACGTGGGCTGTCGCCCCGAGTGCGTGGGCAACTCCGAGTGTCCTGCGAACAGGGCCTGTGCGCGCAGCAAATGCGTGGATCCCTGCCCGGGAGTGTGCGGCCTGGAGGCGATGTGCAACATGAACAACCACATACCGATCTGCTCCTGTCCGGCAGGATACACGGGCAATGCCTTTGTGCAGTGCACGCGCCTGCTGGCCCCACCACCTGTCTCCGATCCCTGCTATCCCTCGCCGTGTGGACCCAACTCCGTGTGCCGAGTGCAGAGCGAGAAGGCCGTGTGTGAGTGTTTGCCAGGATTCTTTGGGAATCCTCTGGCCCAGGGCTGTCGCCCGGAGTGCACTCTGAGCTCGGACTGCGCCAAGGATAAGGCCTGCATCAATGCCAAGTGCGTGGATGATTGCGTGGGCGAATGCGGCTACGGAGCCGTATGTCAGACCATCAACCACAGCCCCGTCTGCAGTTGCCCCGCCAACATGGTGGGTAATCCGTTCGTCCAGTGCGAGACACCGCGCCAAGCAGAGCCAGTGGATCCCTGCAACCCATCGCCCTGTCGCAGCAACGGCATCTGTCGTGTCCACAATGGCGCTGCCACCTGCAGCTATCCTGAGTGTGTGATCAACGAGGACTGCTCCCGCGATCGCGCCTGCGTTAGCCAGAAGTGCCGCGACCCGTGTCTGCAGGCCTGCGGCCTCAATGCCATCTGTCGTGCCATCAACCACAAAGCTGTCTGCAGCTGTCCACCCGACTTCTATGGCTCGTCATACGCCCAGTGTCTGCGGCAGATCCCACAGCTGGAGCCCCCGAAGCCGGAGTGCGTCAGCGATGCAGAATGCACCAATGACAAGGCCTGCATCAACCAGGTGTGCAGAAATCCCTGCGAGCAGACCAATCTCTGCGCCCAACAGGCCCGCTGCCATGTCCAGCTCCATCGTCCGCTGTGCGTCTGCAACGAGGGATACTCGGGCAATGCCCTGCAGCATTGCTACCTACTCGGCTGTCGCTCCGACACCGAATGCGCCCCTACCGAGGCCTGCATCAACGAAAAGTGTGTGGATCCCTGCAGCTTCACCCAGTGCGGCGCAGGAGCCACCTGTCGCGCCGACTTCAACCACCGCGCGCGCTGCCACTGTCCGGATGGATACCGCGGCAATCCTCTGGTGCGCTGCGAGCGACCGGAGTGCCGAAGCGACGACGAGTGCTCGTTCCATTTGGCCTGCCGCAACGAGAGATGCGAGGATCCGTGCAACTGCGGCATCGGTGCCCAGTGTCGTGTGGACAACCATCGCGCCCAGTGCCGCTTCCCGGCCGGCTTCAGTGGAAATCCCGCCATACGCTGTGACCTGGTGCCCGTGCAACCCGAGGGCTGCACCATGGATGCCGAGTGTCCCAGCAAGCTGGCCTGCTTCTCAGGCGAATGCAAGAACCCATGCGCTGTGACCCATCCGTGTGGCGCCAATGCCATCTGCGACGTGGTCGACACACTGCCCCTGCGCACCATGACGTGCCGCTGTGAGCCTGGCTATGTGGGTGATGCCGACATTGGATGTCGCAAAGGTGAGGCATCGGTCCAAGTCCAGGATCGATCATTGATTAATTCTGCTTTTTGCTTTACTTTTGAGTTTGCTTCTCTCTCATTGCAGCAGAGTTTTAGTTGTGTGTAAAGTGCTGAAAAATATAATATATATATCTCTGATTCTTTAATACCCGATCTTTCGAGCATATATGCACGACCTTTGCAGTTATACATATATTAGCAAGCACTCTATAACTCTTAACTCTTGCACATGCCAATAACATGTCTAATTGTACTACCAAAACCCTGCTAATCTTTTGCATTTTCCTCTGCACTAGAACCCGCTCAAGACCTGGGCTGCACATCGCACGATCAGTGCCAGGATACGGAAGCCTGTCGCGCTGGCAACTGTGTCAATCCCTGCCTGGATGGCTTCCCTTGCGCCCGAACAGCCCAGTGTCTGGCCCAGCAGCATCGCGCCATTTGCAGCTGCCCTCAAGGCACCCAAGGAGATCCGTTCACCAATTGCTACCAGCCACGTAAGACCCATTGAAGCCTCTATATCGATTGCGTTTTATTTATGATATGGTCCTATGCAGCTCAAATCACAGCTGGATGCACACACGACTCTGAGTGCTCGCCAACCACGGCGTGCATCAATAAGCGTTGCCAGGACCCATGTGCCGAGGCCAATCCTTGTGCCGGCAATGCCGAATGTCGTGTGCAGAACTCTCGTCCCACATGCTACTGTCCCGCTGGCTGGGGCGGTGATCCGCAAGTCCAATGTTACAAACGTAAGTGGAGAGACTCTTGACAAGTCCTAAGATACCTAAACAAACTCTTTATTTCACAGCTGAATGCAAAATCAATGCCGATTGTCCCTACGACAAGGCTTGTTTGAACGAGAACTGCGTGAATCCCTGCACCCATGGACAAGTGCGTTGCGGCAGTGGAGCCCAATGTTTGCCACAGAATCACCAGGCTGTCTGCAGCTGTCCGGCCGGCACTCAGGGCAGTCCCTTCGTGGCCTGCATAACCGGCCATTGTCAATACAACGAGGATTGCGCCGATCACAAAGCCTGCGACCGCCTAAACCGCGTTTGCCGGCCCGTCTGCGAGCAGGAGACCTGTGCTTTGAACGCCATCTGTGTGGGTCGACGCCATCAGCCGCAGTGTGAGTGCCGCGCAGGATACCAGGGCAATCCGTTTGTCCAGTGCGATATGCCACAGCGAACCCCACAGGCTCCGGAGTGCACACAGGATGCCGAGTGTCCCTCGAAGCTTGCCTGCATCAACGAACGCTGTGCAGATCCTTGTGCTACTCCTCATGTGTGCAGTCCCCAACAGACCTGTGCCGTCCTCGATACCCTGCCACTTCGCACCATGATCTGCAAGTGTCCCAGCGACACGGTCACCGATAACTCGGGCAACTGTGTGGCCATCAGGAGACCCATTGCCCCGCCCAGTGGTGGCTGTCAGCACAGCTCCGAGTGCGCCAATCCTGAGGTCTGTTCGAATGGAAACTGCCTGGACGCCTGCCGCCTCGAAAAGTGTGGCGTCAATGCCCAATGTACATCGCGGGATCACTATGCACAGTGCAGCTGTCCCGCCGGCTACCAGGGCAATCCTCGCATCGAATGCTATTCCACAGAGATCGGCCTGCCGAAGAGTCCAGAGCCAGGCTGTACGCGAGATGACGACTGCCCCAGGGACAAGACGTGCCGCAACGAATTGTGTGTGAGTCCATGTGCTGCGGATGCCTGCGGCATCGGTGCCTACTGCCATGTGCAGCAGAGGAAGGCCATCTGCCGCTGCCCGCCTGGCTATTCGGGCAATCCCAAGGATCGCTGTCTGCCACGTACGTACACAGCTCATAAAGTCCCAATTCCAATAGATTGTAATTCCAACACTTTCCTTCGTACAGCTTCTGATGTGATAACCGTCGGCTGCAAGTCCAGTAGCGATTGTCCTGTGACAGAGGCGTGCATCAATGCCCAGTGCGTCAGTCCCTGCAACTGCGGACCGAATGCCGAATGCAGCGTTAAGAACCATCGTCCCATCTGCTACTGCAAGCCAGGATTCTCGGGCAATGCCCAGTTCGGCTGCGTGGCCATTGGCTGCCAATCGGATGACGAGTGCAGTGGTGACAAGCAGTGCTTGAATCGCGAATGCATCAATCCCTGCCTGGTGGTCGATCCCTGTGCATTGAATGCCGAATGCTACGGACACAATCATCGTGCCAACTGTCGTTGTCCCGCTGGCCTGGAGGGAGATCCATTCGTGCGCTGTCTGCGCCTCGAATGCCACTCGGACTACGACTGTGCCTCGAACCTGGCCTGTGTATCCAACCAGTGCGTGGATCCGTGTGGCCAGAATGCCATCTGTCAGGCCCTGCAGCATCGAGCCGTCTGCCGCTGTCCGGAGCAAATGCCTCTGGGCAATCCGTATGCCTACTGCGAACGCCGACCCGTGGAGCCCGTGTGCCGCGATGATGGTGACTGTCCCAGCGGTCTGGCCTGCATCGATGCCAAGTGCCCGCACCGCCCAGTGCAGTGTCCTCGATAGTGTCCCAGTGCGGACCATGGTCTGCGAGTGTCCCGAGTCCCAGGTGCCAGACGCCAGTGGCGAGTGCCGCCAACTGGTGCTGGCCAGTCCACCGGGCTGTGAAAGTGACCAGGATTGTCCCGACCAAGAGGCGTGCATCCATCGCCAGTGCCGCAACCCATGTAACTGTGGCACCAACGCCATCTGCCAGGTGACCCAACATCGTGCGGTTTGCAGCTGCCAGGATGGCTTCGAAGGCAATCCCTATGCCGCCTGCCGCTCGATCGGCTGCCGCGTGGATGGTGAGTGCGATTCTGGCAAGGCCTGCATCAACGGCGACTGCATCAATCCCTGCCTCATCAACGACCCCTGCGGACCCAATGCCGAGTGCTTCGTGCAGTCAAACCACGCCCAGTGCCGCTGCCTCAGCGGATACCGCGGCAATCCGTACGAACGCTGCCGCATCATCGGCTGCAGCAGCAACAACGACTGCCCCACGGACAAGACTTGCCAGAACGAGCAGTGCGTGAATCCCTGCGTCTACCACAATGCATGTGCCCCGCGCGCCGAGTGCCGCCCCCAGAACCACCTGGCTGTCTGTCGCTGTCCTTCCGACTTTGTTGGCAATCCTTACGTGGACTGCCGTCCCCAGCCGCAGCCCGTCTGCGTGCTGGACACGGACTGCCCCTCGCGACAGGCATGCATCAACGAGCAATGCGTGGATCCTTGCCTCGTCCTGGAGCCCTGCCAGCGGCCTGCTCAGTGCCAGATGACGCCCACGTCCCCAGTACGTACCATGATCTGCATCTGTCCGGATGGATACATCAGCAGCGGCAGCGGCAGCTGCAAGCCCACTACCGGCATCGTCAAGGTGGGTGGCTGCATATCGGACTCTGACTGTGCCGCCGACAAGTCCTGCCTGAACGGCATCTGCCGCGACCCGTGCAACTGCGGCGTGAACGCCGAGTGCCGCATCAAGGACCACAAGCCTGTATGCACTTGTCGCCAGGGCTACGAGGGCAATCCCGAGTTCGAATGCGCCAAGATCGATTGCAACATCAATGCGGACTGCCCCGGCACGCATGCGTGCCGCAACCAACTCTGCGTGCCCGCCTGCCAGGGTGAACAATGCGGCTCCAATGCCCAATGTTTGGCCATCAATCATCGGGCCGAGTGCGAATGCGCTCCCGGTCATGGTGGAAACGCCCGTCTTGGATGCACGCCACTGGGCTGCCGCACCGACGACGAGTGTCCCACGGACAGAGCGTGTGTGAACGGCAAGTGCAACGATCCCTGCGCTACAACGGCCATCTGTGGCCAAGACGAACTCTGCAAGGTCTATCAGCATCGTCCGCAATGCGCCTGCCCGCCCGGTACTGTACCCGGACGCAATGGATGCGAAACGGAACGCCATATCCCCATCTGCATTAGCGACGGCGACTGCCCCAGCCAGAAGGCTTGTCTGCGTGGCGAGTGCGTGAATCCCTGCAATGCCACACAGCCGTGCGGCGTCAATGCTGAGTGCCGCGTGCGCGACACCCTCCCAGTAAGGACCATGATCTGCGAATGCCTCGAGGGCTACACCGGCAATGCGGCTGTGCAGTGCGACAAGCGATCGCTCTGCGTCATCGAAAAGGGCTTCGTGCGCGATGTGGACGGACAGTGTGTATGCCCACCGGGCACCGCTCTGGACATTTACGAGTACTGCACCCCTTGCCAAGTGGAGCAAGGCTTCCGCATCGACGAAAGCGGCCATTGCATATGCGCTCTAGAGCGTGGCATGGTCATCGACGAGCGTGGTCGCTGCACCTGTCCCATTGAGCTGGGCTACAGCCTGACGCCCCGAGGAGAGTGCCAGCCGGAGGAGCCGCCAGAGTGTACCACCAACGACCAGTGCGCGGACAATCGGTACTGCAATCTGGATACCAAGACCTGCGAGGATCCCTGCCTGACCAAGGTGTGTGGAGTGAATGCCTTCTGCAATGCCATCAACCATCGTGCCCAGTGCCAGTGCATTACGGGCTACACGGGCAATCCGGAACTGCATTGTAACCACACCAACTTCCGCACCGACTTCCCCAGACCCGACATGGTCGTCAGCTGCCTGGCCGATGGTGTTCAAGTAGAAATCCACATCAAAGAGCCCGGCTTCAATGGCGTGCTTTACGTAAAGGGCCACAGCAAGGATGAGGACTGCCGTCGTGTTGTCAATCTGAACGGCGAGACGGTGCCACGCACCGAAATCTTCCGCGTGCACTTCGGCAGCTGTGGCATGCAGGCGGTGAAGGATGTGGCCAGCTTTGTCCTGGTCATCCAGAAGCATCCCAAGCTAGTCACCTACAAGGCCCAGGCGTACAACATCAAGTGCGTCTACCAGACGGGCGAGAAGAACGTAACCCTAGGCTTCAACGTGTCTATGCTGACCACAGCTGGAATTCGGCCGAAATCGGCGACAATCTCAAGCTGCAAGTGGATGTCGAGCCAGCCAGTAAGAAATTGAACCCCAAAACCACATCTGAACAGTATCCTAACCGTATCCGCCTAATGTTTCTCCCCACAGCTATTTATGGTGGCTTTGCCCGCTCCTGCATAGCCAAGACCATGGAGGACAATGTCCAGAACGAGTATCTGGTGACAGACGAGAACGGCTGTGCCACGGACACCAGCATCTTTGGCAACTGGGAATATAACCCGGACACCAACAGTCTGCTGGCCAGCTTTAATGCCTTCAAGTTCCCCTCGAGCGACAACATCCGATTCCAGTGCAACATACGCGTCTGCTTCGGCCGATGCCAGCCCGTCAATTGTGGTGGCTACAATGCCTTTGGGCGACGTCGCCGCTCTATAGCCGACAACTCAAGCGACACGACAGCCATTGCCACCAACTCAGGGGTTGAGGGTCAGCTACGCGAGGAGATAACCATCTCATCGAATGCTATTCTCACATTCGAGAAGCGCAGCGGTCCAGGCCTGAATGATGCCAACAGTGAGTAGTAGCCCCCTAGGGATGATTCCAATGGGATTCCTCTCATTCTCATTTTCACACACTAACTTTTTACCTTTCGTGCCATCCTCTAGTCAAACCGGCGGCACAGCGAGTGGAGGATATATGCGTTTCGATGGTGGGACTAATCATTGCCTTGGTTATCACGGCTCTATTGGCTCTTGTGGCTGTCGCCGTGGCCGTCTCCTGCTGGCTAATGGCCTACAGAAGGCGACCAAAGACCATAGCCCCGCTGCCACATCCGCCAGAGTTCCCCAACCCACTCTTTTCCAACCCCGACGCTGTGCCCGAGCCAACGCCAGACTACATCTCCTAAACACAACACTGGAAACACACACACCTAGCTATAAAACCTTAGTCGATAAGAAAAATAAGAAAAAACACCAATACCAGAGAAAAAGGGTAATCTTCACAGAAGTTTAAATTAATGTGAATATTTGAGAGGCACGTGCAAAAAGTTCTGCAAAATGCAAAACATCTAATGATATTTCAATGAAAATGTGAAGAATGAATCAAAGAAAAACAAAAGTACGTTTGTGAGCAGAAAGAGGAAAAACGGGCCGGACTAATGGCCGTAAAACGTAAAACGAAAGAAAACGAAAGTGTAAAAAGCGAGAATTGTATGTAAGCAAAATGCATGCAAATAATAATAGTAGCTTAAGAAAATAATTTTATTATTTGTATTAACGTTTAATGTTCTCTCTTTCCCACTAATATGAGAATTTTGCGTAGTGTAGCAGTAGCAGAGTATTTAGCTTCCACATGCATATGTAGAATCCAATCCAGAAACTGCCAAACAGAAGATGTAGGAGAAGCGGGGGTACCCAGAGTGCAGCTACAAACGAATTCTCGTCCTCTAACGACAACTTCTTCATTAGTCGATTATCAATATTAATATTCTGTTATATATATTACGATGATATATATGACTAAAGACTTCCTATAAATATTTAGGGTGTGGGTAGTACAAACGACACTTTGTATTATCCCTCTAGTACTGGCGGTGGCGATTGACCATGCCCGAACTACTGATTTGGCTGGTTCCTACATGGGTACTTTCCGGACTAACCCTATGGTAAACGAACGCCGAACCACTCAAAGAAGAGACAAAAATGTTGCTCTGTATACTCTACAACCCACCGCGCACCAGCCACCGTACTAGTTCGGTTGGGATGCAACGTCTCACCAGTAGACGAAAAAACGAAAAAACTTGAGAGGAAAATGAAGAGAGCAGTTAGCTAAATATTATGCTGATCTGCTCTTCTCCTTTCCCTTTTCTGTTTTCGGTCATTTCATTGCTAGAATGTTCTTTGCGTTTGGCGTTTGTGCGGCTGTCCAAGTGATTATAATTATTCAATTTTAAACAGTTATTCAAAGCAAATGTATAGCAAACGGCATTTGCGTAGGCTCAATAAAGAAATATAAGATAAATATGCAGCCAAACATAATCGTGCTAGCGGAGAAACAGTGTCGTGCAGTGAAATAGAAAAAGTTGAAGGCCGCGAAATAGGAGAGACAATCGACGAAAATGAAACAAATGGAAAGCGACACTGAAAAATTTAAAAAACTTCTTTAGAGTTTTGATTGGTAAGCTTATATGATTTTGGTTTTTTTGTATTCCTATTATATATGTATTTTATATTTATAGATGCCATAACCCTAGATACTGGATCAGCTGAAGTCCAGATTAGGAAAGCCCTACAGCTGCAAAAAAAAACGTTTTTTCAAAAACAGTACCACCGCGAACAGCAGACCTTAATTAGTAAACTTAAAAACTTAAATGAAATATGTATATAATAAAATCAAAATTTAAATATGAAATTAAATGAAGATTGATAACCTACTTCATGGGTACCCATTTCACTAGCTACTACATGTGTACCCATTTCACTAGCTACTACATGGGTACTCATTTCACTAGCTACTAGACGAGTACCCATATCACTAGTTCGGGGGTAAACGAAGTGGTGTCGCTGGTCCCCATGTCGTAGGACATTGCGGGTAAAAATGGAAATGATGAAAAGCATTGCTAAGGGTTAGTAAAGAAAGTACCCCTGGTCTGTTAGGGAGTGGTGATATCACATCCTCCGAACTAGTTCCCAGTACTGCTGGGATAGCACAGAAACACAAACACACACACACTTCCTGTAACTTTAAACGTGAACTCAACTCGCCTTTTAAAATTGAAAACTGCCTTGATTTTCCAACACGAACGAACAATGCACCCCAGAATACTCTTTCACTAGCAGTATGTAAGAAATCGTTGGACCTTTCGCGTGTGTCAGCTATAACCACTTGACAATATGCCAACGATTGTCTCTGATGGATTGTACAAGAGCTCAAGAGTTTAACACACACACACACAGATGCACACACACACACTCTAGGCTCGAACCTGAACCTCAACCACTGCCAAGCTGCCCAGGACTTGCTAACGCAAACGGTGCTGGAGCAGCAGATCGATGTAGCGCTCCTCAGTGAGCCCTATAAGGGAAGAAGCGAAGCGATCTGGCACCAAAGCACAGACGGCGGTGCGGCAATCTGGAGCTGTGGCCCCCAACCAGGCCAGCTCACACATAGAGCGGCTAGGATGGGATATGTGAGAGCCAAACATAATGGCATGTACATATATAGCTGCTACATAGCCCCCCGATTCACACAGAGTGAATACGAGGCGGTCATCAGGGACATAGCCAACGACGCCAAGGACAGATCCCCGGTCATAATAGCGGGCGATTTCAACGCCTGGGCTACGACCTGGGGCAGCGCCAGGAACACGCCCCGAGGGACAGCGCTATTGGAGGAATTTGCGAGCCTGAACGTCTGTCTCCTGAACGCAGGAAGCACCCCGACATACAGCAAAGCAGGCCGAGTGTCCATCATAGACCTCACCTTTGCAAGCCCGGAGATCACTCGCCACGCAAAGTGGCAAGTCCTGAGCACGTACACGCACAGCGACCACCTGGCCGTGATGACGGACACAGCCGCCATCGGGAATGCAACAAGGGGGCAACGAGCGCAATTGACTGGCTACAAAGAAGCAACGCTGGATACGGGCGCGCTTCTAACAGCAGCAGAGAATCTAGCTGCCGCCGGGGACGCCGAAACAAGCGCGAGATCCATCTCCAGGACCGTCGTAGCGGCTTGTGATGCAGCTATGCTGCGAAGGAAGCTAGGAGGAAGTCGACACCGCCCAGTACCATGGTGGAACGAGCACATCGCCCAAGCAAGGAGGGAGTGCTGCGCAGCGCGACGCGCTTACCAGCGATCTAGAGGTACACCACAGTTTGGGATTAAAGGGGCGGCATTCAAGGCAAACCGGAGAGCCCTTAGAGACGCCATCAGAAGCAGCAAGGCCAAATGCTTCCAGCAGCTCTGTGAGGCGGCAGATACAGAACCCTTCGGAGGGGCATACAAGCTGGTCATGGGAAAGCTCTGTAGGCAACCCACCCCCAAGTGCCCTGTCCTACTGAGGGAAATTGTCTGCGCACTCTTCCCCCGGCAACCACCACTCCAGGAGGCAGACAGCGCTGAGCACCAGGCACAGGCGGCCACCACCACCTTCTCGGTGAAGGAGGTGCAGGAGGCCACTGCCAAACTGAAGAACGGCAAGGCGGCAGGACCCGACGGAATCCCCAACGCGGCCCTGAAATGCTTGGTCAGTGCCCACCCAGAGGCATTCACACGGATGTACAACCAGTGCATCCAGGAGCGGTACGTACCACTAGCATGGAAACGCCAGAGACTTGCCCTGGTACCCAAGCCAGGCAAGGACCTAAGCGACCCATCGGCATACCGACCACTATGCATGCTAGATGGTGTGGGTAAGATCTATGAGAGGCTGGTATGCAACCGACTCGAGGCCGAGCTGACGCAAAGGAATGGCCTATCCACCCTCCAGTTTGGATTCAGGAAGCAGAGGAGCACCACCGACGCCATCCAGATGGTCACGAGCTTGGCCAGAGAAGCCATTGCAGGAACGCGATGGGCAGGAGGCTCGAAGGAATACTGCCTAGTGTGCACGCTAGACGTGCGGAACGCCTTCAACTCGGCCAGCTGGAAGAGCATCCTCAATGCACTGGCGAGGAGAGGCATACCCCAATACCTGATCCGGACGCTCCGAAGTTATTTCACGGACCGCGTATTGCTGTACGACACGGAGGATGGAGCGAAGCAGCACACAATCACCGGTGGCGTCCCACAGGGTTCGGTCCTAGGGCCGATCCTGTGGAATGCGATGTACGACGACATCCTGCGTCTGGAACTACCGGAAGGCTGCACGCTAGTGGGCTTTGCGGACGACATCGCGCTAGTGACGGTAGCAAAGCACATCAGAGGAGCAGAGCAGAGATGCAACGCAGCAGTGGGAAAAATAACATCATGGCTCACAGAGAACGGACTGTCTCTAGCGGAGAAGAAAACGGAGGCTGTGCTCATAAGCAGCAGGAAGGTGGTCGAACAGGCGTGCGTGATGGTTGGCAGCACTGCCATCAGGACCAAGCCCGCCCTAAAATACCTAGGGGTAGTACTCGACCAGCGACTTACATTTAAGGCGCACCTGGAGTACGTGAGCGCGAAGGCAGCCACAGCAACAGCGGCCATCAGTAGGATGATGGCCAACACTGGAGGGCCAAGACAACGCAGCAGACAGCTTATCGCCGGAGTGGTCACCTCCATAATCCTATATGGATCGGTTGTGTGGGCACCAGCAATGAGGGTGCCGTCATACAGCAGGGACAGCAGAGGCGCATACAGACGCTGCGCCCTCAGGGTTGCATGCTGCTTCCGGACGGTGTCAGAGGACGCCGCACTAGTGGTGGCAGGCATGGTCCCGCTGGACCTCTTGGCGGACGAGCGGCAGAGCGGCTTGACAGTCGGTGGCGAACGCCGCGAGGGCACCATAGCACGCTGGCAACGGCGATGGGACCAAGCCAAGAATGGAAGATGGACGAGACGGCTAATCCCCCAGCTGAGACCATGGATGCAGCGGAAGAGAGGCCAGATCGACCACTACCTCGGCCAACTGCTAACGGGGCATGGCTGCTTCAAGCAATACCTATACCGCTTCAAGCACGCCGATGACCCGTACTGCAGCTACTGCGGGCCAGGAGTTGATGAAGACGCGGAGCACGTCTTCTTTTCCTGTCCCCGCTTTCGTCGGGAACGAGAGATTCTAGGAGAGGCGAGTCCAGGAGTAAGTGCAGACACCCTCACCGAGCGGATGATAGCCGACGAGCAGACGTGGCACGCGGCTGCCAATATGGCAGCAAGCGTCATAAAGGAGCTGCGTAGGCTGGAGCGATGCCGAACAAACTAGAGCCATAGAAGACACCAAGCTCCGCACCGCGAAGTAATGCCTAACGGCAGTCCCGCGGGAGCGGAACTACCATCAACACTCCCATTCCCAACAACCCATCCCCCCCCCCCCCCCACCACCCACTATTGTTAATATTGTTTTCCCAATAAAAAAATAAAAAAAAAACACTCTAAGCTCGAAGCACACGGAAATAGTTCTAGAAAGAATAGTTATATAACCTTTCACTGCCACTGAGGCGTCAAGCAGCGCACAAAACGATACATACTGTCCATCTAATGCATAGGAAATACTAGGCTTGTTTTAATTTTAATTGCAACGACGACGACTAATGGAGGATTTGATTTTGACCACTGTCCACCCACGACTACTTACCACTGTACCATTGTACCACTGTACTACTGTACTGTACCACTAGCCTCTACTATGGTTAACCAATTATTTTTGTAGTTTCTTAGTCAATTAATATTAAATTGTTGTGATTGTTTTTAATGCAAAAGAGATACTTCCACTAAACTTACTAATATGTAGGGAACCAAGTATAAAGAATACTTTAAAAGGCAACGAACCAGCGCGCCCTTCCTCCCCCAGAACCCTTCCATCGTCTATTTCCCCCAGCAAGGAGAGTCCGCTGCTGTCAACGCACCGGAAACTACGCAGCGAATTTTCGTTTCCGGTGCCTGTTCATAGAGCGCCACTGTACTTGATGGGAGTTAATTGAGAGTATAGGGATATAGAGGGGTGATGATCAGCCTGGATAATTAAATTATTAAAATGAAGTTTTAAATAAATATTATTAAACGTAAACAAAATGTATAGTCACTACTTTAAGCCGAACGTGAAGCGTTTAGAGACAGAAGAGCACTTCTTTATAGTGAAATACCATAAAAATATATAAACTCGCACTCAGACACGTACACAAAGAGACAGACATTGTAAATAATACGCAGGCAGCAAAACTCTATGGTATTTTAGGTAGCGCATTATTGTGTATAGGTTTCCATACTTTGATCCTCTCCCAAATCAGAACCCGATCCATGCCAGGCATAAAATTATTTTCTTAATTCCACAAACACATGGGCGCACTTCGATGTACCTAAGTGAGTGCACAAATTATTTCAAATGATAACCTAAATGATCACAATTACCAAACACTTTTATTTTTCTTTTATAACTTTAACAAACATGTACCATTTTATCCGAGCTCTTTTATAGAGCTCCAAATAGAGTTCCATCTGGACAAAACTTTTTGCACTGGCAGCAAATATGATAAATTCGAAAGAAAGTAAACCCTTATTGTAAAAAGAACACAATAGTTCAATTGTAATTATAAAGAAATGTATTTAAAACGACAAAAAATGAGAAACGAAATTAATTGTAATCGCTTATTGTAAACTAATAAATAAATAAATAAATATAAATCACAAAATGTCCTATTGAATTTAGAATTAATACGTAGAACACTCGAATATCAAATCTGTGTCAACTATCATCTCTGAGATACTGCTGTATCTGTGAGACGCAAAACTGTAGCTTCTTTTTGTTGCTTTTATACCCGTAATCAAAATTAATATGCATAAGCATTTGGGGAGAGTGGAGGTGGTCTGGCAGCCGCAGAACGAGCTTAACCCGCTTACCCCAAGCCCCACTTCCATTCCCAGTTCATTATTCCCATTATGGGTATGGCTGGCTGGTCTGTTGTTCTGGTTGTAGTATCTTTGTTTGATAATGGAGAGCCAGAGCCCCCACACATGAAGAGCACGAGCACCATATGGAGAGTACCATTCCCCACGAGAGAATGAGAGAGCGGATCGTAGTGATTGTGGTGCCGCCACCGCCGCCGTCCACGTAAAGTGTAAACGATATTCGCGAGCGTGGATGGGATCAGTTGACATTTGACAGCGCGCGTGGTGGCACGTTTTGTGGGGCCATTGTCTGAAGGGAAATCCATAATTCAGCGCGTATACCCCGGGCCGCGAATTCGTCGAAAGTTTGGTATCTTTTGAAGCTTCAAGGTACTCATAAAATCGCAGTCGCACCGACTCTCGCATTGAGTATCAAGTACCGGTATATCTTGATTCCGGGCGACTGTCGTTGCCGGGTAATTGATACAATTCCATATAATGTGTGTTGATTATGTTATTACGAGTATTATGATGGAAATTAGGCAACAAATGGGGAAAATAAATAAATAAAACTACAGAAAAAGTGAATCCCAGCAAAGTTGATTGTATTTGAGCTGGCAACAAAATGAATGAAATTACCATTATTACTGTCAATTGCAATCGTTCTGATTACCATAATTAATGTGTGTGATTATATTTCGGTTAGTGTGTCGTGTTTTCGATTGCGGTGACTGTTTTGTGACCAACAAAACCATCAATAAAAAGTTCTTCAATCTCCGTTTGTTTGAGCCCCGACAACTGGACAAACAATAGTTGTATAATGGCATACTTGCCCTATCGATTGATAGTTGGCGGATGGGCCACGATAGCTCTCATTAACAAGTCCGAGTGCTAATTTTTGTATGGTCGAACAAGCGACAGTGTGAAAACTCGTAGAACATTTGCTTTATGATGCACAAGATCCATATAAAGTTTACGATTTATAATCGAACGTCGCGTATTGGATGACAATTTGTGTCCCATTGTTAGACAAACAACAATTAGTAAAACATTTCTCACTATTGGGGTTTTCTCATGATTTTGGCCGCACTGAGAATACCCCACAAAGAAAGTCATTATATTCTACACGGATCATAAGTGATTGATTGATCCAACCAATTACTGATATATCCACAATTGGCAATGTCATCCCAAGACAAAAGATGGTCTCAAAAGTAATCTTTTAAGAGGCTTACGGCACACAGTTATGTAAAAATAATACCCCACCTAAACCCAACACTTGCATACACCAATCTATTTAGTATTTCAAATTCCAAGCTTAGTCAAACATTTTATATTTGTGCCTCGCGCTCTGCCAGACAAAATTTACATACAACTTGGGGAACAGGCCAGACCAGCTTATTGCTATTGCTGTTACAATGAAACCCCCTTGGCGTGTCAGACACTTGATATGCGGGACATATTTTGTACGAGTATTGTCGTGTAAGATGCGTAATTATTAATTGACGCATAGCTTTGCCATTCTCTTCGAATTCAGTGACCCTTGGATACCGAAAAGTCAGTGGAGCAAACAACAGATCAAAAAGATCATCGCATGCTTATGACGCGTACTGTCCGTTCATTTAAATCCATGGAAACTTTTATTTCAATTTGTTTGAATTCGGCAATCGGGCAGAAGAGACTATCTTGATATGGTTAAACCATCACAAATGAAAGCAGGCAAAGAAATTCTGCCACATAAGGTGCTGCTCAGCGAGTGGGCACAGTCTACCGATAAGATACAAATTTGTATCTGCCAAGTCAAGTGTTAGTAGCTGTCTGTGTGAGTGCTGTGTGAAGAGCTCGTGTGAAGTTTTATCTCTGGCGGAGATAAAATTAAAAAAAAAATGGGACAAAACTTCAGCTTGTTTATTTATATCAAAAAATAAGAAGAAATACATATATACAAAATGTACATACAAAATGTACATGAGAGTCCGAGTGAATTCTTTAGAAACTTTCGTTATGTCATGATTATCGAAATACTTTAGCTTTGTTTGTCTGAGGGTGCTCTTAGGCTACACAAAATAGTTTTTCGTAAGGAAAGTTTTTTCATATAAAGATGATCCAGAAACCGGCAAGAGTATGATCTGTCTTCTGCCATGTATATTTCTACTTTGCTACTGATTTATTTCAATATGACTTGAAAGCCTAATCCTAACATACCACAGAGAACGGCAATAACAAGATTGTTATATTCAGGGTTTTTCTATGTGATTTAAAGGCAGCCCCGACAAGATACCGCTAAGAGAGTCGCAAACGCTGCAAAAGACCCGGCCTCAGATTGTGAGCATTAAAATGATACGAGTAGATACGAAAGCAGAAACACCAGCAAGCCAGTGCAAACATCAGCAGATGCCGCAGTCCAACATGGTTTTATGATCAGCCCCAAAACGCAACCCCAGCAGCTCGAATTTGCGCAGCAACAAACCAGCAACCAGGAGGAGATCACAGACCAGATCCCAGAAAAAAAACCAACAGCATGTCGGACAGCAATGAAAACTCTGGCGGACTGGCGAAGACAGCCTCCTCTCCCACTGCCCTCAATCTAGTGACGAAGCGCTCCACGCTTCGACACAGCCAGCTGTCGGACAGTGGTGCCGAGAGTTGTGGCGACGGCGGCGACGAACAGGCGCGTCTCATACGCTCGTCCTCCTCCCGTGCCCATAAGTACATTATAATACCGGCCACACCCACACCCGGAGCGACTGCCACGGTGACCTTCACCCTTGACGATTGCGATCCGGCGATCCCGGCTCCCATCTCGCCCACGCCCGCGACCCTGACCTGCACCACCACCACGACAATGTCCGGGGATACGGTGGCCGTGTCGCCGCTCAGCATAGATCTGCGCCGGATCGGCAGCCACAGCAGCAGCATGCGCTCAGTTGTTTCAGGTAAGGAGAGAATTTGAGAAGGGTATTCATTATAAGTCCTGAACATTTTTCGTTAGAAAATGAATATTTTCGGTATGGATATCCTCCTTAAAATATTCATTAATGATTTCAATTGAAGCAGATGTACTTTGTATAATAATCTTATTCCTTTATAAAATCATTTAAAATATATTCTACAAATTACCTTTAGGTTACATGCCTGCCCTGATCGACAGCAGTGACAATCTTGTGGGTGGCAGTGCGGTTGCCACTTCTGGGCTGCATGCCCCCAATCCGCTGTATATGCAACCGCAGGCCTCGCTGAGCGGCAGTTCCTATCTATTTCACGATTTGCCCGCCCAACAGATCTACTCGGATGTGACATCGGTCCGCTCACTTGCCTCCATTGGCATTGGATCCACAGACGGACGGAAGTTGGTCATACGCCGAGCGCCGACCACCGCCAACGAGCTGTTCGACATGGTCAATCCTCAGACACCGCCGTAAGTTATCGAGCAAATCCATAAACGTAGACAGCTGCGAACGAGTACAATCAGCCCTATCTACGGCCATTAGCATTACAAAGCGGAGCCGATAAAACGAACTAACATTTGTGGCAAATTTGGCCAGCGTTTGGCACCTCAGCATAAAAAGCAAATGTTGGCATAGCCTCATGGAGCATTCAAACAGCAGGCAAACAGAGAATTTAAACACCATTGTGGCATCTCTGGTCGGGGACATGTGATAGCGCCTCTGGGGCGCTGGAAACGTGTCGAAGGCAGCCTCTGATCGCGGACCAGCTATTTTTAAGCAGTGTTCCTTAACGAGATCAATAGATAGGTATTGATTCGAGCAATTACCACGCCCCATTGTGCTCCAATGCATGGCGGCTGGCTGGATTGCTGGAATCTGAAATCTGGCGGCCAAGCGCCCGGATCAGTAGTCAGTAACGTGTCAGCCCGCAGACGACGCAGTTATCCCAGTTCCGTAATCTTATCCGTAGTCCTGTCCTTGCTTGAGCGTGTGTAGAGTGAATCCAACAGTGATGGCCGCATGGATAACGTGAACTAAGGACATATCATAAAGTTACTCTCGCTATACCACGCTATATACCGAGATCAGACCCGTAGTAGACCGCATCATAATGCCCTACCGTCAGGACTACGATGCCCAGTCATCGAAACACTCGGAGCAATCCACCTTCCGCTTCCAACGTGTGGCCAAAGTGTAAGAATCGATCGCTGGATCATTACGTAAAGCCCCAATCGAATCGAATCGCATCAGGCCATGTCTGCTGCCTAAAAGTGTTTGGTATTGATCTACATACATATATCATATATGCACATATGATCATAGCCTTATTAGTTTAGGCCATTAGCGAATAAGCGCTGATTAAATATGAACGAATATTAAATGGATAAGTGGGCTGATCTGAACAATGAAATACAAAGCAATCCCTAATATACACAAGGACCCTGTTTAGATTCAGATTAAATGTCTGATTTGTGGTGGCTAGAATTCTTTATAACAGAGTCGATATATGTATAACAAAGGGGAAACAGAGATGCATCGCCTCCCACATCACACCCCATTCAGCATTCTGTCCCCCACTCGCATCAGCCCCATCATCTGGCCCAACACCAGCACCTCACGGGGCCAGCCCCCATTGGGGTATGGGGCATGTGATTACTGCAATTAAGCCATTTGACGCAACAACTAATCGCGGTCGCTGTTTGGGTGCTCGCGAAATCTGTTAGGGGTGCACTGCCTACGGACTAAGTGTTGACATCAATTGAATGCGCCTGGCTGGGCTTATGACACCACAAGAGCTCCACTTACAAAAGCATTTGACAATTTTGCGCTTTAAGCGGCATTTCCGCTCCAGCGTTTAAAAGCCATAAATTAAAATTTAAAATAAAGCGGTCACTGTCATCATCTGGACAACGTCTTCCCGTACATTCCTCCCTCCCTCCCACCATCCATGGTGGATGATCACGCGAGTCACTTGGATACCCGCGTCCATCTTCATTTACTTCGGTCACTCGGTCTCTGGCTCGTATTCGGACTCGGAGTCGGACCTGGTGCCCCATTTACGTATATAATGAGCACAAGATCTCTTGATAATGATGGAAAAGTAGGGAGAGAGAGATACTCGTACAGCCCGTACGGCCTTATGCAATTTGCAATTGTTGATGTCAAATATTTATAATTAATTTAATTTATTTACTTAGCTGCTGTCACATTTGTGCGCACATTTACATACAGACCCGTATCTAATTTTTTTTTGCTACTGATATTTCCAGGTGTTTTTCTAGTGCCTTCTTGCATAATATTGTTCATATGCAGCATTCCGCTGCTATTTATGGAGCTGTCTGTGGGCCAGTACACTGGCCGTGGACCCATCGGCGCCCTGGGTCAACTATGTCCTTTGTTCAAAGGTAAGTTTACGACGAAGCGACGTAGAAAACTTACAAATTCGTATCATTCCGATGTTGATCATATTTAGATAAGGCATTGAAAAGCCATTAGATCACACGAGGGATGGGGAGTCTCCACATCTCATGGGTAATGGGCTAACTAAATTCTCGTAACTTTTAGAGCCAATTCGAAATAAAAGATTATTTGAAATAAAATTCATTGCGTCATTTGTGAAAATGCTTCGGGTTTCACAAATATTCTTCCGCCGCAATGAATTAGGCAGGAAAACAATGGAAAAACGCGGATGCGGGGTGAGGCTTACGCGTCGTACCATGACCAGCTAGAAAGTTTCGCTGCCTTGGCCAGATCCATTGCCAAGGTCGGTTAGATTAACAAAAAATATATGTACATACATATATGCATGTGTACTCGCATGCTCATGGATGTGTGAGCGATGTTTTTTTAGCTTTGAATTCCCCCGTGGGGTGCTCTACTTGAGTACGGACGGAAACTAATTAGCCGGATTCATTGTTGTCGTTGTGGCAGTGGCGTGAAAATTTGAGGCGCGGAAGTAAGCTCCCGGCTCCCGTCTCTAACGCCTCCACACTCGGACCGGTCCCAAGGCTGAGGTTGTCAGTAGGGTCATAAATCTGAAAAACAACTTTACAAAACGCTTAATTATTGTCAATATTTTGCCAACCAAGCGGCGTTGGTTGCCGACTCTCCCACTCGCAGCCCTAAGATAATAAATATTAATTTGTGTAAAACTACTTAACCAAGATTTGCGAATGGTTTCGAGTCCATCCAATTGTCGCTGTGGCAAACAGAACGAATTGCACATTATGCAGATGATCGTCAGTCTAGACACTAAGCATGTGGTTCCAAATGAAACCGGTCGGATTTGCTGCTGGATGAATTAGGAATATGGGAATTTATACCCTAGCTCACTGAATCGACATTACATACCAAGCAAAAGATTTGGCCAAATGCATTTGAAAAAGAAATAGAAATACAGAGAAACAAAAATCAGGTTGAGTTTTAGTTGAGTTATCTTTATTAAAAATATCTTGGTTCCTACTTTTACTATGCGTTCTGTCAATGTAAACATATAGAATATCTGTTGATGATGAGCAAATCACATACCAGTAATTAAAATCCATCCCAAAAATTTCAGGAGCTGGACTCGCTAGTGTGATCGTCTCGTTTCTCATGTCCACATACTATAGCGTCATCATAGGTTATTCAATTTACTACTTCTTTACGTCATTTAAAACGGAGATGCCCTGGATTGACTGCAACAACAGGTAGGTTAAGCCGAGTAGAGCAATGCAATTATGTACCATCGCCATCGCGAATAACAATCTTTAAATTTCAGATGGAATACGCCGGACTGTTGGGTGCCGCAACGCAAGGAAATCAATGCCAGTGCACCGGACACATCACGCACCCCCTCAGAGGAGTTCTTTGAGTAATGAATGCATTCCAATTTGCCCCAATTCACAAATCTACTAAGACTCTTTTAAAACTCTTCCTGCAGAAATAAGGTGCTACAGATTAGCGGTGGCCTGGAATATCCGGGAATGATGCGATGGGAGCTCTTCGCTTGTCTTATTTGTGCCTGGCTGATGGTTTACTTTGCCACATGGAAGTCGATCAAGTCTTCGGCCAAGGTGCGGTACTTTACGGCCACTTTTCCGTTTGTGCTCATCATCATACTAATGGTGCGAGCCGTGACGCTCGACGGGGCGGCCGAGGGTCTGCGCTTCTTCTTCCGACCAAAGTGGTCGGAGCTGAAGAACGCCAATGTGTGGATCAATGCCGCCTCCCAGAACTTCAATTCGCTGGGCATTACCTTCGGATCCATGATCTCCTTTGCCAGCTACAACAAGTACAACAACAACATACTCCGCGACACGATTGCGGTGAGTGCAGTGAATATGATAACCAGCCTGCTGGTTGGCATATTCGCCTTCTCCACACTGGGAAACCTAGCACTGGAGCAGAACACCAATGTGCGAGACGTCATTGGCGATGGGCCGGGCATGATATTTGTGGTGTATCCACAGGCCATGGCCAAAATGCCGTACGCTCAGCTGTGGGCGGTCATGTTCTTCTTCATGCTGCTCTGCCTGGGCCTGAACTCTCAGTTTGCCATTGTCGAGGTGGTGGTCACGTCTATACAGGATGGCTTTCCGCGCTGGATTAAAAGGCACCTGGGCTACCACGAGATAGTTGTGCTTTTTGTCTGCGTTATCTCGTGCCTCTTCGGTATGCCGAACATCATACAGGGTGGGATCTACTACTTTCAGCTGATAGACCACTATGCTGCCTCGGTGACGATTATGTTTCTAGCCTTCTGCCAAATGATCGCCATAGCCTGGTTCTACGGCACCGGACGATTGTCGAAGAATGTTAAGCAGATGACCGGAAAGGCTCCATCATTCTATCTCAGATCCTGTTGGCTTGTGCTGGGACCCTGCCTGCTCTTTGTATGTGATCCGGGTGTAGTAGAAACTTGATGAACAATATATCATGTCGCCTTCTCTCTTTTTGTAGGCCATTTGGGTTCTGAGTCTCATCAACTATCGTGAGCCAACGTATCATAATGGGAGATATACTTATCCAGACTGGGCGTATGGCATTGGATGGATGTTCGCATCTTTTTCACTGATCTGCATACCAGGGTATGCGCTAATCAACTTCCTGCGGACCGGCGGTGACAGCTTTTGGGATGTAAGTGGATAGATTTGTCTTGTCTATTTGTTAGCATTCGTCAATAGCAATGTACGTATTCCTCTCTATAGCGCATCAAGAACACGCTACGACCAAATATCTACGAGTGCAAGATCTGTGGCGAACATCACTGCGAACACGACTACCCAGAACAGGAACAGTACATGCTGGCCCAGGAGCTGGCCACCGTGTACAGGCCCACAACCAGCCACCTACATCATTTGGGAGCAAAATCCGGCTATAATGCTATGCAGGCCTCGACCACGGGCCCCCAGGGGTCCCACTCGGAATACAAATATCAGTCCAAGGCCCACGACGAGCCACCACCGAACACGACAGATGAGCAAAATGGCAAATAGACTAGCGCTTGGCACGAATATCCTGTTCAACTAAAACCGATTTCTGAGTATTTTTAATGAATCATTTTTCTGGCTTTCCATGATTAAATCAAACTAAATAAATTATCGACATTGTCATGAACAATCGATATCGATAGCAGTTGGAGCATTTGACCGGTCTCCAGTGTGAAATTCGATGTGTCTTTTTAGCCCTGACTTAGACAGAGACAAAGAATACATTTCTATAACATTCTATCAACTTGAAGGTTTTAAATTGGTTCTATCTGAATAGAGCTGTTAGACGCGAAATGTAGCACGACCAATTTATGTTATGCGAAAAGCCACAAAAAGTGCTGCTAGGCGCGAGAGGTGTCCCTGTGTTATCGAAATATTTTATGTCAGCTGCAATGTTTTGCAGAAATTATATTCATTTAAATTTTGTGTTATGTGATGTCTGCAAGCAGATAGAACAAGATAAAACAAAAACGAGGGGGAACGTTGTGAGTTGCTGCGGACACCGCAACTCTACAGTTATACCCGATACTAAGTCAGTATGGCTCTCCTCCGGCAGACGCCGCTAATATTAAACGACACGACAAAGAGTGCGTGCGAGAGAGACAGAAAATCAGTCTGAGCGTGACGTCGGGCGCTGCGTAGCCACTAAAAATTGATTTCTTGCTTTTGGCTACAAAAATGATCCGATCTGATCCAGATTCGGCAACCGGATAGATATGGTCATTATCTATGATTCTGCGTTTTTAGTTTACTCGATTTTGCAATATTGTGGATGCAACAGATTTTCGTCCTTTGTGTGGGCGAAATTTTGAGATATACGTTTTATAGTGAGATCTAACAGGAGTGCGGATACTAAATTTGGTTACTCTAGCCTTAATAGTCTCTGAGATTTATGAATATCCCCAGATCTGCATCCTTTGCGGGGGCGGAAGGGGGTGTGGCGAAAGTTTGAAACAAACTCGTCTCGGTCTGATATATTAGGAGTGTGGATACCAAATTTGGTTGCTCTAGCTTTTATAGTCTCTGAGATCTAGGCGCTAATGTTTTACTCTAAGCAAAGCCGCCTATGCTACGTGTGTGTTAGAGAGAGACAGGGCGAGAAAAAATGAAATTGTTTTCTTGATGCTGGCTATAATAGTAATACGATCCAATTCAGATTCTGCAGTCTAAAAGATATGGTCATTCTCTACGATTCTGCGTTTTTTGTTTTCTCGTATCTTTAAAATTGTGGATGCCACAGATTTTCGCCCTTTGTGGGGGCGGAAGTGGGCGGGGCAAAGTTTTGAAATATTTTTGTAGCAGTGACATATCACAGAAGTCTGGATCCAAAACATCGTTGCTCTAGCTCTTATAGTCTTTGAGCATTAGGCGCTGAAGGGGACGGACAGACGGACAGACGGACAGACACACATGGCTCAATCGACTCGGCTATTGATGCTGATCAAGAATATATATACTTTATGGGGTCGGAAACGATTCCTTCTGGACGTTACACACATACACTTTTACCACAAATCTAATATACCCCAATACTCATTTTGAGTATCGGGTATAATTAAATTGCATATCTGCTGTGCATCGAAGGACCCATGGGAAAGATTAGCGATTATGCACAAGAACAGCGTCTGGATTTAGTACCTCTGCAACAGGTGCCGGCATGGAATACTGTAAGTGGATTTGCTGATAATATAAATACATTCTCAAAATACAATCTTACGTCCTTTTCCAGCAATACAATATATAGGTACCGTTGATTGCTTCTGCAATCTTTTCATCGGAGTTTATCATTGGCCAACATGTTAGACACTTGGATTGGTTCCTTTCTCCAGTGTCATTTAGGTTTTGAGTCTCATCAGCTACTCTTAGGAAACTTACCACAATATTACATGGCATTGGTCTTATGTACGCATATTTCACTCTAACTTGCACACCGAGCTATCTATAATCGTTTGCAAATTTATTTTGCGTGATTGTACAGAACAGGAGTAGCACTCGTACATTCTGAAACAAAAGCTGGCCACCGTGTGCAAGCCCAGAATCACTCATCTGGGTCGTTCTCCAGTGTGCGAGCATTTGTGTGGACACGATTTCGAGCAGAAGGAATATTTGTAGGGTAGTTCTTTATTATCCGTATTATAATTTATCATCAATTGGTTCGATTTCACACTTTCACTATCTGACTGTTCCCAATCCTCGTCTTTTTTAGATTATCACATATCTTTTCTTCATCATCTTCTTCCATTAGTGTGAAATACAGTTTATGACTTTTGTCGAAGGTTTTTAAACTAACTTCAATATAAGAGAGCTAGGCTGGCTACAGCCATTAAATTTTGATGAAGGATTAATCGTATTCTACACTTTTGTAGATAAATATATAGCTTATAACTAATTTTTTATTTTCCCCACGAATGCGCAGTTGGGTTATTTTCGCCAAGTGCAGTTAGTAATCAACGTCTGCTAGGCTTTATAAATAAATAGTTTTCAAAAAGCTTATTTTAGAGTGCAAGAATTTCATAAAATTGAGATGTCTTCTTAAATGTATGATATTTGTAATGTTTTATTAGAGTTTACATTTAAAACTGTTTATAAAGGCCACACATTTAACATCAAATATAAAATGTTTAATAAATTTTGTCAGTAATCTCGTTCAAAGAGATCTGTTTGTAAAAAAATACGTAAAATATGAAAAAACGAGGGGGAACGTTGTGAGTTGCTGCTGACACCGCAACTCTAAGGTTATACCCGATACTAAGTCAGTATGGCTCTCCTCCGGCAGACGCCGCTAATATATAACGACACGACAAAGAGTGCGTGCGAGAGAGACAGAAAATCAGTCTGAGCGTGACGTCGGGCGCTGCGTAGCCACTGCAAATTGATTTGTTCCTTTTGGCTACAAAAATTATCTGATCTGATCCAGATTCAGCAATCTGATAGATATGGTCGTTATCTATGATTCTGCGTTTTTAGTTTTCTCGAATCTGCAATATTGTGGATGCAACAGATTTTCGTCCTTTGTGTGGGCGGAAGGGGGTGGGGCGAAATTTTGAGATACACGTTTTATAGTGAGATCTAAGAGAAGTGCGGATTCCAAATTTGGTTACTCTAGCGTTAAAAGTCTTTGAGATTTGTGAATATCCCCAGATTTGCATCCTTTGCGGGGGCGGAAGGGGGTGTGGCGAAATTTTGAAACAAACTCGTCTCGGTCTGATATATTAGGAGTGTGGATACCAAATTTGGTTGCTCTAGCTTTTATAGTCTCTGAGATCTAGGCGCTAATGTTTTACTCTAAGCAAAGCCGCCTATGCTACCTGTGTGTTAGAGAGAGACAGGGCGAGAAAAAATGAAATTGTTTTCTTGATGCTGGCTATAATAGTAATACGATCCAATTCAGATTCTGCAGTCTAAAAGATATGGTCATTCTCTACGATTCTGCGTTTTTTGTTTTCTCGTATCTTTAAAATTGTGGATGCCACAGATTTTCGCCCTTTGTGGGGGCGGAAGTGGGCGGGGCAAAGTTTTGAAATATTTTTGTAGCAGTGACATATCACAGAAGTCTGGATCCAAAACATCGTTGCTCTAGCTCTTATAGTCTTTGAGCATTAGGCGCTGAAGGGGACGGACAGACGGACAGACGGACGGACGGACAGACAGACAGGGCTCAATCAACTCGGCTATTGATGCTGATCAAGAATATATATACTTTATAGGGTCGGAAACGATTCCTTCTGGACGTTACACACATCCACTTTTACCACAAATCTAATATACCCCAATACTCATTTTGAGTATCGGGTATAAAAACGAGGGGGAACGTTGTGAGTTGCTTCGGAGACCGCAACTCTACGGTTATACCCGATACTAAGTCAGTATGGCTCTCCTCCAGCAGGCGGCGTCTAATATTAAACGACACGACAAAGAGTGCGTGCGAGAGAGACAGAAAATCAGTCTGAGCGTGACGTCGGGCGCTGCGTAGCCAATGCAAATTGATTTGTTCCTTTTGGCTACAAAAATTATCTGATCTGATCCAGATTCAGCAATCTGATAGATATGGTCGTTATCTATGATTCTGCGTTTTTAGTTTTCTCAAATCTGCAATATTGTGGATGCAACAGATTTTCGTCCTTTGTGGGGGCGGAAGGGGGTGTGGCGAAATTTTGAGATATACGTTTTATAGTGAGATCTAACAGGAGTGCGGATACTAAATTTGGTTACTCTAGCTTTAATAGTCTCTGAGATTTGTGAATATCCCCAGATTTGCATCCTTTGCGGGGGCGGAAGGGGGTGTGGCGAAATTTTGAAACAAACTCGTCTCGGTCCGATATATTAGGAGTGTGGATACCAAATTTGGTTGCACTAGCTTTTATAGTCTCTGAGATCTAGGCGCTAATGTTTTACTCTAAGCAAAGCCGCCTATGCTACGTGTGTGTTAGAGAGAGACAGGGCGAGAAAAAATGAAATTGTTTTCTTGATGCTGGCTATAATAATAATACGATCCAATTCAGATTCCGCAGTCTAAAAGATATGGTCATTCTCTACGATTCTGCGTTTTTGGTTTTCTCGTATCTTTAAAATTGTGGATGCCACAGATTTTCGCCCTTTGTGGGGGCGAAAGTGGGCGGGGCAAAGTTTTGAAATATTTTTGTAGCAGTGACATATCACAGAAGTCTGGATCCAAAACATCGTTGCTCTAGCTCTTATAGTCTTTGAGCATTAGGCGCTGAAGGGGACGGACAGACGGACAGACGGACGGATGAGTATCGGGTATAAAAAATTACAGTTAAGGGGAATAACATAATTGAACATATAAAATTCATAGATAGCGCTTAAAGATCTTGTTCTGCAGTAGGAGCGATCGTATCATCCTCTCTCAGCGTTCTTACGGCTGTGATCTCGAAGAGTGATGGAATGGCACAGTTGTCGTTGCTTGTGTGCGTTAGTATGTGTCTTTGGTAGCTACTGTTTCTGTATCTAAAAGTCTTTGAGCAGTGGATGCACTTGTGAGAACGGAGGTGTACCTGGAGATTCGACTTTTCCTGAAATGACTTCGAGCACTGAGTGCATTGGTAGGGTCGTTCCCCTGTGTGAGTAAGATTGTGTCTATCAAGCTTTGATTTTTGTTTAAAAGACTTTGAGCAGTAAGAACACCTGAACGGTCGTTCGCCAGTGTGAATCCGGGTGTGTTCTCGGAGATGAGATTTTTGTTGAAATGACTGCGAGCAGTGAGAACATTTGTATGGTCGTTCACCCGTGTGTGTACAAATGTGAATATGTAGAGGTTCTTCCTTGCTAAACGATTTGTAGCAGTGAGGACATTGGTAAGGTCGTTCACCCGTGTGCGATCGGATATGAATCCGGAGACTATCGGATCGAGCAAATGACTTGGAGCAGTGTGTACACTTGTGCGGCAGCTCCACAGTGTGAATACAGGTGTGTTCGTTGAGCTCGGAATTTTTTGTAAGCGACTGAAAGCAGTGAGAGCACTGGTGGGGTCTAATTGACAGCGGGCAGTCAGGAAATTTGTGTGTTCGTTCGTCTGAGTGAATAAGGATGTGTTTTTCATGACTGGATTTTTCTTTGAAGGACTTTAAACATTGGCAGCATTCGTAGCTTCGTTTATCTGTGTGCGTACGGGTGTGTCTATCAAGGCATGATTTTTGTATAAAAGACATCGAACAGTGGGAACAATGGTAGGGTCGTTCTCCTGTGTGCGTACGGGTGTGCGTTTGAAGAGTGTATTTTAGTCGAAATGACTTTGAGCATTCGGAGCATTTGTAGGGTCGATCATCTGTGTGCGTACGGATGTGAGTCTGTAGAGTTCCTTTCACGGAAAATGACTTGGAGCAGTGAGGACATTGGTAAGGTCGTTGATTCTTATGCAAACGGATATGAACTCTAAGACTTTCGTTTTGGGCAAAGGAACACTTATACGGTTGCTCACCAGTGTGTGTAAGGATGTGCTCTTTGAGTTTGATATTTTGTGTAAATGACATCGGGCAGTGAGAGCACTTGTAAGGTCGTTCACCTGTGTGGGAACGTGTGTGTATTTGAAGATGGGCGAGTTTTATAAATGATATGGAGCACTGGGAGCACTTATAAGGTGGATTCCCCATGTGCGTACGGGTGTGTCTTTTAAGATTCGATTTTTCTGTAAAAGACATCAAACAGTGGGAACATTGGTAGGGTCGTTCTCCTGAGTGAGTACGCGTGTGTGTTTGAAGGTTGCATTTTAGCCGAAATGATTTTGAGCAGCTGGAACATTTGTAGGGTCTGTCCATAATATCCGTCTTATTTTTGTTAATCCATAACTTGGTGTATCTCTTCATCGGTTTCTAATTGGTTCGATTGCTCATTTTCAATGTCTGAGGGTTCCCAATCCCCGCCTTCCAAATTGTCTTCTTCTCTATCGTCTTCCATCAGTGTTAAAAAGAGTGTATGGCTCTGCTCACATGTTTTTATAAGATTGAATGCATTTACAGCATCCTCAAGGCAAGGCGGACATATGTTTTCTGGTAGTAAATCGCCTCGGCTAACCGCGTACCCAGTGCACTGTGATATCATGTCAGCAATGCAAGTGTCCCATGTGTGTGTCTCATCAAAAATATTTGTGAATGGTCCGGAGTTTGCCCTGCAAACTCTGCATATTTCCTCCATAGTCCTGCAAGTAAATTACTATTATATATAAATAATACAGGACGCGCCATTGCATGCAGGAATGCATCGAATATTGAACAAAACGAGGGGGAACGTTGTGAGTTGCTGCGGACACCGCAACTCTACAGTTATACCCGATACTAAGTCAGTATGGCTTTCCTCCGGCAGACGCCGCTAATATTAAACGACACGACAAAGAGTGCGTGCGAGAGAGACAGAAAATCAGTCTGAGCGTGATGTCACGCGCTGCGTAGCCACTGCAAATTGATTTGTTCCTTTTGGCTACAAAAATTATCTGATCTGATCCAGATTCAGCAATCTGATAGATATGGTCGTTATCTATGATTCCCCGTTTTTAGTTTTCTCGAATCTGCAATATTGTGGATGCAACAGATTTTCGTCCTTTGTGTGGGCGGAAGGGGGTGGGGCGAAATTTTGAGATACACGTTTTATAGTGAGATCTAAGAGAAGTGCGGATTCCAAATTTGGTTACTCTAGCGTTAATAGTCTTTGAGATTTGTGAATATCCCCAGATTTGCATCCTTTGCGGGGGCGGAAGGGGGTGTGGCGAAATTTTGAAACAAACTCGTCTCGGTCTGATATATTAGGAGTGTGGATACCAAATTTGGTTGCTCTAGCTTTTATAGTCTCTGAGATCTAGGCGCTAATGTTTTACTCTAAGCAAAGCCGCCTATGCTACCTGTGTGTTAGAGAGAGACAGGGCGAGAAAAAATGAAATTGTTTTCTTGATGCTGGCTATAATAGTAATACGATCCAATTCAGATTCTGCAGTCTAAAAGATATGGTCATTCTCTACGATTCTGCGTTTTTTGTTTTCTCGTATCTTTAAAATTGTGGATGCCACAGATTTTCGCCCTTTGTGGGGGCGGAAGTGGGCGGGGCAAAGTTTTGAAATATTTTTGTAGCAGTGACATATCACAGAAGTCTGGATCCAAAACATCGTTGCTCTAGCTCTTATAGTCTTTGAGCATTAGGCGCTGAAGGGGACGGACAGACGGACAGACACACATGGCTCAATCGACTCGGCTATTGATGCTGATCAAGAATATATATACTTTATGGGGTCGGAAACGATTCCTTCTGGACGTTACACACATCCACTTTTACCACAAATCTAATATACCCCAATACTCATTTTGAGTATCGGGTATAAAAACGAACCCACTGTGCGGCTTTTATTAATTGCAAAAATGTAGTTTGGATGTTTCCTTGGCACGAATTAGTTTGTTTTGACCACAAAAAATAATAATTAGAGCTGTTAGACGCGAATTGTAGCACGACAAATTTATGTTATGCGAAAAGCCACAAAAAGTGCTGCTTGGCGCTAAAGGTATCGAAATAGTTTATGTTAACTGCAATGCTTAGTAGAAATTATATTCATTTAAATTTTGTGTTATATGATACTGGAAGAGGACAGAACAAGATAAAACACAAACTAAATTGCAAATCTGCAATGCTTCGAAGGACCCATGGGAGGAATGATTTGGGATCATACACAAGAACAACGGCTGGGTTTATTACCTATGCAACAGGTGCGGGCATGGAATACTGTTAGTGGATTTTCCGAAAATATAAATACATATGTACATTCTCAAGCAGGTATTTATACAAATATAGATATCGTTGACTCCTTTCTTTATTGTCATTTAGGTTCTGCTTTTAACACGCAACGTATCTCAACAGGACATGGCAATGGTATGTGCACATATTTATCAGTAACTTACATACCGGGTTATGCGCTGACCAACTTGCTGCGGATCAGCGCAGATAGCTTTGGGATGTAAATGGATAAAGTCTTACGTATCTATTATCGTTTGTCAATTCATGTTATTCTATATTCCATTCAATGAGGCCTCCAAATATACACTAGAATTAGTTGTAGCGAATATCGTTTGCATAATTGTACAGAACAGGAGCAGAACTCTCGCTGGCTGGCGTAGAGGCTGGACACCGTGTGCTTGCCCATAACCAGCCACCTGCTTTTTTGGGAAAGAAGTCCGGCTATGCTGCTGCATACCAATCCATATCAGCCCAAGCCTAAGCCCAATCGTGCGAAAAAACCGTGGATCAGTGGAAACATTGGTAGGGTCATTCTCCTGTGTGCGTACATTCGATAACACAACATACATATGTATGTAAATTCATTCGAATAGATGAGCTTGCGCTTAACAGCTCATTTCTTCTCCTCTTCTCCATTTCTCAAAACTAAAACAATTCAAGTGGAGGAAAAAATTAACACCAATTGGCTGCTTGAGGGTTTGATTACGCTTATTTCTCATGTACATATTTATGTAAATATTGTGGTATTCCGTTCATTAATATTCATTTACTTGCAGGACAATGCAGGAAATATGCAGAGTTTGCATGACAAACTCAGGACCATTCACAAATATTTTTGATGAAAGACCCACGTTGGAAACTTGCATTGCTGACATGATAACGCAGTGCACCGGGTACGTGGTTAGGCGAGGCGATTTACTACCAGAAAACATATGTCCGCCCTGCCTCGAGGATGCAGTGAGTGCATTCACCCTTAAGAAAACCTGTGAGCACAGTCATAAACTCTATTTCCCAGTGATGGTGGAGGATATAGAAGAATTTGCCGATACTCTAGATGATGAGGATTGGGAACCGTCAGATATTGAAAGTGAGCAGTCGAAACATTTTGAAAACGATGAAGAGATGAATCAAAATGATAGCAATAACATTGATCAATTTGTACGACCCTTCAAATGCTCCGACTGCACAAAATCCTTTCACCAAAAAGCCCATCTTCAATCACACACCCGTACGCACACAGGTGATCGACCCTACCAATGTTCCTACTGCTCGATGTCGTTTGCACAGAAATACAATCTTGACAGACACACTCGTTCACACACTAATGATCTTTCATACCAGTGCCCTCATTGCTCAAAGTCCTTCATACAAAAATGCAATCTTGAAAAACACACTCGTACTCACACAGGTGATCGACCCTACCAGTGCTCCCACTGTTCGAAGACATTTCCACAAAAATCCCATCTCCATGTACACAACTGTACGCACGCCATGGAACTGCCGCATATGTGTCCTCACTGCTCTAAGTCATTTTCCCGTTCCGATAGTCTACGGATTCATATCCTCCGGTTGCACACGGATAAACGACCATACAAATGCTCTCACTGCTCGCAGTCATTTCAACAAAAATTTCATCTCCGAGAACACAGCCGTATTCACACTGTGGATACCAAATTTGGTTGCTCTAGCTTTTATAGTCTCTGAGATCTAGGCGCTAATGTTTTACTCTAAGCAAAGCCGCCTATGCTACCTGTGTGTTAGAGAGAGACAGGGCGAGAAAAAATGAAATTGTTTTCTTGATGCTGGCTATAATAGTAATACGATCCAATTCAGATTCTGCAGTCTAAAAGATATGGTCATTCTCTACGATTCTGCGTTTTTTGTTTTCTCGTATCTTTAAAATTGTGGATGCCACAGATTTTCGCCCTTTGTGGGGGCGGAAGTGGGCGGGGCAAAGTTTTGAAATATTTTTGTAGCAGTGACATATCACAGAAGTCTGGATCCAAAACATCGTTGCTCTAGCTCTTATAGTCTTTGAGCATTAGGCGCTGAAGGGGACGGACAGACGGACAGACGGACGGACGGACAGACAGACAGGGCTCAATCGACTCGGCTATTGATGCTGATCAAGAATATATATACTTTATAGGGTCGGAAACGATTCCTTCTGGACGTTACACACATCCACTTTTACCACAAATCTAATATACCCCAATACTCATTTTGAGTATCGGGTATAACGAGGGGGAACGTTGTGAGTTGCTGCGGACACCGCAACTCTACAGTTATACCCGATACTAAGTCAGTATGGCTTTCCTCCGGCAGACGCCGCTAATATTAAACGACACGACAAAGAGTGCGTGCGAGAGAGACAGAAAATCAGTCTGAGCGTGATGTCACGCGCTGCGTAGCCACTGCAAATTGATTTGTTCCTTTTGGCTACAAAAATTATCTGATCTGATCCAGATTCAGCAATCTGATAGATATGGTCGTTATCTATGATTCCCCGTTTTTAGTTTTCTCGAATCTGCAATATTGTGGATGCAACAGATTTTCGTCCTTTG
This sequence comes from Drosophila persimilis, assembly GCF_003286085.1. Classification (NCBI taxonomy): domain Eukaryota; kingdom Metazoa; phylum Arthropoda; class Insecta; order Diptera; family Drosophilidae; genus Drosophila; species Drosophila persimilis. The sequence goes on along the minus strand of NW_020825308.1, from coordinate 461,516 downwards.
TGTGGGCGGAAGGGGGTGGGGCGAAATTTTGAGATACACGTTTTATAGTGAGATCTAAGAGAAGTGCGGATTCCAAATTTGGTTACTCTAGCGTTAATAGTCTTTGAGATTTGTGAATATCCCCAGATTTGCATCCTTTGCGGGGGCGGAAGGGGGTGTGGCGAAATTTTGAAACAAACTCGTCTCGGTCTGATATATTAGGAGTGTGGATACCAAATTTGGTTGCTCTAGCTTTTATAGTCTCTGAGATCTAGGCGCTAATGTTTTACTCTAAGCAAAGCCGCCTATGCTACCTGTGTGTTAGAGAGAGACAGGGCGAGAAAAAATGAAATTGTTTTCTTGATGCTGGCTATAATAGTAATACGATCCAATTCAGATTCTGCAGTCTAAAAGATATGGTCATTCTCTACGATTCTGCGTTTTTTGTTTTCTCGTATCTTTAAAATTGTGGATGCCACAGATTTTCGCCCTTTGTGGGGGCGGAAGTGGGCGGGGCAAAGTTTTGAAATATTTTTGTAGCAGTGACATATCACAGAAGTCTGGATCCAAAACATCGTTGCTCTAGCTCTTATAGTCTTTGAGCATTAGGCGCTGAAGGGGACGGACAGACGGACAGACGGACAGACACACATGGCTCAATCGACTCGGCTATTGATGCTGATCAAGAATATATATACTTTATGGGGTCGGAAACGATTCCTTCTGGACGTTACACACATCCACTTTTACCACAAATCTAATATACCCCAATACTCATTTTGAGTATCGGGTATAAAAACGAACCCACTGTGCGGCTTTTATTAATTGCAAAAATGTAGTTTGGATGTTTCCTTGGCACGAATTAGTTTGTTTTGACCACAAAAAATAATAATTAGAGCTGTTAGACGCGAATTGTAGCACGACAAATTTATGTTATGCGAAAAGCCACAAAAAGTGCTGCTTGGCGCTAAAGGTATCGAAATAGTTTATGTTAACTGCAATGCTTAGTAGAAATTATATTCATTTAAATTTTGTGTTATATGATACTGGAAGAGGACAGAACAAGATAAAACACAAACTAAATTGCAAATCTGCAATGCTTCGAAGGACCCATGGGAGGAATGATTTGGGATCATACACAAGAACAACGGCTGGGTTTATTACCTATGCAACAGGTGCGGGCATGGAATACTGTTAGTGGATTTTCCGAAAATATAAATACATATGTACATTCTCAAGCTGGTATTTATACAAATATAGATATCGTTGACTCCTTTCTTTATTGTCATTTAGGTTCTGCTTTTAACACGCAACGTATCTCAACAGGACATGGCAATGGTATGTGCACATATTTATCAGTAACTTACATACCGGGTTATGCGCTGACCAACTTGCTGCGGATCAGCGCAGATAGCTTTGGGATGTAAATGGATAAAGTCTTACGTATCTATTATCGTTTGTCAATTCATGTTATTCTATATTCCATTCAATGAGGCCTCCAAATATACACTAGAATTAGTTGTAGCGAATATCGTTTGCATAATTGTACAGAACAGGAGCAGAACTCTCGCTGGCTGGCGTAGAGGCTGGACACCGTGTGCTTGCCCATAACCAGCCACCTGCTTTTTTGGGAAAGAAGTCCGGCTATGCTGCTGCATACCAATCCATATCAGCCCAAGCCTAAGCCCAATCGTGCGAAAAAACCGTGGATCAGTGGAAACATTGGTAGGGTCATTCTCCTGTGTGCGTACATTCGATAACACAACATACATATGTATGTAAATTCATTCGAATAGATGAGCTTGCGCTTAACAGCTCATTTCTTCTCCTCTTCTCCATTTCTCAAAACTAAAACAATTCAAGTGGAGGAAAAAATTAACACCAATTGGCTGCTTGAGGGTTTGATTACGCTTATTTCTCATGTACATATTTATGTAAATATTGTTGTATTCCGTTCATTAATATTCATTTACTTGCAGGACAATGCAGGAAATATGCAGAGTTTGCATGACAAACTCAGGACCATTCACAAATATTTTTGATGAAAGACCCACGTTGGAAACTTGCATTGCTGACATGATAACGCAGTGCACCGGGTACGTGGTTAGGCGAGGCGATTTACTACCAGAAAACATATGTCCGCCCTGCCTCGAGGATGCAGTGAGTGCATTCACCCTTAAGAAAACCTGTGAGCACAGTCATAAACTCTATTTCCCAGTGATGGTGGAGGATATAGAAGAATTTGCCGATACTCTAGATGATGAGGATTGGGAACCGTCAGATATTGAAAGTGAGCAGTCGAAACATTTTGAAAACGATGAAGAGATGAATCAAAATGATAGCAATAACATTGATCAATTTGTACGACCCTTCAAATGCTCCGACTGCACAAAATCCTTTCACCAAAAAGCCCATCTTCAATCACACACCCGTACGCACACAGGTGATCGACCCTACCAATGTTCCTACTGCTCGATGTCGTTTGCACAGAAATACAATCTTGACAGACACACTCGTTCACACACTAATGATCTTTCATACCAGTGCCCTCATTGCTCAAAGTCCTTCATACAAAAATGCAATCTTGAAAAACACACTCGTACTCACACAGGTGATCGACCCTACCAGTGCTCCCACTGTTCGAAGTCATTTCCACAAAAATCCCATCTCCATGTACACAACTGTACGCACGCCATGGAACTGCCGCATATGTGTCCTCACTGCTCTAAGTCATTTTCCCGTTCCGATAGTCTACGGATTCATATCCTCCGGTTGCACACGGATAAACGACCATACAAATGCTCTCACTGCTCGCAGTCATTTCAACAAAAATTTCATCTCCGAGAACACAGCCGTATTCACACTGGCGAACGGCCGCATAGATGCTCTTACTGCTCAAAGTCTTTTAAACAAAAATCAAAGCTTGATAGACACACTCTTACTCACACAGGGGAACGACCCTACCAATGCACTCAGTGCTCGAAGTCATTTCAGGAAAAGTCGAATCTCCAGGTACACCTCCGTTCTCACAAGTGCATCCACTGCTCAAAGACTTTTAGATACAGAAACAGTAGCTACCAAAGACACATACTAACTCACAAAAGCAACGACAACTGTGCCATTCCGTCATTCTTCGAGATCACATCCGTAAGAACGTTGAGAATGGAAGATTCTATTGCTCCTACTGCTCCAACCCTGGACCGTAATTATTCTAAGCATGACTTCTATGACTTAAATAAATTATGTATGTATGTAGATCAGAGGTCGGCTTAAAATGTTAATTCCAATAAAATATTATAAACGAGGGGGAACGTTGTGAGTTGCTGCGGACACCGCAACTCTACAGTTATACCCGATACTAAGTCAGTATGGCTTTCCTCCGGCAGACGCCGCTAATATTAAACGACACGACAAAGAGTGCGTGCGAGAGAGACAGAAAATCAGTCTGAGCGTGATGTCACGCGCTGCGTAGCCACTGCAAATTGATTTGTTCCTTTTGGCTACAAAAATTATCTGATCTGATCCAGATTCAGCAATCTGATAGATATGGTCGTTATCTATGATTCCCCGTTTTTAGTTTTCTCGAATCTGCAATATTGTGGATGCAACAGATTTTCGTCCTTTGTGTGGGCGGAAGGGGGTGGGACGAAATTTTGAGATACACGTTTTATAGTGAGATCTAAGAGAAGTGCGGATTCCAAATTTGGTTACTCTAGCGTTAATAGTCTCTGAGATTTGTGAATATCCCCAGATTTGCATCCTTTGCGGGGGCGGAAGGGGGTGTGGCGAAATTTTGAAACAAACTCGTCTCGGTCCGATATATTAGGAGTGTGGATACCAAATTTGGTTGCTCTAGCTTTTATAGTCTCTGAGATCTAGGCGCTAATGTTTTACTCTAAGCAAAGCCGCCTATGCTACGTGTGTGTTAGAGAGAGACAGGGCGAGAAAAAATGAAATTGTTTTCTTGATGCTGGCTATAATAGTAATACGATCCAATTCAGATTCTGCAGTCTAAAAGATATGGTCATTCTCTACGATTCTGCGTTTTTTGTTTTCTCGTATCTTTAAAATTGTGGATGCCACAGATTTTCGCCCTTTGTGGGGGCGGAAGTGGGCGGGGCAAAGTTTTGAAATATTTTTGTAGCAGTGACATATCACAGAAGTCTGGATCCAAAACATCGTTGCTCTAGCTCTTATAGTCTTTGAGCATTAGGCGCTGAAGGGGACGGACAGACGGACAGACGGACAGACGGACAGACACACATGGCTCAATCGACTCGGCTATTGATGCTGATCAAGAATATATATACTTTATGGGGTCGGAAACGATTCCTTCTGGACGTTACACACATCCACTTTTACCACAAATCTAATATACCCCAATACTCATTTTGAGTATCGGGTATAAAAACGAACCCACTGTGCGGCTTTTATTAATTGCAAAAATGTAGTTTGGATGTTTCCTTGGCACGAATTAGTTTGTTTTGACCACAAAAAATAATAATTAGAGCTGTTAGACGCGAATTGTAGCACGACAAATTTATGTTATGCGAAAAGCCACAAAAAGTGCTGCTTGGCGCTAAAGGTATCGAAATAGTTTATGTTAACTGCAATGCTTAGTAGAAATTATATTCATTTAAATTTTGTGTTATATGATACTGGAAGAGGACAGAACAAGATAAAACACAAACTAAATTGCAAATCTGCAATGCTTCGAAGGACCCATGGGAGGAATGATTTGGGATCATACACAAGAACAACGGCTGGGTTTATTACCTATGCAACAGGTGCGGGCATGTAATACTGTTAGTGGATTTTCCGAAAATATAAATACATATGTACATTCTCAAGCTGGTATTTATACAAATATAGATATCGTTGACTCCTTTCTTTATTGTCATTTAGGTTCTGCTTTTAACACGCAACGTATCTCAACAGGACATGGCAATGGTATGTGCACATATTTATCAGTAACTTACATACCGGGTTATGCGCTGACCAACTTGCTGCGGATCAGCGCAGATAGCTTTGGGATGTAAATGGATAAAGTCTTACGTATCTATTATCGTTTGTCAATTCATGTTATTCTATATTCCATTCAATGAGGCCTCCAAATATACACTAGAATTAGTTGTAGCGAATATCGTTTGCATAATTGTACAGAACAGGAGCAGAACTCTCGCTGGCTGGCGTAGAGGCTGGACACCGTGTGCTTGCCCATAACCAGCCACCTGCTTTTTTGGGAAAGAAGTCCGGCTATGCTGCTGCATACCAATCCATATCAGCCCAAGCCTAAGCCCAATCGTGCGAAAAAACCGTGGATCAGTGGAAACATTGGTAGGGTCATTCTCCTGTGTGTATGTATGTAAATTCATTCGAATAGATGAGCTTGCGCTTAACAGCTCATTTCTTCTCCTCTTCTCCATTTCTCAAAACTAAAACAATTCAAGTGGAGGAAAAAATTAACACCAATTGGCTGCTTGAGGGTTTGATTACGCTTATTTCTCATGTACATATTTATGTAAATATTGTTGTATTCCGTTCATTAATATTCATTTACTTGCAGGACAATGCAGGAAATATGCAGAGTTTGCATGACAAACTCAGGACCATTCACAAATATTTTTGATGAAAAACCCACGTTGGAAACTTGCATTGCTGACATGATAACGCAGTGCACCGGGTACGTGGTTAGGCGAGGCGATTTACTACCAGAAAACATATGTCCGCCCTGCCTCGAGGATGCAGTGAGTGCATTCACCCTTAAGAAAACCTGTGAGCACAGTCATAAACTCTATTTCCCAGTGATGGTGGAGGATATAGAAGAATTTGCCGATACTCTAGATGATGAGGATTGGGAACCGTCAGATATTGAAAGTGAGCAGTCGAAACATTTTGAAAACGATGAAGAGATGAATCAAAATGATAGCAATAACATTGATCAATTTGTACGACCCTTCAAATGCTCCGACTGCACAAAATCCTTTCACCAAAAAGCCCATCTTCAATCACACACCCGTACGCACACAGGTGATCGACCCTACCAATGTTCCTACTGCTCGATGTCGTTTGCACAGAAATACAATCTTGACAGACACACTCGTTCACACACTAATGATCTTTCATACCAGTGCCCTCATTGCTCAAAGTCCTTCATACAAAAATGCAATCTTGAAAAACACACTCGTACTCACACAGGTGATCGACCCTACCAGTGCTCCCACTGTTCGAAGTCATTTCCACAAAAATCCCATCTCCATGTACACAACTGTACGCACGCCATGGAACTGCCGCATATGTGTCCTCACTGCTCTAAGTCATTTTCCCGTTCCGATAGTCTACGGATTCATATCCTCCGGTTGCACACGGATAAACGACCATACAAATGCTCTCACTGCTCGCAGTCATTTCAACAAAAATTTCATCTCCGAGAACACAGCCGTATTCACACTGTGGATACCAAATTTGGTTGCTCTAGCTTTTATAGTCTCTGAGATCTAGGCGCTAATGTTTTACTCTAAGCAAAGCCGCCTATGCTACCTGTGTGTTAGAGAGAGACAGGGCGAGAAAAAATGAAATTGTTTTCTTGATGCTGGCTATAATAGTAATACGATCCAATTCAGATTCTGCAGTCTAAAAGATATGGTCATTCTCTACGATTCTGCGTTTTTTGTTTTCTCGTATCTTTAAAATTGTGGATGCCACAGATTTTCGCCCTTTGTGGGGGCGGAAGTGGGCGGGGCAAAGTTTTGAAATATTTTTGTAGCAGTGACATATCACAGAAGTCTGGATCCAAAACATCGTTGCTCTAGCTCTTATAGTCTTTGAGCATTAGGCGCTGAAGGGGACGGACAGACGGACAGACGGACGGACGGACAGACAGACAGGGCTCAATCAACTCGGCTATTGATGCTGATCAAGAATATATATACTTTATAGGGTCGGAAACGATTCCTTCTGGACGTTACACACATCCACTTTTACCACAAATCTAATATACCCCAATACTCATTTTGAGTATCGGGTATAACGAGGGGGAACGTTGTGAGTTGCTGCGGACACCGCAACTCTACAGTTATACCCGATACTAAGTCAGTATGGCTTTCCTCCGGCAGACGCCGCTAATATTAAACGACACGACAAAGAGTGCGTGCGAGAGAGACAGAAAATCAGTCTGAGCGTGATGTCACGCGCTGCGTAGCCACTGAAAATTGATTTGTTCCTTTTGGCTACAAAAATTATCTGATCTGATCCAGATTCAGCAATCTGATAGATATGGTCGTTATCTATGATTCCCCGTTTTTAGTTTTCTCGAATCTGCAATATTGTGGATGCAACAGATTTTCGTCCTTTGTGTGGGCGGAAGGGGGTGGGGCGAAATTTTGAGATACACGTTTTATAGTGAGATCTAAGAGAAGTGCGGATTCCAAATTTGGTTACTCTAGCGTTAATAGTCTTTGAGATTTGTGAATATCCCCAGATTTGCATCCTTTGCGGGGGCGGAAGGGGGTGTGGCGAAATTTTGAAACAAACTCGTCTCGGTCTGATATATTAGGAGTGTGGATACCAAATTTGGTTGCTCTAGCTTTTATAGTCTCTGAGATCTAGGCGCTAATGTTTTACTCTAAGCAAAGCCGCCTATGCTACCTGTGTGTTAGAGAGAGACAGGGCGAGAAAAAATGAAATTGTTTTCTTGATGCTGGCTATAATAGTAATACGATCCAATTCAGATTCTGCAGTCTAAAAGATATGGTCATTCTCTACGATTCTGCGTTTTTTGTTTTCTCGTATCTTTAAAATTGTGGATGCCACAGATTTTCGCCCTTTGTGGGGGCGGAAGTGGGCGGGGCAAAGTTTTGAAATATTTTTGTAGCAGTGACATATCACAGAAGTCTGGATCCAAAACATCGTTGCTCTAGCTCTTATAGTCTTTGAGCATTAGGCGCTGAAGGGGACGGACAGACGGACAGACGGACAGACACACATGGCTCAATCGACTCGGCTATTGATGCTGATCAAGAATATATATACTTTATGGGGTCGGAAACGATTCCTTCTGGACGTTACACACATCCACTTTTACCACAAATCTAATATACCCCAATACTCATTTTGAGTATCGGGTATAAAAACGAACCCACTGTGCGGCTTTTATTAATTGCAAAAATGTAGTTTGGATGTTTCCTTGGCACGAATTAGTTTGTTTTGACCACAAAAAATAATAATTAGAGCTGTTAGACGCGAATTGTAGCACGACAAATTTATGTTATGCGAAAAGCCACAAAAAGTGCTGCTTGGCGCTAAAGGTATCGAAATAGTTTATGTTAACTGCAATGCTTAGTAGAAATTATATTCATTTAAATTTTGTGTTATATGATACTGGAAGAGGACAGAACAAGATAAAACACAAACTAAATTGCAAATCTGCAATGCTTCGAAGGACCCATGGGAGGAATGATTTGGGATCATACACAAGAACAACGGCTGGGTTTATTACCTATGCAACAGGTGCGGGCATGGAATACTGTTAGTGGATTTTCCGAAAATATAAATACATATGTACATTCTCAAGCTGGTATTTATACAAATATAGATATCGTTGACTCCTTTCTTTATTGTCATTTAGGTTCTGCTTTTAACACGCAACGTATCTCAACAGGACATGGCAATGGTATGTGCACATATTTATCAGTAACTTACATACCGGGTTATGCGCTGACCAACTTGCTGCGGATCAGCGCAGATAGCTTTGGGATGTAAATGGATAAAGTCTTACGTATCTATTATCGTTTGTCAATTCATGTTATTCTATATTCCATTCAATGAGGCCTCCAAATATACACTAGAATTAGTTGTAGCGAATATCGTTTGCATAATTGTACAGAACAGGAGCAGAACTCTCGCTGGCTGGCGTAGAGGCTGGACACCGTGTGCTTGCCCATAACCAGCCACCTGCTTTTTTGGGAAAGAAGTCCGGCTATGCTGCTGCATACCAATCCATATCAGCCCAAGCCTAAGCCCAATCGTGCGAAAAAAACCGTGGATCAGTGGAAACATTGGTAGGGTCATTCTCCTGTGTGCGTACATTCGATAACACAACATACATATGTATGTAAATTCATTCGAATAGATGAGCTTGCGCTTAACAGCTCATTTCTTCTCCTCTTCTCCATTTCTCAAAACTAAAACAATTCAAGTGGAGGAAAAAATTAACACCAATTGGCTGCTTGAGGGTTTGATTACGCTTATTTCTCATGTACATATTTATGTAAATATTGTTGTATTCCGTTCATTAATATTCATTTACTTGCAGGACAATGCAGGAAATATGCAGAGTTTGCATGACAAACTCAGGACCATTCACAAATATTTTTGATGAAAGACCCACGTTGGAAACTTGCATTGCTGACATGATAACGCAGTGCACCGGGTACGTGGTTAGGCGAGGCGATTTACTACCAGAAAACATATGTCCGCCCTGCCTCGAGGATGCAGTGAGTGCATTCACCCTTAAGAAAACCTGTGAGCACAGTCATAAACTCTATTTCCCAGTGATGGTGGAGGATATAGAAGAATTTGCCGATACTCTAGATGATGAGGATTGGGAACCGTCAGATATTGAAAGTGAGCAGTCGAAACATTTTGAAAACGATGAAGAGATGAATCAAAATGATAGCAATAACATTGATCAATTTGTACGACCCTTCAAATGCTCCGACTGCACAAAATCCTTTCACCAAAAAGCCCATCTTAAATCACACACCCGTACGCACACAGGTGATCGACCCTACCAATGTTCCTACTGCTCGATGTCGTTTGCACAGAAATACAATCTTGACAGACACACTCGTTCACACACTAATGATCTTTCATACCAGTGCCCTCATTGCTCAAAGTCCTTCATACAAAAATGCAATCTTGAAAAACACACTCGTACTCACACAGGTGATCGACCCTACCAGTGCTCCCACTGTTCGAAGTCATTTCCACAAAAATCCCATCTCCATGTACACAACTGTACGCACGCCATGGAACTGCCGCATATGTGTCCTCACTGCTCTAAGTCATTTTCCCGTTCCGATAGTCTACGGATTCATATCCTCCGGTTGCACACGGATAAACGACCATACAAATGCTCTCACTGCTCGCAGTCATTTCAACAAAAATTTCATCTCCGAGAACACAGCCGTATTCACACTGGCGAACGGCCGCATAGATGCTCTTACTGCTCAAAGTCTTTTAAACAAAAATCAAAGCTTGATAGACACACTCTTACTCACACAGGGGAACGACCCTACCAATGCACTCAGTGCTCGAAGTCATTTCAGGAAAAGTCGAATCTCCAGGTACACCTCCGTTCTCACAAGTGCATCCACTGCTCAAAGACTTTTAGATACAGAAACAGTAGCTACCAAAGACACATACTAACTCACAAAAGCAACGACAACTGTGCCATTCCGTCATTCTTCGAGATCACATCCGTAAGAACGTTGAGAATGGAAGATTCTATTGCTCCTACTGCTCCAACCCTGGACCGTAATTATTCTAAGCATGACTTCTATGACTTAAATAAATTATGTATGTATGTAGATCAGAGGTCGGCTTAAAATGTTAATTCCAATAAAATATTATAAACGAGGGGGAACGTTGTGAGTTGCTGCGGACACCGCAACTCTACAGTTATACCCGATACTAAGTCAGTATGGCTTTCCTCCGGCAGACGCCGCTAATATTAAACGACACGACAAAGAGTGCGTGCGAGAGAGACAGAAAATCAGTCTGAGCGTGATGTCACGCGCTGCGTAGCCACTGCAAATTGATTTGTTCCTTTTGGCTACAAAAATTATCTGATCTGATCCAGATTCAGCAATCTGATAGATATGGTCGTTATCTATGATTCCCCGTTTTTAGTTTTCTCGAATCTGCAATATTGTGGATGCAACAGATTTTCGTCCTTTGTGTGGGCGGAAGGGGGTGGGGCGAAATTTTGAGATACACGTTTTATAGTGAGATCTAAGAGAAGTGCGGATTCCAAATTTGGTTACTCTAGCGTTAATAGTCTCTGAGATTTGTGAATATCCCCAGATTTGCATCCTTTGCGGGGGCGGAAGGGGGTGTGGCGAAATTTTGAAACAAACTCGTCTCGGTCCGATATATTAGGAGTGTGGATACCAAATTTGGTTGCTCTAGCTTTTATAGTCTCTGAGATCTAGGCGCTAATGTTTTACTCTAAGCAAAGCCGCCTATGCTACGTGTGTGTTAGAGAGAGACAGGGCGAGAAAAAATGAAATTGTTTTCTTGATGCTGGCTATAATAGTAATACGATCCAATTCAGATTCTGCAGTCTAAAAGATATGGTCATTCTCTACGATTCTGCGTTTTTTGTTTTCTCGTATCTTTAAAATTGTGGATGCCACAGATTTTCGCCCTTTGTGGGGGCGGAAGTGGGCGGGGCAAAGTTTTGAAATATTTTTGTAGCAGTGACATATCACAGAAGTCTGGATCCAAAACATCGTTGCTCTAGCTCTTATAGTCTTTGAGCATTAGGCGCTGAAGGGGACGGACAGACGGACAGACGGACGGATGAGTATCGGGTATAAAAAATTACAGTTAAGGGGAATAACATAATTGAACATATAAAATTCATAGATAGCGCTTAAAGATCTTGTTCTGCAGTAGGAGCGATCGTATCATCCTCTCTCAGCGTTCTTACGGCTGTGATCTCGAAGAGTGATGGAATGGCACAGTTGTCGTTGCTTGTGTGCGTTAGTATGTGTCTTTGGTAGCTACTGTTTCTGTATCTAAAAGTCTTTGAGCAGTGGATGCACTTGTGAGAACGGAGGTGTACCTGGAGATTCGACTTTTCCTGAAATGACTTCGAGCACTGAGTGCATTGGTAGGGTCGTTCCCCTGTGTGAGTAAGATTGTGTCTATCAAGCTTTGATTTTTGTTTAAAAGACTTTGAGCAGTAAGAACACCTGAACGGTCGTTCGCCAGTGTGAATCCGGGTGTGTTCTCGGAGATGAGATTTTTGTTGAAATGACTGCGAGCAGTGAGAACATTTGTATGGTCGTTCACCCGTGTGTGTACAAATGTGAATATGTAGAGGTTCTTCCTTGCTAAACGATTTGTAGCAGTGAGGACATTGGTAAGGTCGTTCACCCGTGTGCGATCGGATATGAATCCGGAGACTATCGGATCGAGCAAATGACTTGGAGCAGTGTGTACACTTGTGCGGCAGCTCCACAGTGTGAATACAGGTGTGTTCGTTGAGCTCGGAATTTTTTGTAAGCGACTGAAAGCAGTGAGAGCACTGGTGGGGTCTAATTGACAGCGGGCAGTCAGGAAATTTGTGTGTTCGTTCGTCTGAGTGAATAAGGATGTGTTTTTCATGACTGGATTTTTCTTTGAAGGACTTTAAACATTGGCAGCATTCGTAGCTTCGTTTATCTGTGTGCGTACGGGTGTGTCTATCAAGGCATGATTTTTGTATAAAAGACATCGAACAGTGGGAACAATGGTAGGGTCGTTCTCCTGTGTGCGTACGGGTGTGCGTTTGAAGAGTGTATTTTAGTCGAAATGACTTTGAGCATTCGGAGCATTTGTAGGGTCGATCATCTGTGTGCGTACGGATGTGAGTCTGTAGAGTTCTTTTCACGGAAAATGACTTGGAGCAGTGAGGACATTGGTAAGGTCGTTGATTCTTATGCAAACGGATATGAACTCTAAGACTTTCGTTTTGGGCAAAGGAACACTTATACGGTTGCTCACCAGTGTGTGTAAGGATGTGCTCTTTGAGTTTGATATTTTGTGTAAATGACATCGGGCAGTGAGAGCACTTGTAAGGTCGTTCACCTGTGTGGGAACGTGTGTGTATTTGAAGATGGGCGAGTTTTATAAATGATATGGAGCACTGGGAGCACTTATAAGGTGGATTCCCCATGTGCGTACGGGTGTGTCTTTTAAGATTCGATTTTTCTGTAAAAGACATCAAACAGTGGGAACATTGGTAGGGTCGTTCTCCTGAGTGAGTACGCGTGTGTGTTTGAAGGTTGCATTTTAGCCGAAATGATTTTGAGCAGCTGGAACATTTGTAGGGTCTGTCCATAATATCCGTCTTATTTTTGTTAATCCATAACTTGGTGTATCTCTTCATCGGTTTCTAATTGGTTCGATTGCTCATTTTCAATGTCTGAGGGTTCCCAATCCCCGCCTTCCAAATTGTCTTCTTCTCTATCGTCTTCCATCAGTGTTAAAAAGAGTGTATGGCTCTGCTCACATGTTTTTATAAGATTGAATGCATTTACAGCATCCTCAAGGCAAGGCGGACATATGTTTTCTGGTAGTAAATCGCCTCGGCTAACCGCGTACCCAGTGCACTGTGATATCATGTCAGCAATGCAAGTGTCCCATGTGTGTGTCTCATCAAAAATATTTGTGAATGGTCCGGAGTTTGCCCTGCAAACTCTGCATATTTCCTCCATAGTCCTGCAAGTAAATTACTATTATATATAAATAATACAGGACGCGCCATTGCATGCAGGAATGCATCGAATATTGAACAAAACGAGGGGGAACGTTGTGAGTTGCTGCGGACACCGCAACTCTACAGTTATACCCGATACTAAGTCAGTATGGCTTTCCTCCGGCAGACGCCGCTAATATTAAACGACACGACAAAGAGTGCGTGCGAGAGAGACAGAAAATCAGTCTGAGCGTGATGTCACGCGCTGCGTAGCCACTGAAAATTGATTTGTTCCTTTTGGCTACAAAAATTATCTGATCTGATCCAGATTCAGCAATCTGATAGATATGGTCGTTATCTATGATTCCCCGTTTTTAGTTTTCTCGAATCTGCAATATTGTGGATGCAACAGATTTTCGTCCTTTGTGTGGGCGGAAGGGGGTGGGGCGAAATTTTGAGATACACGTTTTATAGTGAGATCTAAGAGAAGTGCGGATTCCAAATTTGGTTACTCTAGCGTTAATAGTCTTTGAGATTTGTGAATATCCCCAGATTTGCATCCTTTGCGGGGGCGGAAGGGGGTGTGGCGAAATTTTGAAACAAACTCGTCTCGGTCTGATATATTAGGAGTGTGGATACCAAATTTGGTTGCTCTAGCTTTTATAGTCTCTGAGATCTAGGCGCTAATGTTTTACTCTAAGCAAAGCCGCCTATGCTACCTGTGTGTTAGAGAGAGACAGGGCGAGAAAAAATGAAATTGTTTTCTTGATGCTGGCTATAATAGTAATACGATCCAATTCAGATTCTGCAGTCTAAAAGATATGGTCATTCTCTACGATTCTGCGTTTTTTGTTTTCTCGTATCTTTAAAATTGTGGATGCCACAGATTTTCGCCCTTTGTGGGGGCGGAAGTGGGCGGGGCAAAGTTTTGAAATATTTTTGTAGCAGTGACATATCACAGAAGTCTGGATCCAAAACATCGTTGCTCTAGCTCTTATAGTCTTTGAGCATTAGGCGCTGAAGGGGACGGACAGACGGACAGACGGACAGACACACATGGCTCAATCGACTCGGCTATTGATGCTGATCAAGAATATATATACTTTATGGGGTCGGAAACGATTCCTTCTGGACGTTACACACATCCACTTTTACCACAAATCTAATATACCCCAATACTCATTTTGAGTATCGGGTATAAAAACGAACCCACTGTGCGGCTTTTATTAATTGCAAAAATGTAGTTTGGATGTTTCCTTGGCACGAATTAGTTTGTTTTGACCACAAAAAATAATAATTAGAGCTGTTAGACGCGAATTGTAGCACGACAAATTTATGTTATGCGAAAAGCCACAAAAAGTGCTGCTTGGCGCTAAAGGTATCGAAATAGTTTATGTTAACTGCAATGCTTAGTAGAAATTATATTCATTTAAATTTTGTGTTATATGATACTGGAAGAGGACAGAACAAGATAAAACACAAACTAAATTGCAAATCTGCAATGCTTCGAAGGACCCATGGGAGGAATGATTTGGGATCATACACAAGAACAACGGCTGGGTTTAGTACCTATGCAACAGGTGCGGGCATGGAATACTGTTAGTGGATTTTCCGAAAATATAAATACATATGTACATTCTCAAGCTGGTATTTATACAAATATAGATATCGTTGACTCCTTTCTTTATTGTCATTTAGGTTCTGCTTTTAACACGCAACGTATCTCAACAGGACATGGCAATGGTATGTGCACATATTTATCAGTAACTTACATACCGGGTTATGCGCTGACCAACTTGCTGCGGATCAGCGCAGATAGCTTTGGGATGTAAATGGATAAAGTCTTACGTATCTATTATCGTTTGTCAATTCATGTTATTCTATATTCCATTCAATGAGGCCTCCAAATATACACTAGAATTAGTTGTAGCGAATATCGTTTGCATAATTGTACAGAACAGGAGCAGAACTCTCGCTGGCTGGCGTAGAGGCTGGACACCGTGTGCTTGCCCATAACCAGCCACCTGCTTTTTTGGGAAAGAAGTCCGGCTATGCTGCTGCATACCAATCCATATCAGCCCAAGCCTAAGCCCAATCGTGCGAAAAAACCGTGGATCAGTGGAAACATTGGTAGGGTCATTCTCCTGTGTGCGTACATTCGATAACACAACATACATATGTATGTAAATTCATTCGAATAGATGAGCTTGCGCTTAACAGCTCATTTCTTCTCCTCTTCTCCATTTCTCAAAACTAAAACAATTCAAGTGGAGGAAAAAATTAACACCAATTGGCTGCTTGAGGGTTTGATTACACTTATTTCTCATGTACATATTTATGTAAATATTGTTGTATTCCGTTCATTAATATTCATTTACTTGCAGGACAATGCAGGAAATATGCAGAGTTTGCATGACAAACTCAGGACCATTCACAAATATTTTTGATGAAAGACCCACGTTGGAAACTTGCATTGCTGACATGATAACGCAGTGCACCGGGTACGTGGTTAGGCGAGGCGATTTACTACCAGAAAACATATGTCCGCCCTGCCTCGAGGATGCAGTGAGTGCATTCACCCTTAAGAAAACCTGTGAGCACAGTCATAAACTCTATTTCCCAGTGATGGTGGAGGATATAGAAGAATTTGCCGATACTCTAGATGATGAGGATTGGGAACCGTCAGATATTGAAAGTGAGCAGTCGAAACATTTTGAAAACGATGAAGAGATGAATCAAAATGATAGCAATAACATTGATCAATTTGTACGACCCTTCAAATGCTCCGACTGCACAAAATCCTTTCACCAAAAAGCCCATCTTCAATCACACACCCGTACGCACACAGGTGATCGACCCTACCAATGTTCCTACTGCTCGATGTCGTTTGCACAGAAATACAATCTTGACAGACACACTCGTTCACACACTAATGATCTTTCATACCAGTGCCCTCATTGCTCAAAGTCCTTCATACAAAAATGCAATCTTGAAAAACACACTCGTACTCACACAGGTGATCGACCCTACCAGTGCTCCCACTGTTCGAAGTCATTTCCACAAAAATCCCATCTCCATGTACACAACTGTACGCACGCCATGGAACTGCCGCATATGTGTCCTCACTGCTCTAAGTCATTTTCCCGTTCCGATAGTCTACGGATTCATATCCTCCGGTTGCACACGGATAAACGACCATACAAATGCTCTCACTGCTCGCAGTCATTTCAACAAAAATTTCATCTCCGAGAACACAGCCGTATTCACACTGGCGAACGGCCGCATAGATGCTCTTACTGCTCAAAGTCTTTTAAACAAAAATCAAAGCTTGATAGACACACTTTTACTCACACAGGGGAACGACCCTACCAATGCACTCAGTGCTCGAAGTCATTTCAGGAAAAGTCGAATCTCCAGGTACACCTCCGTTCTCACAAGTGCATCCACTGCTCAAAGACTTTTAGATACAGAAACAGTAGCTACCAAAGACACATACTAACTCACAAAAGCAACGACAACTGTGCCATTCCGTCATTCTTCGAGATCACATCCGTAAGAACGTTGAGAATGGAAGATTCTATTGCTCCTACTGCTCCAACCCTGGACCGTAATTATTCTAAGCATGACTTCTATGACTTAAATAAATTATGTATGTATGTAGATCAGAGGTCGGCTTAAAATGTTAATTCCAATAAAATATTATAAACGAGGGGGAACGTTGTGAGTTGCTGCGGACACCGCAACTCTACAGTTATACCCGATACTAAGTCAGTATGGCTTTCCTCCGGCAGACGCCGCTAATATTAAACGACACGACAAAGAGTGCGTGCGAGAGAGACAGAAAATCAGTCTGAGCGTGATGTCACGCGCTGCGTAGCCACTGCAAATTGATTTGTTCCTTTTGGCTACAAAAATTATCTGATCTGATCCAGATTCAGCAATCTGATAGATATGGTCGTTATCTATGATTCCCCGTTTTTAGTTTTCTCGAATCTGCAATATTGTGGATGCAACAGATTTTCGTCCTTTGTGTGGGCGGAAGGGGGTGGGGCGAAATTTTGAGATACACGTTTTATAGTGAGATCTAAGAGAAGTGCGGATTCCAAATTTGGTTACTCTAGCGTTAATAGTCTCTGAGATTTGTGAATATCCCCAGATTTGCATCCTTTGCGGGGGCGGAAGGGGGTGTGGCGAAATTTTGAAACAAACTCGTCTCGGTCCGATATATTAGGAGTGTGGATACCAAATTTGGTTGCTCTAGCTTTTATAGTCTCTGAGATCTAGGCGCTAATGTTTTACTCTAAGCAAAGCCGCCTATGCTACGTGTGTGTTAGAGAGAGACAGGGCGAGAAAAAATGAAATTGTTTTCTTGATGCTGGCTATAATAGTAATACGATCCAATTCAGATTCTGCAGTCTAAAAGATATGGTCATTCTCTACGATTCTGCGTTTTTTGTTTTCTCGTATCTTTAAAATTGTGGATGCCACAGATTTTCGCCCTTTGTGGGGGCGGAAGTGGGCGGGGCAAAGTTTTGAAATATTTTTGTAGCAGTGACATATCACAGAAGTCTGGATCCAAAACATCGTTGCTCTAGCTCTTATAGTCTTTGAGCATTAGGCGCTGAAGGGAACGGACAGACGGACAGACAGACATGGCTCAATCGACTCGGCTATTGATGCTGATCAAGAATATATATACTTTATGGGGTCGGAAACGATTCCTTCTGGACGTTACACACATCCACTTTTACCACAAATCTAATATACCCCAATACTCATTTTGGGTATCAGGTATAAAAACGAACCCACTGTGCGGCTTTTATTAATTGCAAAAATGTAGTTTGGATGTTTCCTTGGCACGAATTAGTTTGTTTTGACCACAAAAAATAATAATTAGAGCTGTTAGACGCGAATTGTAGCACGACAAATTTATGTTATGCGAAAAGCCACAAAAAGTGCTGCTTGGCGCTAAAGGTATCGAAATAGTTTATGTTAACTGCAATGCTTAGTAGAAATTATATTCATTTAAATTTTGTGTTATATGATACTGGAAGAGGACAGAACAAGATAAAACACAAACTAAATTGCAAATCTGCAATGCTTCGAAGGACCCATGGGAGGAATGATTTGGGATCATACACAAGAACAACGGCTGGGTTTAGTACCTATGCAACAGGTGCGGGCATGGAATACTGTTAGTGGATTTTCCGAAAATATAAATACATATGTACATTCTCAAGCTGGTATTTATACAAATATAGATATCGTTGACTCCTTTCTTTATTGTCATTTAGGTTCTGCTTTTAACACGCAACGTATCTCAACAGGACATGGCAATGGTATGTGCACATATTTATCAGTAACTTACATACCGGGTTATGCGCTGACCAACTTGCTGCGGATCAGCGCAGATAGCTTTGGGATGTAAATGGATAAAGTCTTACGTATCTATTATCGTTTGTCAATTCATGTTATTCTATATTCCATTCAATGAGGCCTCCAAATATACACTAGAATTAGTTGTAGCGAATATCGTTTGCATAATTGTACAGAACAGGAGCAGAACTCTCGCTGGCTGGCGTAGAGGCTGGACACCGTGTGCTTGCCCATAACCAGCCACCTGCTTTTTTGGGAAAGAAGTCCGGCTATGCTGCTGCATACCAATCCATATCAGCCCAAGCCTAAGCCCAATCGTGCGAAAAAACCGTGGATCAGTGGAAACATTGGTAGGGTCATTCTCCTGTGTGCGTACATTCGATAACACAACATACATATGTATGTAAATTCATTCGAATAGATGAGCTTGCGCTTAACAGCTCATTTCTACTCCTCTTCTCCATTTCTCAAAACTAAAACAATTCAAGTGGAGGAAAAAATTAACACCAATTGGCTGCTTGAGGGTTTGATTACGCTTATTTCTCATGTACATATTTATGTAAATATTGTGGTATTCCGTTCATTAATATTCATTTACTTGCAGGACAATGCAGGAAATATGCAGAGTTTGCATGACAAACTCAGGACCATTCACAAATATTTTTGATGAAAGACCCACGTTGGAAACTTGCATTGCTGACATGATAACGCAGTGCACCGGGTACGTGGTTAGGCGAGGCGATTTACTACCAGAAAACATATGTCCGCCCTGCCTCGAGGATGCAGTGAGTGCATTCACCCTTAAGAAAACCTGTGAGCACAGTCATAAACTCTATTTCCCAGTGATGGTGGAGGATATAGAAGAATTTGCCGATACTCTAGATGATGAGGATTGGGAACCGTCAGATATTGAAAGTGAGCAGTCGAAACATTTTGAAAACGATGAAGAGATGAATCAAAATGATAGCAATAACATTGATCAATTTGTACGACCCTTCAAATGCTCCGACTGCACAAAATCCTTTCACCAAAAAGCCCATCTTCAATCACACACCCGTACGCACACAGGTGATCGACCCTACCAATGTTCCTACTGCTCGATGTCGTTTGCACAGAAATACAATCTTGACAGACACACTCGTTCACACACTAATGATCTTTCATACCAGTGCCCTCATTGCTCAAAGTCCTTCATACAAAAATGCAATCTTGAAAAACACACTCGTACTCACACAGGTGATCGACCCTACCAGTGCTCCCACTGTTCGAAGTCATTTCCACAAAAATCCCATCTCCATGTACACAACTGTACGCACGCTATGGAACTGCCGCATATGTGTCCTCACTGCTCTAAGTCATTTTCCCGTTCCGATAGTCTACGGATTCATATCCTCCGGTTGCACACGGATAAACGACCTTACAAATGCTCTCACTGCTCGCAGTCATTTCAACAAAAATTTCATCTCCGAGAACACAGCCGTATTCACACTGGCGAACGGCCGCATAGATGCTCTTACTGCTCAAAGTCTTTTAAACAAAAATCAAAGCTTGATAGACACACTTTTACTCACACAGGGGAACGACCCTACCAATGCACTCAGTGCTCGAAGTCATTTCAGGAAAAGTCGAATCTCCAGGTACACCTCCGTTCTCACAAGTGCATCCACTGCTCAAAGACTTTTAGATACAGAAACAGTAGCTACCAAAGACACATACTAACTCACAAAAGCAACGACAACTGTGCCATTCCGTCATTCTTCGAGATCACATCCGTAAGAACGTTGAGAATGGAAGATTCTATTGCTCCTACTGCTCCAACCCTGGACCGTAATTATTCTAAGCATGACTTCTATGACTTAAATAAATTATGTATGTATGTAGAGCAGAGGTCGGCTTAAAATGTTAATTCCAATAAAATATTATAAACGAGGGGGAACGTTGTGAGTTGCTGCGGACACCGCAACTCTACAGTTATACCCGATACTAAGTCAGTATGGCTTTCCTCCGGCAGACGCCGCTAATATTAAACGACACGACAAAGAGTGTGTGCGAGAGAGACAGAAAATCAGTCTGAGCGTGATGTCACGCGCTGCGTAGCCACTGCAAATTGATTTGTTCCTTTTGGCTACAAAAATTATCTGATCTGATCCAGATTCAGCAATCTGATAGATATGGTCGTTATCTATGATTCCCCGTTTTTAGTTTTCTCGAATCTGCAATATTGTGGATGCAACAGATTTTCGTCCTTTGTGTGGGCGGAAGGGGGTGGGGCGAAATTTTGAGATACACGTTTTATAGTGAGATCTAAGAGAAGTGCGGATTCCAAATTTGGTTACTCTAGCCTTAATAGTCTCTGAGATTTGTGAATATCCCCAGATTTGCATCCTTTGCGGGGGCGGAAGGGGGTGTGGCGAAATTTTGAAACAAACTCGTCTCGGTCCGATATATTAGGAGTGTGGATACCAAATTTGGTTGCTCTAGCTTTTATAGTCTCTGAGATCTAGGCGCTAATGTTTTACTCTAAGCAAAGCCGCCTATGCTACGTGTGTGTTAGAGAGAGACAGGGCGAGAAAAAATGAAATTGTTTTCTTGATGCTGGCTATAATAGTAACACGATCCAATTCAGATTCTGCAGTCTAAAAGATATGGTCATTCTCTACGATTCTGCGTTTTTTGTTTTCTCGTATCTTTAAAATTGTGGATGCCACAGATTTTCGCCCTTTGTGGGGGCGGAAGTGGGCGGGGCAAAGTTTTGAAATATTTTTGTAGCAGTGACATATCACAGAAGTCTGGATCCAAAACATCGTTGCTCTAGCTCTTATAGTCTTTGAGCATTAGGCGCTGAAGGGGACGGACAGACGGACAGACGGACAGACAGACATGGCTCAATCGACTCGGCTATTGATGCTGATCAAGAATATATATACTTTATGGGGTCGGAAACGATTCCTTCTGGACGTTACACACATCCACTTTTACCACAAATCTAATATACCCCAATACTCATTTTGAGTATCGGGTATAAAAACGAACCCACTGTGCGGCTTTTATTAATTGCAAAAATGTAGTTTGGATGTTTCCTTGGCACGAATTAGTTTGTTTTGACCACAAAAAATAATAATTAGAGCTGTTAGACGCGAATTGTAGCACGACAAATTTATGTTATGCGAAAAGCCACAAAAAGTGCTGCTTGGCGCTAAAGGTATCGAAATAGTTTATGTTAACTGCAATGCTTAGTAGAAATTATATTCATTTAAATTTTGTGTTATATGATACTGGAAGAGGACAGAACAAGATAAAACACAAACTAAATTGCAAATCTGCAATGCTTCGAAGGACCCATGGGAGGAATGATTTGGGATCATACACAAGAACAACGCCTGGGTTTAGTACCTATGCAACAGGTGCGGGCATGGAATACTGTTAGTGGATTTTCCGAAAATATAAATACATATGTACATTCTCAAGCTGGTATTTATACAAATATAGATATCGTTGACTCCTTTCTTTATTGTCATTTAGGTTCTGCTTTTAACACGCAACGTATCTCAACAGGACATGGCAATGGTATGTGCACATATTTATCAGTAACTTACATACCGGGTTATGCGCTGACCAACTTGCTGCGGATCAGCGCAGATAGCTTTGGGATGTAAATGGATAAAGTCTTACGTATCTATTATCGTTTGTCAATTCATGTTATTCTATATTCCATTCAATGAGGCCTCCAAATATACACTAGAATTAGTTGTAGCGAATATCGTTTGCATAATTGTACAGAACAGGAGCAGAACTCTCGCTGGCTGGCGTAGAGGCTGGACACCGTGTGCTTGCCCATAACCAGCCACCTGCTTTTTTGGGAAAGAAGTCCGGCTATGCTGCTGCATACCAATCCATATCAGCCCAAGCCTAAGCCCAATCGTGCGAAAAAACCGTGGATCAGTGGAAACATTGGTAGGGTCATTCTCCTGTGTGCGTACATTCGATAACACAACATACATATGTATGTAAATTCATTCGAATAGATGAGCTTGCGCTTAACAGCTCATTTCTTCTCCTCTTCTCCATTTCTCAAAACTAAAACAATTCAAGTGGAGGAAAAAATTAACACCAATTGGCTGCTTGAGGGTTTGATTACGCTTATTTCTCATGTACATATTTATGTAAATATTGTTGTATTCCGTTCATTAATATTCATTTACTTGCAGGACAATGCAGGAAATATGCAGAGTTTGCATGACAAACTCCGGACCATTCACAAATATTTTTGATGAAAGACCCACGTTGGAAACTTGCATTGCTGACATGATAACGCAGTGCACCGGGTACGTGGTTAGGCGAGGCGATTTACTACCAGAAAACATATGTCCGCCCTGCCTCGAGGATGCAGTGAGTGCATTCACCCTTAAGAAAACCTGTGAGCACAGTCATAAACATAAACAGTCAGGACCTGCAAGTGCCAACCGTCACTCAGCCGTGCGCCGCCGAAAAATTAACTCCGACCACTCCAAGTGTACAGCAGTTGATCTCGTTTGCCACTACAAAGGCAACGAAAGCTGCTGGCGATGCAGATTCGGTAGCCGAATTCATCGCCTCGGAGAATGTGCAGCCAAGTACGTCTGCTGCGTCCGTGTCCGTGGTGTCCGCAAGTTCACTAGTTGTCCCGTCTATCCCGATCCCACCAGTAAATAGACGTTCCGGACCTCCGGATATTGCCACCACAGGTACTAGACCTGCGGTGACTAAACCACTGGTGGGAGTCCCACCAAAACGACAAGTTTTTGTTTCACGGCTGGCCCCTGACCTCACATCTAATGATGTAACTGCTTTCATTCAAAGCAAAATAAAAGCCGTGGGTTTAAAGGTGGAGAAATTTAACTTCTCTTATGCCAGGGAGATAGCGTCGTTTAAGATAAGCATCTCCCCAACTCAATTTGACACCATTTGCTCCACCAAATTTTGGCCGGAGCATTTGGTGGTGAAGGAGTTTAAGGCTAAGAAGAAGAATAGGCCCCCCATATCGCTTCCAAATCTTTCCAGCGTGCCACCCTCAACCTCAACTTCCTCTTCCTCAACTTCCCGTCTTGCTCCAACCTTTCCAAAAAACTAACTTCTCTTTTAGTAACCTATCAGAATGTAAGAGGCTTGCGTAGTAAGCTCAGCATTCTTTTCCGGGATAGTGTTGCATTTGCTTCCCACGTTATTGTGTTTACTGAAACCTGGTTAAAGCCGGACATTCTTAGTTCCGAGGTTTTGGCAGGTCGGTACACAACTTTTAGAAAGGACCGTTCGTCTCGACGTGCAGGAGGGGTTCTAATTGCAGTGGACTCTTACTTCACGTCAGAACACTTCACAGTCCAAGTTCAACAGGAACTGGAATTCCTGTGTGTAAAACTGATTCTTCCCGCTTTCGCTATATTCATTACTTGCTCGTATATCCCACCTTCTTCGGATATTTCAATTTATGAGCAGCACTTGTCCGCTTTAACCGCTGTTGCTTCCTCGCTATCTGATAAAGATCGTATGATAGTTCTTGGTGACTTCAACTTGCCAGGAACTGTTTGGTCTTCGGTAAACGAGTCTAGTATCCTAGTGCCCATGTCACGACATGACTTTGTTGACGGCTTGCTTGACCTATCCCTGTCTCAAGTCAATCATGTGAAAAATTCCTTGGGTCGATTGCTTGATCTATGCTTTGTATCGGATCCGACCATAGTGTTGTTAACCCGAGCCCTTCCGCTCACTATACCTGAAGACGCCTACCACCCTACTTTCGAGGTGTCGCTAGACATAGGACCAACTGTATTGGATCGGTCGAGTAGACTACCTGAACGTGTCCGTTGCTTTCGTAAAGCCGAGTTTGCGAAGCTTAATAACCTAATTAGGGATTTTGATTGGTCCGCTTTGTACTTGTGCACTGATGTCACAAAAGGCACAAACATTTTTTACAATGCTCTTGGCACATTTTTTGATTCTTGTGTCCCGCTTTCTTGTCCGATTAGATCTGGAAAACCCCCTTGGTTTACCAAAGAGTTATCCAGTCTAAAAAACTTAAAATCAAGACTTTATAAAAAATTTCAAGAAGTGGGTTCTCCTACTTCTCACTCTCGTTATGTAATACTCGGTCAAACTTTTCAGTTCTTAATGCTCAATGCTATAAGAACTACCTATCTCGTTGCAGGATACGTTTTTCTCAGGACCCTAAACAGTTTTACTGCTTCGTAAACAGTAAGCGTAGAACGTCCGCACACCCATCCTCGCTATCATTTTGTAATACGTCGGCAAATAATGATCAGGCAATTGCCGATCTTTTTGCCCAGTTTTTCCAAACCACCTATTCTGAGGAACGCTACTCTGGTCAACCGTACCCATACGGATTACCGAGGTCGAACGGCATTTTCAGTCCCTTGTTAAATGAATATTCCCTACTTCAAGATCTTCGACTAGTTAAGCCGGTGTTTTCACCGGGTCCAGACGGGGTTCCAGGTTGTGTACTCAGGTACTGCGCCGAGGCTCTGTGTGGACCATTGCTTAAACTATTCACCCTGTCCATTGATTCCTCTTGCTTCCCCCCAATCTGGAAGGAATCGTTTATAATTCCTCTCCATAAAAAAGGTAGCAAGTCTGAAGCAAAAAATTATAGAGGTATAGCAAAGTTATCCGCTATTCCCAAATTGTTTGAGAAGGTTTTAACTCCGCACTTGCAACATCTCTGCAAGTCACTTATATCTCCAACTCAGCATGGATTTATAAGGCGGCGATCAACCACCACGAACTTGTTAGAGTTTACCTCTTTCATTATTAAAGGCTTTCAAGGTAACTTACAGACGGATGTTATTTACACCGACTTTAGTAAAGCATTCGACTCTGTAAACCATTCCCTTTTAGCACATAAACTTGACCTTTTAGGGTTTCCGCCCAACCTCCTGAGATGGATTTCTAGCTATCTTTGTTCTAGGTCTCAAAGAGTCCTCTTCAAAAACTCCCTCTCTTTACCAGTAAAGGTTTCTTCGGGAGTACCACAGGGCAGCCATCTAGGCCCCTTACTCTTCACACTCTTTATTAATGACTTGCCTTCAGTAATAACATACTCTCGAGTACTTATGTATGCGGATGATGTTAAACTCTGTGTCCAGTACAAGGACATTTCATTTCATTCTCGCTTGCAATCCGATCTCAATAGCTTTCAGTCATGGTGTTGTGCAAACTTGTTACACCTTAATGCCTCGAAATGCAAAGTTATGACATTTCATCGTTCTAACCCTTTGTTGGCTCCCTACACCCTATTTGGGGGTTCTCTTGAGAGAATTACCCTAGTGGATGATCTGGGTGTTATGTTAGATCCCAAGTTAAAGTTTTCCGAACACATTTCTACCATGGTAAATAAGGCCATGGGCGTGCTTGGGTTTATAAAGAGGTGGTCAAAGGAATTTGACGACCCCTATATAACAAAGACTCTCTATACCTCGCTTGTTCGTCCGATCTTAGAATACGGCTCCTGTGTATGGTGCCCTCAGTACAAAGTACACCAGGACCGTATAGAATCAGTACAGAAAAACTTTTTACTCTTTGCTCTGCGGGGCCTTTACTGGGATGCGGGTGTAAGACTCCCATCTTACTCTAGTAGACTATTATTAGTAAACCTCCCATCCTTAGTTAACCGTAGAAAAATGCTTGGTGTGATATTTATGCACAACTTGATCAGGGGTGACATAGACAGCCCTGATCTGTTGAGCCGCATAAACTTCACGATTCCTATTAGACTGACTAGAAACTTTATACCGTTGTTCCTTCCACTTTGTAGATCGAATTATTCCTTGCATGAACCGTTTAGGGTCTTATGCTCGGATTATAATTCCCTCTACCATATTATATCCTCCACTAATTCTCTTCCTCTTATTAAATTACTAATCCTTACACACCTTTCTAGAAATTAGTAATTGTAGTGGTATTTGTATTTTGTATTTTATTGCATGCTTAATTTCTTAATAAGTTTAGTGCTAATTTTCCTCGAAGGTTAGTCTAATATCTATCTTTCTTGCATGCTCGCGTTTGGTTCGGCTACGCACCGCGCGTCATGCGGCAGCGCCCCTCGGTCGGTTGGGCGGGAGGAGGGCTGCGTTTTGCCTGGGATCCGCGCGTAACAGCCTTCTGCTGGTGTCACACGGGCCACTTGACGGTGCAGTAATTGCATCGCCTCTTGTTAGATGCAGTCATTGCATGTCAACGTCCAATTAATAAACTCTATTTCCCAGTGATGGTGGAGGATATAGAAGAATTTGCCGATACTCTAGATTGAAAGTGAGCAGTCGAAACATTTTGAAAACGATGAAGAGATGAATCAAAATGATAGCAATAACATTGATCAATTTGTACGACCCTTCAAATGCTCCGACTGCACAAAATCCTTTCACCAAAAAGCCCATCTTCAATCACACACCCGTACGCACACAGGTGATCGACCCTACCAATGTTCCTACTGCTCGATGTCGTTTGCACAGAAATACAATCTTGACAGACACACTCGTTCACACACTAATGATCTTTCATACCAGTGCCCTCATTGCTCAAAGTCCTTCATACAAAAATGCAATCTTGAAAAACACACTCGTACTCACACAGGTGATCGACCCTACCAGTGCTCCCACTGTTCGAAGTCATTTCCACAAAAATCCCATCTCCATGTACACAACTGTACGCACGCCATGGAACTGCCGCATATGTGTCCTCACTGCTCTAAGTCATTTTCCCGTTCCGATAGTCTACGGATTCATATCCTCCGGTTGCACACGGATAAACGACCATACAAATGCTCTCACTGCTCGCAGTCATTTCAACAAAAATTTCATCTCCGAGAACACAGCCGTATTCACACTGGCGAACGGCCGCATAGATGCTCTTACTGCTCAAAGTCTTTTAAACAAAAATCAAAGCTTGATAGACACACTTTTACTCACACAGGGGAACGACCCTACCAATGCACTCAGTGCTCGAAGTCATTTCAGGAAAAGTCGAATCTCCAGGTACACCTCCGTTCTCACAAGTGCATCCACTGCTCAAAGACTTTTAGATACAGAAACAGTAGCTACCAAAGACACATACTAACTCACAAAAGCAACGACAACTGTGCCATTCCGTCATTCTTCGAGATCACATCCGTAAGAACGTTGAGAATGGAAGATCCTATTGCTCCTACTGCTCCAACCCTGGACCGTAATTATTCGTCAAAACGATGACACCTAATCCCAATCGACTATTTCCTTTGCCGTTTTGTGTTACTGTTTGTTGTTGCAGTGTAAGGACTGGCAAGTAGATCGATTTTAAAACTGACGTCGAAACGGCTAAGCATGACTTCTATGACTTAAATAAATTATGTATGTATGTAGATCAGAGGTCGGCTTAAAATGTTAATTCCAATAAAATATTATAAACGAGGGGGAACGTTGTGAGTTGCTGCGGACACCGCAACTCTACAGTTATACCCGATACTAAGTCAGTATGGCTTTCCTCCGGCAGACGCCGCTAATATTAAACGACACGACAAAGAGTGCGTGCGAGAGAGACAGAAAATCAGTCTGAGCGTGATGTCACGCGCTGCGTAGCCACTGCAAATTGATTTGTTCCTTTTGGCTACAAAAATTATCTGATCTGATCCAGATTCAGCAATCTGATAGATATGGTCGTTATCTATGATTCCCCGTTTTTAGTTTTCTCGAATCTGCAATATTGTGGATGCAACAGATTTTCGTCCTTTGTGTGGGCGGAAGGGGGTGGGGCGAAATTTTGAGATACACGTTTTATAGTGAGATCTAAGAGAAGTGCGGATTCCAAATTTGGTTACTCTAGCGTTAATAGTCTTTGAGATTTGTGAATATCCCCAGATTTGCATCCTTTGCGGGGGCGGAAGGGGGTGTGGCGAAATTTTGAAACAAACTCGTCTCGGTCTGATATATTAGGCGTGTGGATACCAAAAGTGGCAAAGTTTTGAAATATTTTTGTAGCAGTGACATATCACAGAAGTCTGGATCCAAAACATCGTTGCTCTAGCTCTTATAGTCTTTGAGCATTAGGCGCTGAAGGGGACGGACAGACGGACTGACGGACAGACGGACAGACGGACGGACGGACAGACGGACAGACGGACAGAAAGACATGGCTCAATCGACTCGGCTATTGATGCTGATCAAGAATATATATACTTTATGGGGTCGGAAACGATTCCTTCTGGACGTTACACACATCCACTTTTACCACAAATCTAATATACCCCAATACTCATTTTGAGTATCGGGTATAAAAACAATCACAAATTCCAATTGTAAAATATTCATTATGTTCGATTTTCTCACCTCTCAAGAGATAAATGAGCAGAACCATACGTGCCAAATATCAGAAGTCTCCTTTTTAAAAAAGAAATTAAATGTCATAATAAAGTTTTTATTTTATAATTTAAAATCTTAATAAATAGATCCAATTGAATTTATCCAAGTAAATTTTATATATCCCATATTCTTAATTTAAATACCCTTTGCCAATCCATGAAGAAATAAACAAATATTTATTAATTATTTTCTTTTTAAGTTGGTGAACAATTTTAAATTTCATTTTAATTTTGATTTGTCAAAGACAAAAAAAAAGGATTTCATAGGAATTTATTTGCATGCAGATCTATAACCTGCTTGAGGCAAAGGACACATTCACAGACTTAACTAGTGGGCCGAAAGGTGTCCTTTGTCTGGAGCAATCAGACCTTATCTGTTTTTCCTAGCTTCGCATGCAAGCAATCCTCAGGGTGCTTACGAGATTGTGAGATACCAGATAGTACCGGAATGGGACACAAGTCATTGGTTGTGAGAGTTAGTGTATGTCTTTGGTAGGTTTGGGTTTTGTATTTAAATTAGTTATTTAAAGTAGACTTAGGGTGAATATTCTCTATGAGTTCGGAAGTGTATTTTGAGATGGGAATTTTGATTAAATGACTTCAAACAGTGAGAGCACTGGAAGGGTCGTTCTCCTGTGTGAGTAAGGATGTGTCTATCAAGTTTGTATTTTTGTATAAAAGCCATTGGACATTCAGGGCATTCGAATGGTCGTTCATCCGTGTGCCAAAGTATATGATCTCGAAGAGAAGTGGCGTGAGCATAAGAACTAGAGCAGCGGGTACACTTGTACGGTCGTTCCCCTGTGTGAGTCCGGATGTGCACATTGAGAGTGCATTTTTCTGGAAACGACTTCGGGCAACGAGAGCATTTAAAGGGCCGCTCACCTGTGTGGGTGTGGGTGTGTATTTGAAGATGGGCGAGTTGTTTAAACGACATCGGACAGTAAGAACACTCGTACGGTCGCTCCCCCGTGTGAGTTCGACTGTGTTGTTTAAGTTCGGAATTCTGTGTGAATAACATCGAGCACTCAGGGCATTTGTAGGGTCGTTCCCCAGTGTGCGTACGGATGTGATTGCGGAGAGTTCCAGCGTGAAGAAAAGACTTGGAGCAGTGGGTACACTTGTACGGTCGCTCGCCCGTGTGAGTGCGGTTGTGTATCTCTAGGTTAGATTTTTCTGGAAATGACTTCGAACACTGAGTGCATTGGTAGGGTCGTTCACCTGTGTGAGAAAGGGTGTGTCTATCAAGTTTAGACTTATGTACGAAAGTTTTTGAGCAGGAAGAACATTTATACGGCCGTTCCCAGCTGTGAGTATGGCTGTGTCTTTGGAGGTCGGATTTTTCTTGAAATGACTCCGAGCAGTAACTACATTTGTAGGTTCGTTCATCCTTGTGCAAGCGCAAATGAATTCGGAGGCAATCGGATCGGGCAAAGGACTTAGGGCAGTGGGAACACTTATAAGGTCGTTCTCCCGTATGACTACGGATGTGTATCTTAAGTTCGAATTTTTGTGTAAATGACATCGGGCATTGGGAACATTTGAAGGGTCGATCACCCGTGTGTGTACGGGTGTGTCTATCAAGATTATATTTTTGTGCAAAAGACTTCGAGCAGTGGGAACATTTGAAGGGTCGATCCCCTGTGTGCATACGGGTGTGAGTTTGAAGATTGGATTTTAGTCGAAATTTCTTTGAGCAGAATATGCATTTGTAGGGTTGTTCTCCCGTGTGCGTACGGATGTGAAGCCGAAGAGTTCCGGAGTGAGAGAAAGACTTCGAGCAATGAGAACACTTATACGGTCGCTCGCCCGTGTGAGTTCGCATGTGAACTTTGAGATAGGATGCGTCTTTAAATGACTTCGAGCAGTGAGAACATTTATGTGGTCTATCAATTTTATCAGTGTTATCAATTTGATCCGTATTATCAGTGCTATCAATTTTATCAGCGTTATCACTTTTATCAGTGTTATCGCTACCATCTTGATCGGTTTGAAAATGTTTCTCACTCTGGTCACTTTCACTATCTGACGGTTCCCAGTCCTCATCTTTCTGACTATCGGAAAAGTCTTCTTTATTCTCCTGCACCACTGGAAAACTGCGTTCATGGCTCTGCTCACAAGTTTCCTTAAGATTGAATGCATTCACTGTAGCCTCTAGGCAAGGCGAACATATATTTTCTGTTAGTGAATCGCCTTGCCTAACCACGTATCCTGCGCACTCCGATTTTTGTGTCTCATCCAAAATACTTGCGAATGGTCCAGAATTTCCCATGCAAACTCTGCATATTTTCTCCATTGTCCTGCAAAAAAATTAAACGGAGTACAGAAACGCACAATTGCGCCAATTAACTTATGTACTTTTTATTGGCTTTTCTTCCTTGTCCAACTTTAGCTGAGGGTAGGTATAGGGTTGTACATATGAATATAAACTGGCCACAGCAACAACAAATTTCGATTTGGTGTAAGCAGCTGACGCATTCCGATTTGGTTATCGGAACATTGGCAATTAATAAATTTTTGCGTATAACAGCACAAATGTGCATGTAACAGCTCAGACTGTGCCTGTAACATGCGCTTAACAGAACATCTGGGTGAGCACAGCTGTTTCCCGCCCAATTTAATTCGGACTTCAAAATGTAACATATCGATAAAAAAAATATGTGAAAAATGGAACACCTTAAAACGAAAACGAAACGTTTTGGCTGAAAACGTAATCCGCAAAAGTAAATGAAAAACGGAGCCTGCCTGAATATGTACGATTCGATTTTGGTTCGTATTTAGCATGGAGCTGAATACATACGAAATCGAGCTGTAAAGCGCAAAAATTAGCACGCAAGGCGCGAAAGGCATCAGAGGGCGTATAGAACTAAATTATTTTAGTTGTGAAATAGTTTTTATCTACGTTATAGTAATAATTTGAATTGAAGACTTGCTGTAAGAGCGCGGAAAAAAACTGGTCAGTTTTTGTTAGTAACTGGAGAATTTAAGTACACTTGGAATCAATACATTCTATTAGGATACCGGTAGTCATACATGGAAAGTAATGGTATGTCAAAATGTTTCGATGTGGCATTCATTTCCAGCATTATTTTTGTTGCTCTTATGGTAACTGGTGTGTAACTCATTTGGACACCAGAAACAGAGCTCGAAACTGCCTTTGGTCATTGGTCACTGGCTAAGAAAATGCCAGAAACGTTTGAAAAGGTCCGGTCGTTCTTTTCGTGGGGGGGAAAAAAATTGAGACCTATATCTTTTGTTTCTTAATGCTAACTGTGTAAATAATAAACGAGGTCTTCTTTTATACCCAGTACTCATTTTTCTAGCATTTGTCATGATAGACGAAAAAAAAACATAAAGAGAAAGAGAAGAACCACAACTGCTATTGTTTATAAAATTGGGTTGCAAGTGGATAGATAACCACGTATCTTTTATCGTATTGCCAACCATGAATTCCATTCTAAAGCGCATCAAGAAGGCGAGCAAATATCTACGAGTGCAAGATCAGCAGCAGGAGCACCACACTATTATACAGTTAGAACATTTGTAGGGTCTGTCCATAATATCCGTCTTATTTTCTTCATCGGTTTCGAACTGGTTCGTTTGCTCACTTTTATCACAGATGTTTTCTTCTCTATCCTTTTCCATCAGTGTTAAATAAAGTTTATGGCTCTGCTCTCAGATGGTCTTTAGATTGAATGCACTCATTGCATCCTCAATGCAGGGCTGACATATGTGCTATCATGTCAGCAATACAAGTATCCAATGTTGGTCTTTCATCAAAAATATTTGTGAATGGTCCGGAGTTTGCCATGCAAACTCTGCTTTTATTAATTGCAAAAATGTAGTTTGGATGTTTCCTTGGCACTAATATGTTGTTTTGACCACAAAACATAGTAATTAGTGCTGTTAGACGCGAATTGTAGCACGACAAATTTATGTTATGCGAAAAGCCACAAAAGTGCTGTTAGGCGCGAGAGGTATCGACGTGTTATCGAAATATTTTATGTTAACTGCAACGTTTTGCAGAAATTATATTGATTTAAATTCTGTGTTATATGATACTGCAAGAGGACATAACAAGATAAAACACAAACTAAATTTCAAATCTGCAATGCTTCGAAGGACCCATGGGAGGAATTATTTGGGATCATACACAAGAGCAACGCCTGGGTTTAGTACCTATGCAACAGGTGCGGGCATGGAATACTGTTTTCTGAAAATAAATACATTCTCAAGCTGGTATTTATACAATTTATACGATTGACTCTTTTCTTTATTTTCATTTAGGTTCTGCTTTTAACACGCAACGTATCTCAATAGGACATGGCAATGGTATGTGCACATATTTATCAGTAACTTACATACCGGGTTATGCGCTGACCAACTTGGATGTAAATGGATAAAGTCTTACGTATCTATTATCGTTTGTCAATTCATGTTATTCTATATTCCATTCAATGAGGCCTCCAGATATCTGGCAGTGCAAGAGTTGCAGCGAATATCTTTTGCATAATTTTACAGAACTGTAGCAGCACTCGCGCATGCTGGCGTAGAGGCTATCTGCTTTTTTGGGAAAGAAGTCCGGCTATGGTGCTGAATGCCAATCCATATCAGGCCAGGCCTAAGCTCAATTAGTGGCTTAATGCTTACATATATTTATATATATATATATATATATATATATATATATATCGCCAGCACATGACTGAACTTTCGTTAATGCGTATGATAAACTATTCCTGAAGACCCTCGGAACGGTCCAACGAGTCTGGAAACGCTTGTCAATTGACGTTTGATACGTTTAATATTCTGTAAAATTAATCTTAAAGCAAACTTTTTAAACTTTAACAATTTTTCTGCGTGTGAGCGCGTATGTGTCGTTTTAGAGATACGTTATGGGCGAATGATTTCGAACAGTGTGTACAGGTATATGGTCGCTCCCCCGTGTGAGTGCGGATGTGTACTTTGAGTTCGATATTTTGTTTAAATGCCTTTGAGCAGTGTGAGCATTGGTAAGGTCGTTCACCTGTGTGGGACCGTGTGTGTATTTGAAGATGGGCGAGTTGCTTGAATGACATGGAGCACTGGGAACAATTATAAGGTCGCTCCCCTGTGTGAGTGCGGATGTGTACTTTGAGTTCCGAATTTTGGGTGAAGGACATCGGGCAGTGGGGACATAGGTATGGTCGTTCACCCGTATGTGTACGGATGTGTATCCGGAGAGTTCCATCGTGCGAAAAAGCCTTCGCGCAGTGAGAGCATTGGTAGGGTCGTTCGCCCGTGTGCGTTCGGGTGTGTCTTTCAAGTTTGGATTTTATTGTAAAGGACTTTGAGCAGTAAGAACATCTATACGGTAGCTCACCAGTGTGAGTGCGGATGTGTTCACTAAGATGGGACTTATGTTGAAAGGATTGAGAACAGTGGAAGCATTTGTAGGGTCGTTCGATTTAATTCGTCTTAGCTCCAGTATCTTGTGAACATTCTGCATCAGTTTCCATATTGTTTGATTTGTCACTTCGTCTACCTGACCAATCCTTGTCAGTCAGATTATACTTTTCTGTCCTCACGCCCATCGCTTGGAACTGGAGTTTATGGCTCTGCTCACAGGTGCTCTTAAGATTGAATGCACTCACTGCATCCTCGAGGCAGGGCGGACATATATTTTCTGGTAGTGAATCGCCTTGCCTAACCTCGTACCCGGTACACTGCTCTATCATGTCAGCAATGCAAGTTTCCAATGTGGGTCTATCATTAAAAATGTTTGTGAAAGCTCCGGACTTTGTATTGCAAACTCTGCATATCTCCTCCATGGCCCTGTAATTGAATGAATCTTCACAATCGGAATACAATAATATACATCTACTGGTGAATCAAATGAAATATTATTTATTTAATCAAGAGCCACATATTATTACTTCCGAGTTGTTTAGTGTTTAGAGCTAATAACATAATGTGCTGTAAGGCGCGCAGCACATGGTAACAGGGTGTGTTAGTACTGTAAAAATATAGTATGGATGTTCCTGAAAGAGATTTTAATATTCTTTAGACTAACCTGAACTTTTCATATAACTTTTCAGCAATACAGTTCAAGAATACATTGTTAAATTGCAAAATGTGGCATATTTTTATTAAATATACATATCTCTCTATTATATACAATTTTTGACGGGGATTGGCGCACGAGCAAAGCGAGGGTGCTGTGCTTGCCCCCTAGTACTCAATAAAACTGTACACAATATACAAATGTACTAGCTTTTTTGAGTGGGCGAACGATTAAGCAGCACCTGGAAAACTTAAATATTTGGGTCGTTGCGTCTGTGATTTGTGTGGATCCCTTTAATAGTTGCAACCATTCACTCGTATTCGAATGTACGCCTAAAGGTGTTCTTTTTCTGAGACTATTTCGCTCGTTTTTAGTTATTCCGGAAAGTTTCAAGATCTCGATCTGCAGTGGAAGAACTCGTGCCATTCTTCATGGAGCCTATGGATGTGAGTTCGACGATCAACGGAATTTAGAAGGGAATTTATGCATCGGGTAGACTTGAAAGCTCTTGTCCCGTGTGAGAAAGGGTATGTCTTTTCAGAGATGAGTTGTGAATAAAGGCCTTTGAGCAGAACGAGCACTTGTAAGGATGCTCTCCAGTGTGAATACAGATATGTGCTTGGAGATCGGAACTTTTCATAAAGGACTTTGAGCAGTAGGAGCATTGGTGGTGGGATCGGTCCACCGTGTGAGTACGTAAGTGTGTATCAAGATTGGATTTTTGTATAAAGGACTTCGGGCAGTGGGAACACTGGTAGGGTCGTTCGCCAGTATGCAAACGGATATGAGCCCGTAGGCAAGCGGCTCGGGCAAAGGACTTGGGGCATTGAGAGCACTTAAACGGGCGCTCTCCCGTATGAGAGCGTATGTGCACTTGCAGCTCTGATTTTTGTGCAAACGACATAGAGCAGTCTGAACATTGGTATGGTCGTTCACCGGTATGCAACAAGATATGATCCCGAAGTGTTCCGGCATGGGAAAACGACTTTGGGCAATGAGAACATGTATACGGTCGCTCTCCGGTGTGTGTGCGGCTGTGTACTTTTAGATGAGACAGTTCTTGAAATGACTTCGGACATTCGGAGCATTGATGGGGCCGATCTCTTGTGTGGGTACGGATGTGTATTTGAAGATGGGAGTTCTGCTTAAACGTCTTCGAGCAATGCGTGCACTCAAACGGTCGCTCACCCGTGTGAATACGGATGTGTACTTCGAGTTCGCTTTTTTGTATAAATGACTTTGAGCAGTCGGGGCATTTGTAGGGTCGTTCACCCGTATGAAATTTGATGTGTCTATATAAGTTGCTTCTATGCGTATACCGCTTCGAACAATGGGGGCATCTAAATAAAGCATCGACGTCCTTATCATCTTTTTTGACTTTTTCATCACAGTTCTCGTCGTCACGATTATCACAGAGGACCTCTTCCATACCCGTCTCCCTTTCTTGGAAGTAGAGTCTGTGGCTCTGCACACAGATGGTCTTTAGATTGAATGCACTCACTGCATCCTCAAGGCAGGGCGGACATATGTTTTCTGGCAGTAAATCGCCTCGGCTAACCTCGTAGCCGGTGAACTCCGCTATCATGTCAGCAATGCAAGTATCCCAGTTTTGTGGCTTGTCGAAAATGTTTGTGAATGCTGCAGACGTACCCACGCAAACTCTGCATATTTTCTCCATTTTCCTGCAAGTAAATGAATCTTAAATAAACAGACAACAGGACTCGCAATTGCGCACTGGAACGCATTGAATATAAAACAAACCAACTTGTTCGGCTCTTCAGAATTGCAAAACATGTAGTATTGATGATTATTTGGCACGATTTAGTTTGTTTTGACAACAAAACAGAAGAAGTACAGCTGTTGGGCACGAAATGTATCTGTTAAATTATGTGCTGTTAGGCGCGGAAGGCATGTTAAATTATATTTAATGCTAATACAACAAACAACAAACCCAACAACGAATTAAATGACAATTGGGCATTAGTGTGAAACAGATTAAAGCTTTTCGTATGAACAGTTTGAGGCATTGCTTTTTGTTCACACATAGAAGAAATACACAATTTAATTTTGATGTCGCCGAATAGATTGAAATATTTAATTAGGAAACAATTTACAATTACATTTAGGTAGATACATATGTACATAAATACTTATAAGCATACGAATTAAATAATTTGCTGCTTCTATAGCTTCTGTACATATCGATAGAGCACATCGAACTCTTCAATCTTTGGCACGGCACTGAAGTTGCGCGGTGTTTTGCAGTACTCTCCATAGATAATCTGACTTTTGCTGGGAACGGTCGGTGGATGCACACTCAGATACGAGTTTGTGCCATAGTTGCTCAGGGGGCGCAGCGTGATGCCCCTCATGATCTTAGCGAGCTCTTGGTCGCGCTGGGCCACGGAAGTCTGGGCAGGCCGAGCTCCTCCACTGGACAGTTTTTCCAGTTGGACGTATTTCAAATAGATGGCCATGCTCTGCTTGGAGGGCGCATTAATGCTGCAGCCATAGACCTGATCCATTGAGGGGAGCACCGAAGCCAGCGTTATAGCGGCCGGCTCAGCCGATTCTGTTTGCTTGGCCTCTTTCTCGGCAAAGCTGGCACTAAGCTCCTCATCGCTGGAGCTGTCATCGCCTTCACTAGAGCTTGAAGAGTTGCTGTTCGTCGACCCCGTGGAACTATGGCCAGTCATCGAGGGATTTTGACGAGCTTTCCTTGACGTCTGAATCTGTCTCTGAAACGGACTGTAGTTTGTGCGGAATGTGGGCATAAAGCGCATTGCCAGCTGGCTTATCTCAAAGGCAATGTGTTCGCTAAGATCGGTCCACTTGAAGGACTGATGGTAATTTGAGTAGGCATCGATCATCTCCAAGCCATTGCTGTGTACGCGGAACAGCTCCTTGACGAGTTTGTTCGAATCGGCGCACGAGTATGGCAAGCACTCTCGTACCTTATGACGAACCCAATCGGCTATCCGTGCTGGGCACAAAGTCATTGTGCATATCGTAGTCGGTTTGTAGCTCCCATATAGGTTGAGTCACTAGATAAAAAACAAAAATACCACTATAGCAGTTACATTCGTTTGCAGAACTAAATGATATACTCACATTTTGTGTGACTGGGCTTGTAAATGCCAAAAAAGAGATTGATGCTGTGCTGCTTTTCAGTGTTGCTAAATGTATTGCTGTAGTAGCGACTGAGGGTCTGCATAACATCGTTGCCTTGGGAGCCCCAGGGAGCCGTCTTTCGATATGTCTTAATCCTATGGACCAGCTGAGAGCCACCATACTGCAACGCTAGAGTATCACCATGCTCCTCGTACAAGTGCTCCAGCATCGTTACACAATCCGAGTCAAACTCTAGCTTGGCCGACTTCAGAAAACCTAATCTCTCTAGTTGGTGCCCCAATGCACACTTTCCAATGGCAAACTGGGCCGAGTTGGTTCGGTCCAAGCAGTCCACGCAATTAGTGCGTACAATGCCAGTCTGAAGGCTGAGCTCGCTGCCTCGAGCTTTAAAGAACATATTCGTCAATTGAATCACACTTTCCGCGTATATAGCCAACTGATCCATGACGTTTCCACCACTCAAACGGCTCTGACGAGCCATATCGAAGTGTATGTGTTTCATTCGATGCGGCGGAGGTAGAAACTGATTTAGATAGCGAATGCTGTACTCCAGTTCCTTTGAGATGATAGACTCGTGCTTCCGACGCTCTCGCTTCTTAACCAGGTTAAGCATTATTAATGGTGCCCCATAGTGGAACAGCAGTCGCTCAAAATGCCGCAAGGGAGTCTGAGCGTAGGGATCACATATGACCACCTGTATCTGAGGCTTTGGAACCATTTTGCTGATGTCCTGCGACCAGTGGGATGGTATGGAGCCCCGCATTTGCGTAAAGGCGCACAGTCGCTGACCGTCGCTTACAATTTGCTCCGTCTCCACTTCATTGGCTACATCGCCCTGGAAGTTTGCACCTCGCTTTAGGAAGCGTGTACCCGCAAAGCGCGTACTGCGTCGCGCTATAAGGCAGACATTTACATGCCGTCCAAAGATGCTGATGCACGATTGACTAACAAACCCGTGGGTGACCTCCAGAAGCCAGTCCTTTAGCATTATACCCTCCATTGGTTGTAGAAGATAGGCATTCCATACAAAACGCTTGCGGGAATCGCTTCGAAATGCATAGTCCACACGCTCATGAATCTGTGCCACGTTATTAGTCAGCGTGTTCCAGTCGGGTAGTGGCTCGTCTCGATCCAGGTCCACTTTGGCTCCCACAAAGCGCGGCGCCGATTCATTATACTGCAGCGTTCGTGTCAGATCATACGAATAGGAGAAATAAAAGTTGCTTCGCAGGTCGATGTTCTGAAACATTTTCTTGTAGCGATCCTCGTGTGGGTGCGGTGGTCGCTGGGATGTCACCTCGTTCACACGTACCATTACTGTGTCCTTAATGGTGTAGACCAAATGATTTCCAATGAAGGCACAACACTTGCGCTTGGTAACCAGTATCAGGTAGTAGCCCTCGAGAAATCTGACAAAGCCCAACACCCCATAGGCTGATGTCACCTTCGGTGAGCCCGTGAGGGAAGCCACAAAGCGTCTGATTTCCAAGTTATTGAACACGTTGGCATTTTCCTCGATACTCAAACGGTTGTGTGCCAGCCGATCGATGGTGAGCAACCGAAATCTAGTCTCGCGGTTGTTGCTGCCCACCAAATACAAACGCTGAAACACGCAGAGTTATCAAATAACATTTTCAATTAAAAGTGACATCTACTTACTGTGCGGGTCTCATAGAGCACTACCTTCTGTATGCAACTGATCAGAGGATTAAATACTATATTTGGGTTTCCATTGTTCATGTTATATGCGTTTCGATGCGCTTTTCCGCGAATGGACGACAATTTGTTGTATTTGGCAAGAATTATTTGTTTTGGCAACAAAACATCATAAATAGAGCTGTTGGACGCGAAATGTAGTTCGACAAATTTATGTTGTCCGGACAGCCCACAAAAAGTGCTGTTAGGCGCCAGAGGTATCGACGGGTTATCGAAATATTTTATGTCAGCTGCAATGTTTTGTTGAAATTATATTTATTTAAATTTTAAGCTGTATGATCTTTTCAAAAAGACAGAACAAGATAAAGCACAATTTAAATGCATATCTGCAAGGCACCAGAGGACTAGTGGATTATGCGCAAGAGAAACGTCTGGGGGTATGGAAACCTATAAGTGGATTTGATTAATATACATATAAATAAATTTTCAAAATACAATCGTCCTTTCCCAGCAACTTCTTTGCTTTAATTTCCAAACATTCAACATTTAGATGCCGTTGAATGCTTCTGACACCTTGTGAGCTATCCTTGCTATCACCAGAACAGCTTTTTTAAATTGAAGGATACGATAGTAATACTTAGGATAGTACTTAAACCGAAATCTAGATGCTGGTTTGCTCTTGAGTTTTCCTGGAGTTTCTTATCAACTCCAGTCCACTGCTCTTCCTTCGGCCTTGTCATATCTGCCAATTTGTATGCCCGGTACTTAAAGAGAATAAGAATTATTATATGCGTGCAAGTACACATACATGTACATATTTATAAGGCAGAAAGAACAGTTTCTAGCTCCATAAAGTATATATTTTCGGAATTGTTTGTTATGGATAAAAACCTTTTGTTTGTCATTGTATAATTTTTTTATTATAATAACTACCATATCAACATCAAAGTTAAATTATTTGCACATCGTTTTTGTTAATGTGTGTATGTGTGTGTGTAGGAAGCTGGGTTGCATACGGTACATAAACCGTCTACAGTTTGGTCGTCGCAACTAGAACTTGAACCAGTTGGACTGCGGAGAGGGTATCCTACGGTGCGCAAGTGAGGATCTGAAGACACAGCGACAGCCTCTGATGATTGCGATGGAAGATGAGTGACAGGCAGCTATGGTACTGTTTCTGATACTGACTTTATTGAACAAATGCATCTCCTTATATAGCTAACAGTGGAATTCTTATTCTATGGGAAGGACCGCACAGGCTCCTTGTGAGTGTATTTTTAGATTGGGTACACTTACTCTGTGCGGGGGTTATTTTTCAGTGTATTTACTTAGGTACTTGGCAGCAATAAAATAGATAGTTTATTGCTTGATCCCTTTTGGTGGGTTCGAGTTTACAAGTGCTATTGTCTATTCTTAGTTGCTAATGTATTTTTCGTGTCGTCATATTCAGTTACATGAAATGACATGAACAATTTTATTTATGAGTATTTGTGTATGAGATTGAACTGTATATTCCTAATATTCATTAAATACATGTCTGTGGCTGAACATTCTCCCGGCCGTTGAACTGGTGTTCAACCATCGCTCAAGTCGACCGCAAACCGGCGTGCAGGGGGTATAGGGGGTGATGACATGGCTGGATCGGGATTTGATGGCCTTGGTTTCCATAGTTGATATTTCTCCCGGAAAATGAAGGCAATGATCAATAAAATTAATATTGCTAGGGTTGCGTAAGCAGCGAGTTGATGGTGCTGCACGGTGGTGAGATGGTGTGGCAGCTCCTGATGATTGATGGTTGATAGTTGCTGGCGTAGATCATCAAGTTCTTGAAGAAAGTCTGATGTCTGGTTCTTCAGTTGCCACATTGGTGGCGAGGGTGATGTCTCCGGTGGGCTTACGTCATCAAACCGAGTGTAAGTCGATTTTACTTCGCTGATTGTGGTGCTGAAGGTGCTGATGCTTACTTCAGTATTGCGAGCAGTGCAACCAGGGGACATGGTTGTTATGGTTCCAGTGTTATAGTTGACGGAACTCCGTTGCATACTGCTTGAAGTTTGGTTGTAGAATGCGTTGCGAAGATCCAATTATTTGGACGCTGAGTTTTTAGCCACACCGTGTCAGCCTTTGTGTGTGTTACCTGACACAGTGTTTCTGTTTTATTGTTAAACAGTTGAAACTCACAGCGATTGTCCACATTGAAGATCGTCTGATGGTCAAAGCAGATGAACTCCTCGTTGTGTACCTTAAGACAACGTCGGAATTCCTCTTGGGTAGTGCCCATGAACTGGTCTCGGTGGATGTTTACCGTTATTATGGTGGTTCTGAGGTCAAATAGAGTCCAGCTTGTTGAATCCCAAAACGGAATTGGGATGATGCTGAAAACTTCGAACTGAGCTGTTGAAACCAGCGGTAGCGTTAGTTTGAAGATAACGTGTTTTGCAGTCGGCGTTCCTTCGGCTCGCATGATTCTGTATAGCTGAATCACCTCCTTCGTTGTGACCGGCAGCATTTGATCTTGTGGCAAATGATCCCGTATCTGGTCTAGTTGATCTATTAGTTGCTCGGGAGACACCAGCGTGGAGCTTATTCTCCGATGATGAATACCGATTAGGACATCAGATATGTCGGACTGCATTCGTTGGAGAGTTGTTGTGAGCAGGGTTAATTGTGCTATTAGTCCTAAGTACGCTTGAGTCAGATGATCGCTGTGATATGACCCTCTTTCTCGGTTGATGGTAGCCATATGCTGTTCCAAAATTTTTAGGCGATTATCAGTTGTTACTTTGTGTTTTCTGACTACGTTTATTGTCGCG
Organism: Drosophila persimilis; assembly: GCF_003286085.1. Taxonomy (NCBI): domain Eukaryota; kingdom Metazoa; phylum Arthropoda; class Insecta; order Diptera; family Drosophilidae; genus Drosophila; species Drosophila persimilis. Next base: position 418,671 of record NW_020825308.1, on the reverse strand, counting down.
TCGATAATTGATGTTTGGTTTTGGAGCAGATGTAGTAGAAAGTCTTCATTGGTTTTCACTTTCTCAATTACTTGAGTCATCTCTTCTGCGTATTTTGCGTCGAGAACACCAAAAAGACTGCTTGCTACGTTTCCTATGATGTCCAGCGGCGATCTGCGTTTTCGAGAGGTTTTCATTAGCACGCTTCCTGCTTGTAGCTCGTTATGCACATGTTGAAAGTGTTGAACTATGGAGTTACATGCCGGAACATTTTTTAATTCAGGGCACATGTATCGTAACTCTGACATTCCAGCAGACATTAGTTGCATATCCTTCCAATATGGGTCCAAGTCATAGTATACGATCATGGTCCACTCAGACGTTGCTATTCTTGATGTTCCAAGTTTCTCATAGAATATTCCTGGCTTGTTTGCGAATTGTGTCACATTTATTGACTGTGACAATGCTAATGGAAGCATGAGCAACAGCACCACTAATGTTGACGTTAATGTAGGTGAAATTTTTGTTGTTCGCTGTGTGGGTGGCTCATCAATCTCCGTGGTGTCACTGATCATGTTGTGGGAACGTTTGACTGCCACATCTTCTGGAAAGAGCGGCGCTAGACGAGTGATCGGGCGCTTGTATACGCCAGATGCTGTCTTAACGTCAACCACTCGTACGTGGTTGTCCTGTCCAGGATATGTCTTAATGATGCGACCCATTGGCCACTTCATTACAGGAAGGTTGTCTTCCTTAACCAAAACTAATAATCCTTCAGGTACGTTTGGTGAAGCAGTCTTCCATTTATGCCGAGCTTGCAATTCTTGGAGGTATTCTGTAGACCATTGTTTCCAGAATGAATGCTTTAGGCGCGATACCAATTCCCAGCGCTTGACCAATGTTCTTCCTTGATGATCAGTATTGACGTCAGGAGGCGTTGTTAATGGTTCACCAATCAGGAAGTGTCCTGGGGTGAGCGCTGTTGTATCAGTGGGATCATTTGACATTGGAGTGATGGGTCGAGAATTGAGAATTGCTTCAATTTCGATTATTACTGTGTTTAGTTCTTCAAATGTCAATGAGGCTGTTGGTGGTTGTTATCAACAGCTTTTTTGCTGATTTTACCGCCGCTTCCCAGAGACCGCCAAACGATGGAGCCCTGGGAGGAATGAATTTAAAATCCACTTGCTTTTTGTTGCAATGATTCGTGATCAGAGCACTTGCCTTTGAGCTGAATATAGAGTCTTCTAATTCTTTAAGCTGATTGTTTGCACCCACAAAGTTCGTTGCATTGTCGCAATGAATAGTTTGGCACTTCCCACGTCTGCTTAAGAATCGACGCAGGGCGGCCAAGAATGCATCTGTGGTCAGGTCGCTTACCAGCTCCAGGTGTACTGCCTTTGTGGAAAAGCAGCAGAACACGGCGATGTACGCCTTATCTGGTCTTTTGCCTCGGATCTTATGGTGGATCGAGATTGGGCCACAGTAGTCGACGCCTGCATTAAGAAACGGGCGGGCTTGTGTGACTCGTTGTGCTGGGAGATTGCCCATGATTTGGTGCATCAGCTTTGGCCTAGCTTTGGTGCATCTAACACAGCTGTGGATGATGCTTCTAGCCATTGTCTTGTCATTGATAATCCAATATTGTTGTCTTGCGATTGCCCTTAATGCTTGAGCACCACAATGCATGTTCTCCTCATGTAGCTCCCGCAAAATCATTTTGACGATTGGGTCATTGTAAGGCAGCAAGACTGGGTGTTTTGCGTTGTATGGAAGTAGAGCTTCTTCAAGTCTACCACCAACTCGGATGAGCTCATCGTCTCCTAGGAAGGGAGATAACGATATGATCGAGCTCTTTTTATCCACAGTCTTATATCGTTGGAACTGTTTTAGCTCTGCTGTAAACTCGACTTGTTGTATGGTTCGCAGGATTATAGTGCGGGCGTGAGTCAGTTCTTCTGCGCAGAGCGTCGTGGTGTTCGCTCTGTTGGTTTTGTAGCAGAAGCGTAACATATATGGCACAATGCGTTGCAGCTTGTGAAACGAGTTGCTATGTCTGCAAGTATATAATTCATCCCCAAGTGCGCTGGGTGTGATTGGCAAGCTTACATGTTTAGCTTTTCTCTCAAGATTGCTGGGTTCTATGTTGGGTGCCTTCGTCCAGTTGTCTCGAGATCCGTGCAGGAATAATGGTCCATATAACCACAGATTGTGATCTGCCAGTCTGCTTGCTGCGATTCCTCTCGACAGGACATCGGCTGCGTTGTTGGCCGATGACACGTGACGCCATTGTGACTGGTTTGTTAATGCCTGGATTTTGGCTATTCGATTTGCCACAAAGGTATGGTATGTTGATGACGATGCGTTTATCCAGGATAACACAACGGTAGAATCACTCCAAAACCATCCTGAAACCGTGTTAATGTCCATGTGCAGATCCTGTCGGACTCGGTTTGTGAGCTCGGCACCGAGGACTGCAGCACAAAGTTCTAACCGTGGTAGCGATTGTTTGGCTGCTGGCGCCACACGTGATTTCGAACAGAGCAGTCTTACTGACACTTGGTTGTTTTTGTATGTAGCGCGTACATATACAGCTGCGCCATATGCTCGTTCTGATGCATCTACAAACGTATGGAGCTCTTGGGTAACTGGAATTTTACCATCGTAGATATGTCGGGGAATTTGCATTTTGTTCAATGTTTGTAAGTCGTCCCGGTATTCTTTCCATTCGATTTGGTGTTGTAATGGTAATTCGTCATCCCAATCCAGTTTGAGCTCCCAAAGTTGTTGCATGAAGATTTTTGCCTTTATTACCACCGGTGCAAAGAGTCCTAGTGGGTCAAAGATTTGGGCCAGTTCGGAACATACCACCCGTTTGGTGATGCGTGTAGCCTGGCTTTTCTGTGTTCGTCCACACAATGTATCCTTCTTCGGCATCCAGATGAGACCCAGAGTTTTCACGCTGTAGTGCTCTAGTGTCTCTCCTAGTTTTACATCGGTTACAATATCCTCTTTGGGGATTCCTTGGAGAAGTTGCTCATTGTTGGAGCACCACTTGCGCAATTTGAAACCGGACGGTAGCAATATCTTATTTAGTTCTTGTCGAACATGAATTGCTTCTGGAATCGTGTTTGCTCCAGTTAGACAGTCGTCTACATAGAAATCTGTTTTTAATGTTGTTGATCCTACTGGTAGTCTGTCTTTGTATTGTATTGCCAAATGATCCAGACATTTCGTTGCTAGGAAAGGAGCAGCTGTTGTTCCATACGTTACTGTTTTCAGGCGATAGTACCTGATCTCTTCGGATGGATTGTTTCTCCAGACTATCATCTGATGGAATTGATCCTCCGGATTCATCCACACTTGCCGGTACATCTTTTCTATGTCCGCTGTGAATACGTACTTATGAATTCGAAATCGTAGCAGAATGGACATAAGTTCGCTCTGAACGGTGGGTCCAGCCTGCAGAATGTCGTTCAAGGATTTCCCGCTTGTTGACTTGCATGATGCATCGAATACTACCCGAAGCTTTGTGGTGGTGCTCTCAGGTTTGAGTACACAATGATGTGGAATGAAGTAGTGCCTTTTGGGAACTTTTGATGCTGGGACAATCTTCATATGTCCTAGTCGTTCATACTCTTCCATGAAGTCCACATAACTCTTCCAAGTTTCTGTTGAGCTTCGCCGCTCCAGCGCTAGGAATCTTTTTGTTGCGGTTTCCAAAGACTCCCCCAGGGCTGAAGGGTGTTCGGAAAATGGGAGCTTTACAATAAAACGGCCGTCTGAAGCTGTCTGAAGATTTTCTATAAAATGAGCTTCACACCGTGCTTCCACTGGAGTGCGTGGTTTGTCTTCTGTCTCTAGATTGTCCAGAGTCCAGAATCTTTCCATGAGCTCGTTTACTCCCGTGGCACAAATGGGTGAGGAGTTGTGGGCAGATTTGACTTTTCCTGCCACAATCCATCCCAGTTTCGTGTTTTGTAGCAACGGGCCTCCTGTCCTTAGCTGCTGTTGATTTGGTAGCAGCAGCGAGTAGTAATGCTCGGCTCCGATTAGCATGTCGATTTTGCCTGGCTTATGGAAGTTTGGATCTGCCAGTGAGATCTTGCTTGGTATGTTTCAGCTATCTGAATCGAGTGCCTGAGCTGGTTGATCAGCTATTATCTGTGGTAATACGAAAGCTTCAATTCTTTGCGTAAAACCATTGTGAAGGGATTTCATGAGCACATTTACTCGTGCTCTGCTGGTCTTTGATTGACCTCCAATTCCTTCGATCCGTAATGTTGTGTCTTTTAGTTTGAGTGACAACATTGATGCCATTCGTTCAGAGATCACGTTTATCTGTGATCCTGAATCTAGCAGTGCTCTGAAATTAGCAACCTGCCCGTTGTTGGCTTCTACTGCCACCTTTGCTGTGGCCAAAAGATTGTAACTATTGTTACTTGCTGCACCAACCGTCGGGCCTCTTGATTCTGTAGCTGCGCCTGATGCTGTTTCCAAATGTAGCATCGTGTTGTGCTTCTTGTCACACTTGAAGCAGTTTCGACCAGGGCATGCGTTTGTTTTGTGATTTGTTCTAAAACAATTAATGCACATTTTTTGTTTTTGTACCCAATTTAGTCGTTCTGATGGAGATTTGGAGCGAAATTCTTCGCATCCGTAGAGCCAATGGCTTGCTTTTTTGCAGAATGTGCATAAGGGTGCTCGAGTTCTCCCTGTGTTTGCTGATGCACATGTCGTGCCTTTTGGCTCTCTCCTTGATGCTGGTGGCTTCTTACTGGTTCCTAGAACCCGAATTCTTTGCTCCAAGAACTGAAGCATCGTATCCAGCGCCTGAATGTTCTTTGAGCTTCCCAATGATTGCTCATACAAGGCCTTATTTGTTACATCCAGTTTGTTCCTGATAATGGCAATCAATATCGGATCCCATGTAGATATATTGATGCCCAATCCCTTTAGTGATGCAAGGGATTCTATGGTTGTTATATACAATTCTTTTAATGACTTTGGATCGTCATTAATTGTTTGGTGATTGAGGAAGCGGTTCAGTACCGTGTTCGAAACATCTCTGGGATTGTTGTATGCGTCAACTAGTATTTCCCAAGCGGCTTCATAATTTTCTTCCTTTAGATCGATATGTCGAATCAATCTTTCTGCCTCGCCGGTAACGGTGGTTTTAAGATACCACATCTTTTTCACCGTAGGCATGTTGGTCTCATGCACCATGCATGAGAACAGACCGAAGAACTGGGTCCATTTTAATAGATCCCCATCAAACTTTGGGATGCTGATGCGTGGAAGATGCACGTTATCCGTGTTTGGTGTGGCTGATTTTGCCAATGCTCTTTGGACCCTACTTTCCAGTGTTAGGTAGGATTCCATGTCATACCCTCCTTCCACTGGGTCCTCATATTCCTCATGAATTGTGAAGTGGACTTCCTGTGCTTGAGTCCATAGTGATTTTATCAAATCATTTGATGTGCGTCCATCCGCCTCTGAAAGTTGTTCCAGATTGCGTTTAACGGACTCTATTATGGCCTTTTGTCGGCGACATAGTGAAAGCAGTTTGCTGTAATCCTTTGAGGGCTGCTGGATCAGACCGCTTTCTTTGGGATCTACTGGAGGATTCTCATGCTTTTCTTTAAAGACGATTTGACGTTCCCCACGAGCACTAGTAGTCTGTGATAGCTTATCCAGGCATTCGGTAAAGATCGTAATGTGTTGCTTACAGGTTGTACGTACGTCTTCACGGAATTTTACGTATTCATCTGTTTTGTCTGTATCGCGAAGTTTGGAGTCGTTTTTGTTGAAGCGATTCCACGCATTTTCGAGTGCTGATATTTTGGCTTGAAAATAAGAGGCCGATTGCTTTCGTTCTTGGGGATCTTTTTTAAAGTTCCGAATGCACCTCAATATTTCCTCACCAATCTCTTGTTGCACATTCATTGCCATTGTAGCGGCAGCTTCTGCCTCCATATGTGTATCCATTCTATCTGTTTGTACTTATTACTTTTTGACCCGTTGGGAGTGTTTTATTTGCTTTGCAGCTGGATACGCTCCGAATCGCAACCGTTGTTGGTCAGAAAGGTAATAGTACAGGTGATGTGTTGGATGGAGGGATTTGTGCTGTTTCCAATCTATGGAACGCACGAAAAAACAAAAATTGATTGCCTCGGTGGTAATCGAATTCTATAGCTGTTTTTCTGTTGGCTGATAACCTGAATATGTCAGATTTGCCAAAGTGATACTTATTGGTAGGAGATGCTACCGTAAGTGTATGGCCTGATGCCAAATTTTTATTGAAGATGTCCTGTTGACTGCTTCAATCTGATGTCCAGATCGAATCCTTTCACTGTAGCTTGTTATACAGTTTGAAAGGATGACCAAGGTCGGGGGTCACCAAATGTTAATGTGTGTATGTGTGTGTGTAGGAAGCTGGGTTGCATACGGTACATAAACCGTCTACAGTTTGGTCGTCGCAACTAGAACTTGAACCAGTTGGACTGCGGAGAGGGTATCCTACGGTGCGCAAGTGAGGATCTGAAGACACAGCGACAGCCTCTGATGATTGCGATGGAAGATGAGTGACAGGCAGCTATGGTACTGTTTCTGATACTGACTTTATTGAACAAATGCATCTCCTTATATAGCTAACAGTGGAATTCTTATTCTATGGGAAGGACCGCACAGGCTCCTTGTGAGTGTATTTTTAGATTGGGTACACTTACTCTGTGCGGGGGTTATATTTCAGTGTATTTACTTAGGTACTTGGCAGCAATAAAATAGATAGTTTATTGCTTGATCCCTTTTGGTGGGTTCGAGTTTACAAGTGCTATTGTCTATTCTTAGTTGCTAATGTATTTTTCGTGTCGTCATATTCAGTTACATGAAATGACATGAACAATTTTATTTATGAGTATTTGTGTATGAGATTGAACTGTATATTCCTAATATTCATTAAATACATGTCTGTGGCTGAACAGTTTTGTTTTTTAAATATCGTTGACGTCCGGCATCGTACTGAAAGCACTACTTCGGTCGTTCTTCCCAGTGAGAGAGAATATTATGTGACCGTTGAAATGGGCCTTTTCTTAAAATAGCTTCGAGCCCTAAAAGCCCTGTCTGTTAAAAGTAGATCCTTGTACGAAGGTTTTCGAACAGTGAGAGCACTGGTAGGGTCTTTCACCTGTGTGGGTGCGGTTGTGTATTTGAAGATGAGAGAGTTGTGTAAATGACTTCGAGCAGTGAGAACACTTATGCGGTCGCTCCCCAGTGTGAGTACGTATGTGTGCGCTGTGATGGGCTTTTTGTTTAAATGACTTGGAGCAGTGGGTACACTGATATGGTCGCTCCATCGCGCATTTTTGGATGTGCAATTTGAGTGACTCTTTCTCTTGAAATGACTCCTGGCAGTGACAACATTGAAGGGGTCGCTCTACAGTGTGAGTACGACTATGTGCCTTGAGATTGTGTTTTTCTGTAAAGGATTTTGAGCAGTCGGAACATTTGAAGGGTCGTTCATTTCTGTGCCAACGCAGGTGTCTTTTGAAACAGTACAGTTGGGAGAAAGACTTTGAACTGTGAGAGCATATATAGGGTCGTTCACCTGTGTGCGTACGGGTGTGAATCTTTAGATATCCCCGCGAGCTAAATGACTTTGTGCAGTGAGAGCATAGGTAGTGTTTTTTACTTGAAGGGAAACGTGTGTGGTCTTGAAGATGGGAGCATTGGTAGAGTCGATCACCCAGCTGTGTGCGGTTCTGTATCTGACGATGGGCAATTTGTTTAAACGACATCGAGCATTGCGAAAGTTTGAAGGGTCGATCATCGGTGTGCTTATGGGTGTGTCTTTCAAGATTATATTTATTTGCAAAAAACTTCGAGCAGTAGGAACATTGGTAAGGTTGATCACCTGAGTGCGTTCGAGTGTGTGATAGGAGCTGGGATTTTTGATGAAAGGATTTTGGGCAGTCGGCGCATTTGTAGGGACGTTCCACATTGTGTATTTTTTTGTGTCTATTTATATTCGATTGACGCGTATAGCTCTTTGGACAAAGACTACATTTGAAGAGATTATCGAGATCCTTATCACTTTGGACCTCTGCATCGGGTTCAAATTGGATCGATTGCTCACTTTCAATATCTGAGGGTTCCCAATCCTCGTCTTCCAGATTGTCACAGATGCCTTCTTCTCTATCCTCCTCCATCACTGGGAAATAGAGTTTATGACTGTGCTCACAGGTTTTCTTAAGGATGAATGCACTCACTGCATCCTCGAGGCAGGGCGGACATATGTTTTCTGGTAGTAAATCGCCTCGCCTAACCACGTACCCGGTGCACTGTGCTATGATGTCAGCAATACAAGTATCCAATGTTGGTCTTTCATCAAAAAAATATTTGTGAATGCTCCGGAGTTTGCCATGCAAACTCTGCATATTTCCTCCATAGTCCTGCAAGTAAATGACAATTATATATAAGAATACAGGACGCGCAATTACATGCAGGAATGCATCGGATACAAAACAAAACAACGAACTAACTTGTGTAATAATTGCAAATTGTTTAGATTGAGGTGTCTTTGGTACGAATTGTTTGTTTTGACCACAAAACATAATAATTAGAGCTGTTAGACGCGAAATGCAGCTCGACAAATTTATGTTATGCGGACAGCCAACGAAAAGTGCTGTCAGGCGCGAGAGGTATCGATGTGCTATCGAAATAGTTTATGTTAACTGCAATGTTTTGAAGAAATTATATTTATTTAAATTTTGTGTTGTGATACTTCAAGTGGACAGAACAAGATGCAACGCATCGAAGAATTAATGGATTATGCTCAAGAACAACGGACCAGCTTTGTACCTATGCAACAGGTGGCGGCATGGAATACTGCAAGTGTATTTGCTGAATATATAAATACATTCTCGAGATACAATTTTACGTCCTTTCACAGCGCAAAAAGCATATAATCTGTTGCATGCGAAGATATCGATAGGCGAGACCCTAGAAGCGCTGAGAGGAAGGTATTTTTTTGAACAGAGTGGCAGGGCCAAAATTTAAGGGGAAAGGTTAGCGAAGAGTGGCCACCTGGTCCTGGAGAGTAAGAGTTCCGCGCGCTCACCGGAGCCGTTGTGAGAGGATTTCCGATGTCATCCCATAACGGAGTCCCGAAGCCAACTCACCCACACCCAAAAGAAAAGAGAGCCGCCAGCAGCCCGAATCAGGCCATGCCCTTGAACCTAGTTCAAGGGCGATAGAAGAGAGAGCGATGGGGATCGGCAGCCGGGAGCATTAAACAGAACAGCCAAGAGGGGGTTCAGAGAAAAAAAAAATTCCCGCAACGGAGGAGCATGCGCGCCGGACCTAGTGACTTAGCGATTTTTTTTTGTTCTGAAAGAAAAAGGGATCCAGATCAGGGAAAGACCAGGAACCAGGACCAGGAAGCATAAGAGGGAATAGGTCACAGCTCCGCCACCCTGGCTTGTTTTTCCTGCTGGTCTCGAAGGAACAGACCTGGCCACGTAGTGCGGGACCCTCGCCCACTTAGGGAGAAGAAAAAAATCACATCAACTTATTTACTCCCATTAATTATTTTTGTTAGACGTCTCCAGTTATAAGTATATGTAATTTAAGTCCGTCCATATTTATTATATATATGTAACCTATTTATTTATATTTATTATATTATTTATTCCTATTAATCTAATTATTTATTAACCGCCAGTAGTACTAAGATGAGGGTGGGATGAATAGGCAGGCCTAGTTTCGTGATATCGTGTGAAAATAGGAAACTGAAGTAAAAATTATAACGAAGAAATGAATTGTTAAGCGTTTCGTATGGGGGGAAGAGGAGCCACAGCAACGAGAGGGTAAGGCTTTTGCCAATGGCAGGGAGATCCGGAACGTGTGATTCAGATCTCAGGTAGGGTGGGTGCGTCGGGGGTAAAACATCGACACCTCGACCTGGTCCAAGTCTGTGTTGAGGGAAGACTGTAATGTTGTTTGTCGAGTAGAGTCCGTTTTTTTCAGTTTTTTTTTTGTCGGTTATTTTTGTTGTTTCATTTTGTTCGAGATGTCCAATCAGTTGGTTGTTGTGCGACCTGAGGGCTTGGGAAGTATCCAGCCCTGGGATGACTGGCTAGCCGGCCTTGCCCCAAAGAAAAACAAAGGTTCGTAACAATAACGGCGCCCAAGCTGAGACAGGGAAGTGGACTCGCAGTCCTGGCTCGACCATCAAAGAGGGAGAGTACGGATGCGAATCATACGGACGTCGAAGAAATTATAAATATCCAGCAGAGAAGATAGATCTCGAGTGGTATTCTGCAATCTGGGGTCCATCGGTGTTCCGGTGGCCTGTGAGGGACTCGACGAGTTGGCTCACAGAAGCACGGCGCTGAGGGACCTGAGGATGCAAGAAAAAAATCCACAAAGTAAATAGTTTTTTTTTATGTTTGATGTTTCGGCACTTATCTGACAACGGGAAGCAGGCAATCTCAAGAGGGGATTTGGTTTGGCACTGGCAGAGGAGAATCCAAAAGCCAGTTAGCAACCGGCCCGGTGCCTGGTGTGCAAAAGGAGAACCGGAAGAAAAAGAAATACCCGAAGTTAGGAATGGTCAGAAAGATTTCTGTTTTTCGCTTCCCCTGCTTACCGCTGGATGGAGTCGGGAGAGTAGATTCTCAAGGAGATTTTTTGTTCTGAGTGGCCCGTGGGGACAGATGTCGGCCACGCGTTGCACTCGGAGCAGCTACAACATCCCGCAACGAACATTCAGTAGGGAAGTAGGCGGAAACAGCGACTGTAGGGAAGTGAGCGCCCTTGACTCTTAATCTTTCAAGGAAGATAAGATCAGTCAACAGCGCTCGCCAAATTCTAGACGTTGGACAGGAAAAGACGTAGAACACCATGTGCAGAGTTGGCCCTAGTAGTAGTTGTGGTTCCTTTCCCCCTTATTAGTGTTTTTGCCGTATTAAACGTTTTTGTGCTGAAGATCAGTGAGTTGGCGTTATAGGTAGTGTTATGCGATTGTTCTGAAAGAAGAGTAGATAATTAATTGTATTGAATAAAAAGATAATTAGGATAGTTCGAGGTAGGGAAATACAGGGCTAGGTTGATGAGCGCGTACAACTTGCGGTCTAAGCAGAAAATGACTCGCAGGACTCCTCCACCAGGTAACCTCCAAGGACAGATGCAAGGCGGGGACACACAGGGCGCTGAGGGGCGTGAAGACGACAGCTGGAATTTGCCAGGCCAATCGAACGCACTGCCCTCCGAGATTCTCTCAGGAGTAAATGTCGCCATAGCGCAAGCACAGGAGACGTGGAGAGGCAGCATGGCAGATACCCTGAGTAGGACGTTGCAGGAGGAGATCCGTCGCGGCTTTATGGAGCTGATGGGGGCCATAACAGAGGTGATGGCGCCTCTGAGATTGGAAAGAGACCAGGGTGAAAACAACGATAATAATAATGGCGATCAGCAGCCTCTAGCTCACCTCAGGCAGAAGCCGAACACAGGGACCATGCCCAAAAGACCCAAGGACGATGACGCATGGAATTCACAGTCGCCTCCAAGGAAGCCGGCGAGGTTGAGCCAGAACTGGCGCCGAGGAATAGCCGATGCGGACCTGGATCCAGGTGCTGGAAGGCAGAGACGGGAGACATCAGGAGACGGCGGAGGTCCAACAGATCTGCCACCATATGAAAGGAGAGATGATTGGAGAGGAGCGAGAGGGGGGCGCGTCGACAAATGGGAAATCCACTTCGACGGAGATGGAGATCCAAATAAGATGACGGTGCAGGACTTCGTGTTCAGGGTCGAGTTCCTCCGTAGGCAGAACCGACGGTCGTGGGACGAGGTCCTTGACAACTTTCACCATCTCGTCAAAGGACAAGCGGCGGAGTGGTATTGGCAATTTGTCCGAGAACGGCCTCCGGAAGGATGGGAGGATTTGAAGGACGAGTTGGTGTCCCGGTTCCGAGCAGTGGGTGGCGAGTTCGAGCGGCTACGCACCTTGCATGAGCGAAGACAACAATCTGGCGAATCTGTGGAAGAGTATTTTAGAGCGATGCGCAGACTGGCAGCTAGACTCACCACACCTTTGGTTGAGTCCGAAATGGTGCGAGTCTTGAAGAAGGGGCTCGATGATGAGATCGCCCGCTACGTTTACGCGATCCGAGTCCGGAACGTGGAGCAGCTGAGGGAAGAGTGCCTGGAAGTGGAGTACCACTTTCGCGGACGCGAGCAGAAGTCGACGTTCCGTCCTGTGCCGAAATTCCAATCAGCCGGGAAGCGAGTGGAGGAGCTAGAGCCGGAAACGGAGTTTCTGGATGAAGACGAAGCAAGGATGGTGGAAGAAACTCACCTGGCGAACAAACCCAGGCTGTGTTGCTGGAATTGCGGCCAGTTCGACCACGGATTCCGAGACTGCGTGGCGAAGGAACGCAAAATATTCTGTTACCGCTGCGGGAAACCAGAAATGTTTACTCCAACGTGTCCCAATTGCTCGGGAAACGCACGAGCGGGCATGATGAAAGCGGGAGATCAGCGCTCGGGACAGAAGCCCGCGAAGAAATGAACGATGGTCCACTAAGTAATATAGAATTTAAGAATAATAGCCCGAATAAATTAAATAAAAATAGTTTGAAGTTTATACCGGCCGAAGAGAGGATGAGGAGATACATACAAATTCGAAACCAGATCTTTGATGACAGGCAGCTGGAGGGGATGCGCGGTGTCAGTCGTAGACTCCAAAAGGCCCGTTCCAGATTTAAGGAAAGGCGACAGACTCGCAAAGAGGTGGCCGAGGCAGTCAGACGAGGAGCAGGACGCGATCCCAGAGTGTTTGCCGAAGTGCAGATAAGAGGACATCGGATTGCTGGACTCCTAGATACTGGGGCATCCGTTAGCGTCTTAGGAAAGGGCAGCCGTGAACTCCTTGCCGACCTTGAGGTGGAAATGGACAATTATGTCTCGATCATCAAGACAGCCTCTGGAGAGGACAGGTCCATAATCGGCAAAACCAAACTCTGCGTAGGATATAACGGAATGAACAAAGAGATCTTGTTTTACGTATGCCCGTACCTAGAGCAAGCCATGTACTTGGGCATTGATTTCTGGAGATCCTTCGCGCTGGCTCCCACAGTCCTCGGAGAAGAGCCCAGTAGATCCAGCGAGGTCCAAGTAGGCGAGATCCAAATGTCAAAAATCAGCCAGTACGCCGAACATCGCCAGGAGGACGTGGAAGTGGAAGCTTGGGCCCTGGAAGACACGGAAACCGAAGAGCTGGAGAAGGTAAAGAAGGAGTTTCTGACCTATGAGGATGCCGGATTGGGAACAACGACGGTAGAGCAGCATCGGATCCAGTTGATCGAGGGCGCAGAACCATTTAAAGATCGGCATTACCCTCAATCCCCAGCGATGCAGGAGGTGATCTGGACCGAGGTGGATAAAATGCTGGAGCTAGGAGTGATCGAGGTTAGCGATAGTCCATGGAGCAATCGGACGACGGTGGTGCGAAAGCCAAACAAAAATAGATTCTGTTTGGACGCGCGGAAACTGAACCAGCTCACCGTAAAAGATGCTTACCCTCTTCCTAGTATCGAGGGTATACTATCCAGGATTGACCAGACATACTACATTTCTAGCGTCGACCTCAAATTCGCATTCTGGCAGATTAAACTGGACCCAGAAAGCCGGAAGTGCACCGCATTTACCGTCGCAGGCCGTCCGCTGTATCAATTCGTGATGATGCCCTTCGGTCTGTGTAACGCTGCCCAGAGGTTATGCAGAGTGATGGATAAGGTAATCCCAACTCAGCTCCGATCAAACGTTTTCGTTTATTTGGACGATCTTTTGGTGATAGCCCCGGATTTCCAGACGCATCTGCGGTATCTGCGATTGGTGGCCCAGTGCCTGAAAAGAGCGAATTTGACGATAGGCTTAAAAAAATCCAAATTCTGTATTAAGTCGCTGAAATACCTAGGGTTTATCATCGGAGGTGGCACGCTGCAAATGGATCCCGATAGGGTTGTGGCTATACAAAAGATCCCGAACCCAAGTTCAGTGAAGGAGCTACGGAGCTTCATAGGAACCGCAGGATGGTATAGGCGCTTCATCAAGGACTTCGCAACCATCGCTGTACCGTTAACAGATGCTCTGAAGAAGCATGCGCGCGGGAAGTTTTCCTTGCCAACGGAAGCGAGGGCGGCCATAGAATCCCTGAAAAAGGCCCTCACCACGGCTCCTGTATTAGTCCATGCCGACTTCAAACGCCATTTTTACATCCAGTGCGACGCCTCAAATTTTGGAGTGGGAGCAGTGCTTTTCCAGCTGGATGACGACAAAGCAGAGCGTCCAGTGGCATTCTTTTCTTCCAAGCTGAACAAACACCAAATAAATTATTCTGTAACGGAGAAAGAATGTTTAGCTGCGGTATTGGCGATAGAGAGATTCAGGCCATATGTGGAATTGATGCCGTTCACAGTAATCACTGATCACGCCAGCCTTAAGTGGCTAATGTCACTCAAGGACCTGAATGGGCGTCTAGCGAGATGGTCATTGCGGCTGCAGAGGTTCGATTTTGAGATCGAACACCGCAAGGGAGTCGAAAATATAGTGGAGGATACACTATCACGCTGCATCGAGGAGGTGGTTCTAGACCCAACGGAAATCCTCGGATTCCAGACGACGGAATTCAAGTCAACGGAATACCAGGAGCTGAAAGAAGAAATCTGCAGGAACAAAGAAGTATTGCCTGACCTGCGAATAGACGGGGACCTAGTATTCAAGCGAATGGCCTTCGCGCAAATCGACGACCAAGTGGAAGGTTCCATGTGGAAATTATGGATTCCCGCGGCATTGACGAAAACCCTCATCGCAAAGGCCCACGAAGACCACACAGCTGGACACGGTGGAATGAAGAAGACCTTGCATAGATTAAAAAGGCACTACTACTGGCCGGCGATGACGGCACAAGTGCGGGAATACGTCCGAAGCTGCACCGAATGCAAGGAATCCAAAGCACCCAATTACCGGAGCCAAGTCGGGATCGGTCAGGAAGTAACCACGGAGAGGCCATTCCAAAAGCTCTACATACAGCCAGGCTCCGTTTTTCACATTCACAAAAGTTTTCCGATTTACTTTTGAAATCACATAAATTGGGGCTCTCTTTTTCCCATTCCGCAAGATTTCTTCGTTTTCAAAACGAAAACATTTTCGTTGACGAAATGAAAAGTAAACGGCTTTTTATACAACAAAACGAACCTTAATTGCAAAAGGAAAAAAATAGATGACTTATTGATTCATTTACATCAACTTGATACCTATATCAGGGTAATTTAACTTGTGCTTTCTTTATAAATAATTTTATTTTAACCCAACCTAAAATTTGGCTCGGAAAAAATTGGCCACAGCAACAACAAATTTCGTTTTGGTGTAAGCAGCTGACGCATTCCGATTTGGTTATCGGAACGTTGGCAATTAATAAATTTTTGCGTATAACAGCACAAATGTGCATGTAACAGCTCAGACTGTGCTTGTAACATGTGCTTAACAGAACATCTGGGTGAGCACAGCTGTTTCCCGCCCAATTTAATTCGGACTTCAAAATGTAACATATCGATAAAAAAATATGTGAAAAATGGAACACCTTAAAACGAAAACGAAACGTTTTGGCTGAAAACGTAATCCGCAAAAGTAAATGAAAAACGGAGCCTGCCTGATAGACTTCCTTGGAAAGTATCCCAGGTCGAAAAGGGGACAGGCCTGGATTTTCGTCGTCGTAGACCACTTTTCGAAATTCACCTTCTTGAAGGCGATGAGAGAGGCGACCGCGGCGAACGTCATTCAATTCCTGGTGCAAGAGGTCTTTTACAAATTCGGGGTGCCAGAGGTGATCCACTCCGACAACGGAAAGCAGTTCCTGTCGAAGACTTTCATGGACATGGTCAGCGGCTTCGGGATCCGACACATGCGCACAGCAGTATACTCGCCGCAAAGCAATGCAGCCGAGAGAGTAAATCGGACGATACTCGCTGCAATAAGGACGTATTTGGAGAAGGATCACAGGGACTGGGACATCTACCTACCGGAGATCGAAGTGTCAATCCGTGACTCCGTGCACGAAGCCACAGGCGTCACGCCGTTCTTCGCTGTATTTGGACAGCAGATGTTCCTGAATGGGAACTGCTATAGGCTGGCGAGGAAGCTGCAGTCTTTGACGGAACACGAAGTGCACGCATTAGATCCCGCGGATAAGCGACACCTCATTCGCGAGCAAATTAAACACAGCCTACACCAAGCGTATGAGCGGAGCAGCCAGCGTTATAACAAACGGGCCCGAGTCTTTTTCGCCAGACCTGGCCAAGAAGTCTACAGGCGCAACTTCACCCTCAGCGACTTTGGCAAAAGCTACAACGCCAAGTTCGCCCGGAAATTTCTAAAATGCAGAGTCGTACGTCCAGTAGGGAATAACGCCTACGAGCTGGAGGATCTGTCGGGGAGGCCGGTGGGGATTTTTCACGCCAAAGATCTAAAATTGTAGCGAAAATTGCAGACTGGGGACTTCAGAGTTAAAAACACTCACTTAAGGATTATCAGATACGTGGGTGTAAGCCTACGTTGGGCGCTGCAAGATCCTCCTAGGCACTGTAATGTCCGAGAATGCCAGCATTTTTGGTGAAGGTGTAGCTCTTCGATGTTTGCGAATAATTCTCCGCGGCCATGGTCGCTCGAATTTTCGCTAGGTGTTGCATGCGAAGATATCGATAGGCGAGACCCTAGAAGCGCTGAGAGGAAGGTATTTTTTTGAACAGAGTGGCAGGGCCAAAATTTAAGGGGAAAGGTTAGCGAAGAGTGGCCACCTGGTCCTGGAGAGTAAGAGTTCCGCGCGCTCTCCGGAGCCGTTGTGAGAGGATTTCCGATCTCATCCCATAACGGAGTCCCGAAGCCAACTCACCCACACCCAAAAGAAAAGAGAGCCGCCAGCAGCCCGAATCAGGCCATGCCCTTGAACCTAGTTCAAGGGCGATAGAAGAGAGAGCGATGGGGATCGGCAGCCGGGAGCATTAAACAGAACAGCCAAGAGGGGGTTCAGAGAAAAAAAAAATTCCCGCAACGGAGGAGCATGCGCGCCGGACCTAGTGACTTAGCGATTTTTTTTTGTGCTGAAAGAAAAAGGGATCCAGATCAGGGAAAGACCAGGAACCAGGACCAGGAAGCATAAGAGGGAATAGGTCACAGCTCCGCCACCCTGGCTTGTTTTTCCTGCTGGTCTCGAAGGAACAGACCTGGCCACGTAGTGCGGGACCCTCGCCCACTTAGGGAGAAGAAAAAAATCACATCAACTTATTTACTCCCATTAATTATTTTTGTTAGACGTCTCCAGTTATAAGTATATGTAATTTAAGTCCGTCCATATTTATTATATATATGTAACCTATTTATTTATATTTATTATATTATTTATTCCTATTAATCTAATTATTTATTAACCGCCAGTAGTACTAAGATGAGGGTGGGATGAATAGGCAGGCCTAGTTTAGAAATGATATCGTGTGAAAATAGGAAACTGAAGTAAAAATTATAACGAAGAAATGAATTGTTAAGCGTTTCGTATGGGGGGAAGAGGAGCCACAGCAACGAGAGGGTAAGGCTTTTGCCAATGGCAGGGAGATCCGGAACGTGTGATTCAGATCTCAGGTAGGGTGGGTGCGTCGGGGGTAAAACATCGACACCTCGACCTGGTCCAAGTCTGTGTTGAGGGAAGACTGTAATGTTGTTTGTCGAGTAGAGTCCGTTTTTTTCAGTTTTTTTTTTGTCGGTTATTTTTGTTGTTTCATTTTGTTCGAGATGTCCAATCAGTTGGTTGTTGTGCGACCTGAGGGCTTGGGAAGTATCCAGCCCTGGGATGACTGGCTAGCCGGCCTTGCCCCAAAGAAAAACAAAGGTTCGTAACAAATCGAATGAATCGGGTGAATGAATGAAAGAATCGAATGAATGAATGTGTTATCGAATCTAACAATATGGCTATTCATATAATTTGTTTTTCCTTTTGAACTGATTTGATTAATAAATTCTGAATAGCAAAATATTCTATGACCCGAATTACTGACAAAAAAATTAGAGCTGTTAGACGCCAGATGAACCAAAAAAGAAGTCCTGGTAGGCGCGAAAAAAAATGGGTATTTGTGTATCAATTATTGTATTTTTGCTTTTTTGCTTTTGCTTTAACAAAGCTTTAGGAAGGTTTTGCGAGGTCCCCGGTGTTCCCGGTGTCGCTCCCAACCAGTCGGTGCTCTCTATCTGGCAGATCGTTCAAATGGGCTCCGTGGGCACATGTTCCTCCTGTGCTTGCGTGCTTGCTGCCTTCAGCTGCAGACGCTTCTGCGTTTTTTCTGCCATCCTGATTGAACCTCATGCAGGATATGATATCCGCATCTTTGATATCCGGCTTTCTGCTGTCTCTCTTACTTACATAATTGGCAGCACTAACAAAGTCGCAAAAATGTGACTTAAGAATTGCCAGTATTTCGCATTCGAAATTGACTCGTTCAGTTTTAGTCCAATTTAGCGAAGAACTAAACCAGATGAAACCGAGCACCGTGGCGGGCAAGATGTCATAGTTGGAACTCACTTTTTATGTTAAGGTTTCATACATATCAGCTTCCCGGATATCCGCTGCCGTCTACTAGAGGGCGTTTGGTGGGTGCGCCACCTGCTGAGAAATTCAAATTGTATGAAGATTTCATGCACTTCAGCATTTGTCGAGTGACAAGAATATAATTTACATACAGCGGCGAGACTTTGTCAGATATAGGTTAGATTAATTACATGTGCATGTAGCTTACATGTTACCGATGTATATTACCGAACATGTAGCAAACAAACTTTCTGGATTAGATCCCAGGATCTTCAGCTTTGGCGTTCGCCTTTCACCGTTTTGTGATTGACCGGGTAATGTTATTTTATTTCCAACCTGTTCATCATTTCCATTTTTTCTTGTTCCTCTCCTCTTCTCTTATTTTGTATTCCCTCCAGCTTCCGCCGTAGCTCCTTCTCCTCTCGGGATGTCCAATGGTCCTTCACCCTGGCCATTTACAATAAGGACTTTGACTATGGTAACCAATGGATTGGCTACGCGGGCTACTAGACTCTAGATAGATCTCGTTGTTGTTTTAGGATAGGTTTAAGATAGATACAACTGTTTTCCAGTTGTTTATTTATTCATACTAAGTTTAGTTTTTATGAATTAATATGGGACGCGGGGGTTTTCCAATTAAACGATCCTATTTAACAGTCAGGAAAACAGGAAAATATGACTGGAGAAAATATCCTTGATAAGGGCTTCACCAAATCAAGGATTTTCTTACGATCACAGGAAGCCGTCCGACGTCCAGATGGGGCCACAAATAGCGACGAAATCGGAATATGATGTAACCATCATGAAATTTTCCAAAAATCAGCCTCATTTTCGTAGTGGAGATTTTGATGCCGTTCGACAGTCTGGAACCTTACGATCCTGGCAGAGTTGGTCTTTCACCGATCTGGCCATATTTATGTGAGATATAGCCTTCCAAACATTTGGATGTGCATATCATTTAAATATTTCATTTTCTTCCAACAACATAAACTACGTATTTAGTATTCTCGGCTATTTTCGAACCGATCTGGGCGTTCCAGGCCTTTTTGTAATCGGGATAGTTTTCCGGATACCGGATAAAGGATTCAGCAATGATGATTTTTCAATAGTTTTATTCATCATAACTAAGCTTAGTATAAATAAATAAACAAGGGGAAAAAATTTGTATTTACTATTTAAATATATGGACGCCTATATCCTTAAACCTAACTACCTAGAACGAAATATATCTGGAGTGTAGTAGCCCGCGTATTCCCATAGTCATAGTCCTTGTTGTCGATGGCCGGGTTGAAGGATAACGATGGCAAGGGTGTGCTTCTAGGCCTTTGTCTGTCTCGAGTACGCCACGGTAATGCTCCGGACTCCGTCTGGCGGGGGATATCGGATACGACTCGGTTTGTGGCAAAGCGTGGGGACATAGATCCTCTGTGAATTAAGATATATTTCAGAATATATCCACAATTATCTACTGATTCACTTACGCGTCTCGAAGCTTTGCTGACATTCCGCCGTCGATCACCTGTCCCTGCTGCAGCCGTCGGGACGCCACATTTCGAAAATTAAAGGAAGAAATAAATAAAGTAAATTAATAAATAAATAAATTACCTGGTGGGCTAAAAAGAGGGGACCGCGATGAGGGAATACAAAATAAAAGAAGACGAACAAGAAAAAATTGTCTGTAAAAGATGAATAGTGGAAAAATAACTTACCCGATCAAAGCCGATGAGATAAAGAAAGCATCGTGCAGGAGGGAAGACGGTGTCGGTGAAGTATGCACCTTCGAAGCACGTACTTCGTGCCGTAATATTTTCCATGTAATCCGCACGACGACGAAGAATTCGCGAAGAAATCCTTTTTATAGACATAATTGACCTCCACTCCCATTTGATTCCTGGTCCTCTTGCTGCTGCTGAGGCTGCGGGCCTGCTGCCTATCTGTTATCGAGTACAGAAGAACTTCGTACGGATCATTAATAGTTTCCAGGGAGAGTAGTCGATCGGCAGAAAACAGTACGCGCTGCAATAAAACCCTACCAATAACCATGGCCCCAGTCACTCTGCTTCTTGCATTCAAGCTAATTGCTCTGAAGTCTGACATTAAGACCAACCCTTGCCACATTTAACCCCAAGCATATGCCAAATCCGCCTCCAGCTGCGGCAGCCACGGGCAGTGGTAAATGGGGATAGACCAACTATGAAAATTTGCCACAATTTGTGTGTGCAACAGACTCTGAGTTTCCCACCTCCAAAATTTGACGCCTGATCAATAATATTGACTGAGCTGTGGAATTTCTCAGACACACACAGAGAGAGAGAGAGAAGTGACGGAGGTGGGAAAATTTGCATGCAGTCGGGGCACGAATGAGAGCCATGATGGTGATGGTGATGATGATGAAATTAAAGCAATACAACTGCCAGGAACGAGGTGCCGGAACCGGGGTGCTCTACCCAAATATAGACAGAGAGGTAACAGACAGACAGATTGAGTAAGTGACTGAGCCCGGGATTGGAATGCAATTGGTTGACTGCATAACATTGGTGGAACCGTTTTGGAGGCGAGCAATGCTATGCACATACATATCTCTCGTGTATTCCATGCACAAGTAGGAAATTACAAACGGATGTGAATGCATCAATTCCAGTTGAAGGACTACAAATGCCAGCCGTCCCTTCCTTCCCTTCCCTCCCATGCCTCCCTTCCCGGCATGACAATCTCTGGCAAACAGTTCAATAAACCTCAGCAAACAAATTTAATATGCGTGGACAGTGTGGGTTGACAGTCATGACAACGCATCCAGCCTTTCCAGCATTCTTGTACGTGTGTGTACGTGTGTGTGGGTGTGTGTGGGTGTGTGTGGGTGTGTGTGGGTGTGGGGGTGTTGAGAGAGCAGTTCAATTGTAATTAATTGGCCATGTCTTGCAGTCAAAATTAACACGTTTGCATCAAATAAACTTGATACGAACTCATTCAGCATTCAGCTCTCAGCACTCAGCACTCGAATATCAGAATATTAGAAGTTCTCATGTAGCTCGAATTGTCATTGAATCGATGCCGAAAGCAATCCAAAATGCTTTAATATGTATGAAGAAGAGTTTGATTCGAAATGAAACTTAGGAACACAAATTTGGATGGTGATTTCACGTAATATTAACTTAACTTTGCTGGCTTTTAGTTTTTCAAAGATGCAGGCTCAACACGGATGAAGGGAGAGCGCTTGCTGGACTCCCTTCTCCCCCCTCTTCGGCCCAACTTCACATATCGTTGCACTCGTTTGTTTACTCGCGAATGTTTATTTAGTCGATGGCAATTAAAGTCTCGCGCCAAATTAAATGAAAACCATTTGCGCTCATTTCAAGCAGAATAAAATAATACAAACTCTAATTTATATGAAACTGCGCGTATGCCAAACTAAATGCATCCCCGCCCCGCTCCGCCCCGCTCCGCCCCTATTTCACCCCTACTTATTTTCCTTTTTATACCAGATACTCAAAATGAGTATTGGGGTATATTAGATTTGTGGTAAAAGTGGATGTGTGTAACGTCCAGAAGGAATCGTTTCCGACCCCATAAAGTATATATATTCTTGATCAGCATCAATAGCCGAGTCGATTGAGCCATGTCTGTCTGTCCGTCTGTCCGTCCGTCCGTCTGTCCGTCTGTCCGTCCCCTTCAGCGCCTAATGCTCAAAGACTATAAGAGCTAGAGCAACGATGTTTTGGATCCAGACTTCTGTGATATGTCACTGCTACAAAAATATTTCAAAACTTTGCCCCGCCCACTTCCGCCCCCACAAAGGGCGAAAATCTGTGGCATCCACAATTTTAAAGATACGAGAAAACAAAAAACGCAGAATCGTAGAGAATGACCATATCTTTTAGACTGCAGAATCTGAATTGGATCGTATTACTATTATAGCCAGCATCAAGAAAACAATTTCATTTTTTCTCGCCCTGTCTCTCTCTAACACACAGGTAGCATAGGCGGCTTTGCTTAGAGTAAAACATTAGCGCCTAGATCTCAGAGACTATAAAAGCTAGAGCAACCAAATTTGGTATCCACACTCCTAATATATCAGACCGAGACGAGTTTGTTTCCAAATTTCGCCACACCCCCTTCCGCCCCCGCAAAGGATGCAAATCTGGGGATATTCACAAATCTCAAAGACTATTAACGCTAGAGTAACCAAATTTGGAATCCGCACTTCTCTTAGATCTCACTATAAAACGTGTATCTCAAAATTTCGCCCCACCCCCTTCCGCCCACACAAAGGACGAAAATCTGTTGCATCCACAATATTGCAGATTCGAGAAAACTAAAAACGGGGAATCATAGATAACGACCATATCTATCAGATTGCTGAATCTGGATCAGATCAGATAATTTTTGTAGCCAAAAGGAACAAATCAATTTGCGCGTGACATCCCGCTCAGACTGATTTTCTGTCTCTCTCGCACGCACTCTTTGTCGTGTCGTTTAATATTAGCGGCGTCTGCCGGAGGAAAGCCATACTGACTTAGTATCGGGTATAACTGTAGAGTTGCGGTGTCCGCAGCAACTCACAACGTTCCCCCTCGTTTTAGTTTGGTTTTTTTATGCAATTTTTTATTTTAGTTGGCGCTACTTTTTAAAATCAAAGTTAGTGGGAGCGGGACGCAGAATAAGTGCAAGAGGGGATTGGGAATGGAAATGGGAATGGGAATGGGAGTGGGTTGTGTGGCAGGTTTGGGTCGGGGCCAGTCCATTCCGCTTCCAACTAAATAAATAAAAAGTGAATTTTTAATTAAAAGTTAAGTGGCAACTCATTTAAATTAATGTTGACTCAAGCGTCATAGCAAAACAGTTGGAGAACCCAAACAGAGGGAGAGACAGAGAAAGAGAGAGATGGAGAGAGAGAGAGAGAGAGAGAGGGTGCATAGAAGTGCAAGTGGGTGGGTCTGGGCCTACTCTATCGCGAAAGTATCAAATCTGTCCAGCAATGGCAATAAACGAACAAAAACTTTAATGGAAAATTTCCCATTTTTATCATTATGCGAAGAGATATTTATTCTATGGGATTCAAGTCTCTCCCATCATCCCAATTCATTTTCCAAACGACTTAAGCTGGTCAAAGCTGATTATTGAACAATTTCCGCTGGTGGGCTCTGTCCCCAGGACCGGCAGGACGGCGGCTGCCAAAAGAGCCGAACTTGCTCCAATCCCAGCTTCACTTCACTTGAGAATGCATCTCTCCAAGTTTCGCTGTAAATCTCTCGCTCTCCCTGGAGAAACTTGCGCGTTAGTTTCGCTTGGATTGGATCGGCTTGGCGGTCGGGGAGGTGGGAACACTTACATAAGTGAATGGGCGGAGATAAGAAAAGCCTTGCTCGCCATGAACTTTATCATTATTTTGTGTTAATTATGCATCTTTCGACGGTCGGATGTAGCGAAAGGGGGAAAGGGGAATGGGCGGCAGGGCGGGCGGGTGAAATTCTCTTCTCAATGCCCAATTATCATTTTTGGGGCTGGGAACTTTTGCGGCACTTAATAACCAAGATCCCAGACAGTACCGACCTCAGCAGACAAAAACTTTATCCGCTGTAGTAACTCCTGGCGGAATGGACTCCTGGAGGAGTGGAATGGAAGGAGGGGGCGCGGGGATTATCAATTTTCAGTTTTCAGTTTTCAGTTCGCTTTTCATTATGGAAACCTTTGAACTTTCCGCAATAAGTTCGCTGGCAAGGCTTGCACTTTTCGCTGCCATGGACTATTCCCCGGCCATTTTTCGAGGGTTTTCCACTCCAGTCTGTGCAGGGCTGTCAATTAGCCGAAGCCCTCAAACCGAACAATGGATAAATAATTCAACCGGACTACAGCGCATCTCCTTTGCTCGGAATAGGCATAAACCAAAGGCGCGCCAATCCAATCTCTTTCTGTCTGATGCTTGACTAAACACCCACCCACCCACACACACACACAGCCAGCACCCAGCAAAAACAAAAAAAAAAACTAAATAATTTTCATCTATAACATCCCTTTCCCAGTGTCGCTCCCGCCCCCACTCTTCTTCCATCTCAGAGCTGACTTGAAGTGTTGTACGTTTTTTGCTCTGTTTTATTTTTTCGGCTATTCTCTCTCGCAGTGTTCCTCCTGCACGAAAATTAAGTTTGTTTTCCATTAAGTTAAATAATTACGAAATTATCCACCAAAGAAGTGACTGCAGAGGGTGGAGGGGTGGGTGTGGTTGTGGGTGTGGGGCGTTGCCGGAATAGCAGCTGCAGCGCTGTTGCCCCTTGTGCTCAGTGTGTAACTGACTAACTATTTGACCAGGGCTGGAGGATGGATCAGCCAAGAAGATCCAATTTCCTACCAATGGGGATATGCGACTAATGTCAGGATATTGTAGAGGAAGGAAAAGCCTGTACCATCTGTACCAAATGATGTCCTAGCTGGTGCAAGGACTGGGTTTTCGGGAACTTTGTTATTCCCATAGCATCCCTGGACTACTAATATTGCAATTCCCGGACATATCCAACCCTGGACGAGCAACGAGAACCGTCAGTTCGGCAAAGAGGAATCGCGAAAAGTTTCGCTTAAACGATGTCTCAACACAGGCTCATTATCTTTGGCCCTACTCGCACTCCTCGCTGCTTCTTTGCTCCGCCCTCCACCTACTTCTGGGGCTGTGTCTTTTCTTTAACGCTTCGCTAATCAAATTCAACATTTTTCCGTTTTAATTTGACAATTCGAAAACAGACAGCCGAGAGAGGGTCGAGGGAGGGTCGAGGGAGGAGCGTAGAGGGCTGGGGGCTGAGGGCAAACCTTGGGCAACAGCTGTGGGCTGTCAATTGGAAAATGATCAAGTAATGCGTAGATGGAAATTGGCAGGCCGAGAAGGAAAAGAACTATCCAAGCCTGGGGCTGACAAGTCCCGAGATGCGAGTATTTGGGCAAGACAGTTCCAGCTTAGAGGTGACCTTCGAGTGCAGCTGGGCAAAATGCATTACAATTAGCAACCAATTAGCCGAGTAGAGGGTCCGAGTGGTGGCACAATTGTCACTAGTTTGTGTCGTCCCAAATTGATTGAATTTACTTGCCAGGAACGTGACCAACGCTCCACTCCTTTCCAACGGGAGGAGGACACGTGTTTGGCATATCTGAGATGGCTTCCACCCCCACCCACCGCCACTGAATTGGAACTATACGACGGATAAAGGACGAAATGGGTGCGCTAATTGGGCAACAAAGTGTCGCCAGGGCATTCTTCAAATGCGTTTACTTGGCATTCAATGGGTTAAAACCATCTCCTTGGCATTTCGGATATTTCGCTGTAGCGATGGGAACTTTCCTTTCGATCAAATCAAATAGAAGATATAAGTACCCATAGTATCCATTCGTTTAAAGCATCGTTTCTGTCGGCTCTGAAATATATCTCTTGCTCCTATTCAAGTCTTGCAACTTTTTTTAGTTCTTTAGTTCTGCTTTTATGTATTTTGTTTTAATTTGTATGGGATAATTTCTGTGTTTTGTTTTAGTTTTGTGCCGTGTGGGTGGATGTGCTGGGACGCGGACGAGTATGAGTATAGTTAGCATTTTCTGGGCTTTCGCTCCGTCATAATTTATGCATTACGGTCTTGGCCTGGCTTTCATGAGTGTGCCGCCCCGCCCAACGCACACTCTCCTTTTCTCCTTTCTCCAACTCGATGTATGGATCTAGCCCGGAGTGTCCGTACGTCTGTCCGCCTGGCGGACTCTCTAAGCGCCGACTTTTTGATGGCAAGCCAAGGCTTTGCTCACTTATCAGCAGTCGGGCAGACGTTGCGCGTTGGTGTCAATATAATTTAAGCAAATGTATGCACCTCTCTCACGGATGGAACGAATGGACAGGGGCACACATACGTACATATGTATATGTACATACGATATATGAAATTTTTAATCAGCCAAAACTTTGCTCTCAGACACAACACACAACACACGGCACACAGCACACACAAACACCAGAACGGAAAACCGACAAAGATTGAGATTTGCATATTTATAATTTCAAAGTTGTAATTAGTATAATTTTACAGTTCTACAGTGTCTCTGTCTCTCCCTTCGATTCAATCTTATGACAGCCAAAACGGCGAAAAAATATCAAAATGGCAAGTGAAAACCCTCGCAAATAAATACGAGTGGAATAACCGAAAACCGGAGAGCACACATGCCCGGATCCATGGCCATGTCGACGGTGGATATGGATGCGAATGCGAATGTGAATGTGAATGCGAATACTAGTACTCGTCCAAGTCACCGAATCGATGCACATTGAGCTGAGTTTTGAAGTCATTTTCAATGTTTTTGATTTCAGTGATTTGTTTATTTATGCATAAAGCATGCGATTTTGAGCTGGATTTTGTGCGAACATCAGCAGAAACCTACTGAGCCAGAAGGGAGTGCGAGTGCGAGTACGAGCCAGAGTACGGAAATACTCGTGATAGGAGGAGGAAAACTTAGATATTCCAAGCTAATGCACTCACACACACACATACACTTACCCAGAACAGTCCATAACAGACCACACCAGAGCAGAGCAGAGCAGACCAGAACTGCAAACAAATCAAACTCAAAATCGTGTGCGAATGCGAATGCGATCGAATCGTAAACACGGCTGCCATGGATTCCACGGAAACGCAACTTGCACACACAAAAACGATTTCATTTTGCCTCCAAATAACCATTGATATGTCCGCTTTCTGTTCCCAGCTTCCTGTTCAATACGTACTGGCAGTGGCACTGGCAGTGCACTATGGTCCGAACGACCACTTTTGTTGGCCAAAACCTAATTTTTCAAAGTCAAAACTGAAACCTGGTTTTGATCGCTCTGCATTAGAAAAAGATCGACCATTAAATCTGCGTACCAGAAATTTCCATAGATGGCGCCACATTCGCAAAATCAGCTGTGCAACCCAACTGTTTTTATAGTAAAGCACGTGAAGGGAAAAAGTGGCAAATTAATAACCACTTTAGATATCTCAAAAATTGAAAAACGCCAAGACGTGATTACATTTTTTTGATGAATCTTAATCTGTCGGGTTCTTACTACGTGTTTTGAGTTTTTAACTGTCTCTAGTAGTTCTGATGTCTTCGTAATTGAAGGTTAAAGTGAGGCCTTCAACATGTGCCAACTTGTAATGAAAAGTAATTTTTGAAAAGGTGTACAAAGTGAGTCCTACCTAGTCCCACCCTGAAACCTTTTCTGTGTCGTAGATTAATAAATTCTTTTTGAAATGTATATAGTTAGAAATGCCACTTTTTACCACAATTCTTGGAATTTGCATTAATAGAGCATAACCTCAAATTCGAAAATGCAGATTTGTTTGCCGAATGGAATTCAGAGAAGGGTAAAATTATCAATTATTTGAAAACGGATCATAAGGCGACATATCATATGAAATTAATAAAGCTTTTGAAGATACCAGCAAGAAAATTTGTTACCGTTTGGCAACATACCGGAACAAATGCCGGTAAAATTCAAAGATGTTTGAACGAAAATATGTGGATTGGCCACAAGCCTTTGTTATAATACATTTATCTTTATGTCCAAATATGCTAACTAAGTTCGTAAGGCTGTACAGGACCCAGTCGGAAAGCCGGCACATATGTATCTCACTTAACGAGGCGTTAACCTTGCTTCTAGACAAGGATTTCGGCAATAATTTACGGAAACCTTTAAAAGATTTTATTTTTATTTAAATCAAAATTTTTTTTAGTCGTGCAACGCCGTTTTCTTAAATAAAATATGCTTAATACTTTTTTTCACTATAACTAAAAATTTAAATATGCATTATTAAAAAGAGGGGCGGTGCCACACCCATTTTTTTTCTTAAATCCATTTCTTATTGATTATATGTATCCAATACAAAAAACTAAATGAAAAAATCTTGTTCCGTTCGGGAGTTATTAATTTTGGCCAACAAAAGTGGTCGTTCGGACCATAGTGCGGCGTCCCTCAGATAAAGCGTTAACTACACACACAGATACAGATACGCACACGCACACAGACAGAGGAGGGCTACACACACACACACACAGCCATGGACAGAGAAAGCGCGACACTGGTATGTGTAATCTTTTGCGTGCTTTACGCATTACGCAAAAGCCTCCGCTGGATGCCTTTGTCCTGCCCCCAGTACCAAGCCCCTGCCGCCTCGACGCAGGACACCGTTGCAGGACGCTTTGAATTATTCATTTACACGCTGTTCTTTTTGTTGTTCGGCTCCTCTGCATACCCTGTAATCATAGAGAGGAAACGTACAGTCAACGAAAGAGAAAAATATGCTAGAAAGATCGGTTTCATACAGAGCTATAAAACAAATACAAGACTAAATAATAGACCCTGTACTCCTTGTGCGGAAGCAAGTATTGAACAGTCCATGTTCCAGAGAAAGGCCTTCCTACAAATATACAGATAAAGACACTTAAAATAGCTTGAATCTCCACTATTGACCCATTGATCACATTAATATCGGGTGCTCTTTGCTTCCTTCTATTAATTACAGATTTCTCTACTAAAAATAGCTGCTAAAATCTATGAAATAAACCACCTTCCTTAGTAATAGGTACATCCTAGCCGTACCCCTCGCCTGAGGCATTCTTTCTTGTTTTATAGACGCGAGCCAAGGGACAGTTGACCCAACAGGGGCTGCCTAGTGGCCCAACCGGTGGGGGCAGTGTGTGTGGAGCAGGCTGGGGGGATGAGACCAGGGGCCGAGCTCTGGGTAGGGTCCCACCCCCGTCCCAGTAGGCGTGTTTGTAGCAACAACTGTATTTACTTTTTATCGCTGATAAAGCGCATAATTTATGGCTGGTTCGAGAAATTTAAATGCCCACGAGAGTGTCCAATGGGAGACAAAACGTTGAGGAATTTTGCCCCAGCTTTCCTTCTTTTTTTTTTGCCCTCCACCAGGTCTCTGATCTCCAGTGCCATGCCAATTATTTCCAGCGGAGAGCTTAGGCTGGAAACAATTTAATATGCCTACAATTAATTGTTAATTTCCATAATTAAGTGACTTTTTTCGCAGCCTTGTAAATTAATTAAATGAACATATTTTGCGCAAAAAAACTGAAAAGAATAACAGAACAACATAAAAAAATAAAAACAAAGCAAAAGCACATTCTTCATGACTCATAAAAAGTGACCTAATTAACAGAAATATTTTACAGACAGAAAAACAAACAAACAATGAAAAACAAAAGTTTAATTTAAAGTACGGCAAAGAAAAGGCAAGAAAAAAGTATATTCCACATTTAAATTTAATCATTATTAAATCAAGGATAAGTCTACTTACAGGATCTGAAAAAAGTTGGGCTTAATGTTAAAGATCTAAAAAAAAAACAGAAGTAATTTCCTGATCAAACGAATTTGTATTGGAATTATGAGCCCGACAAGGAGCTTATGATGTCCAGCCACAGATGAGTGCTGATATGAGTTTAATTGACTTTTGCCAGCATTTACATATGCATGTGAATAAACAAGCTAAGTCATGTCTTATTGCGGGCCTACATCCAGATACGAGGCATTCAAATCAACGGCAAAGTGCAGGACACTTGGTCGAACGGCTGCAGGAATGAAAAGCCCACAGCAACAAAGGAAATTGTTTAATTTTGTTGCCTAGTGTAATAGGCCCACGAAATGTTCAGAGTAGTACCTTTTATAGGAGTTAAGGAACTGCTCTGCTGCGTAGAAACATTCAATTAGTTAAGCAAAATTTATTCGGTAAATCCTTGTAAATATTCTTCAATATCTCAGCGATAACTTGAACGAATTTGCAATTGAAAACTTGTTGAACTCTGCCCCTATGCTCCAGTATGGCAGTGCGAGTGCGTGCTGGCGTGGGCGTGTCCATTCAAAAACAATTACACACGCCCCCAAGGTCAGGATGCAATGATTTAATTTATGGCTGCCACATGCTACGACTGTGTGTGTGTGTGGGGGTGTGCGTTTCTGCATGCGTGGGGTAAATAATTGTAGTTTAATAGCTGATTAGGTCATAAATGCAAAAGGTGTTGCCTACATTTTGGGGCTGCTCTCTAATAAAAGTTCTCCACACAGGAATACATATGTATCTGTGTGCTGGGTGTGTGGGTGTGTGGAGATGGAATGGAGAAAGGGCTGAGCTCTTGTTGTGGCAGAGGGGAAAATGCAAATTGAAATGCAATGCAATGTGATGAATGTTCAAGTGTAAAATATGTGGCGCTAAATTTCTGCCGAGGGTAAACAAAGTCAAGTAAATGTATTATAACGGATGAAGAGGGTTAAATACCCTTAAGAAACGGGATGTACATGAAAGTAATGAAGAGATAACATTAAAAATCCTTTCTTTCAAATTGAAAACCGTTCCACAGAAGGGAGCCCATAAAGGAGTGTAAAAGAAAAGTATTCTGAAACGGTAGCCTTTCTATAATGAAGCATATGTAGATGGAGTGAATGGATTTCTTCCAGTCCAGACTTTGAACTGCTCCTAAAACCCCAAACATTCCTTTCACAGCATCGGGAAGTATTCCCTAAGTTCCCTTGAACCCCCCACCAAAGAACTAGGAAGATAAAATATCCTCTATTTTGGAAAAATTACACCTAAATTATGCCCAAACTGAAACTGTAAACTACAGAACTACAGAGTGAAGCTCCCCGTAAAAGATTGCCAACAAATGAACCTTTGGGCTAAGGAACATTTGACACGCTCCATCCCGGAATAATGCTACCCCATTTGGTAGGGGTATGAAATCAAAAGCAAAGCGGCACATTTTTCAGCATATATTTGTTGTATTTGTTGTATTTTTTGCACACGCTTCAGCGAAATGAGGTCAGACCGGAGAGAGAGGGACCAAAGGGGAGGGCCTGGGCCTGGCGAAGGCACAAGAAATGGCACAAAGCAAATTTATGACTATTAAGCCAAAAGTATGTGGCATTTGTTGCTATTTTTGCACTCACAGCTGGGCGGCCGCTTAAAGTTATGCGAAAGCGCTAAAATATGCAAAGGGAAATCGCGAAAAAATGTTGGGGCACCGCTTCGGCGATTCCTTCATTCTCCTTCTGGCTTTTCTTATCAAAATAAATGAATCAAATTAAATAGAAAATACATTGAGTTGGGCTTAATTGAAAGCCAGAGATACAAAGGCAGGGCCAAGAGGTAGGACCAGGAATAGACACCAGACAGGGACTGGGGACTGGGGACCGGGGAATGTGGAGACTCCAAGCAATCAACCTAATTTGTCATATGCACTCCGTCCGGTTCTGTTCGTGTCGGTCAATATTTATAATGATAGCTAATCTGCAGTAGACACAGCAATGGTTCCCACAGAGGGCATTGCCATAGGCTGGGGTCCCCACTGGTCGGGGTCACCAGCAAAATCACTCCATTCCATGGGGGCAATGGCAATGGTCTGTGTCCGTGTCTGTGTCTGTGTTCTGTTTGCCTCTCTATCGAGCGAAACGCTTTAAAGCGATGGCGGAAAATAAATTGAAAGTACTTGTCCATTGTTTGATTAATGTGTCAATAATGGCAGACGGACCGCGTCCGGGTACGCTTCGCCAAAGAATAAAAGAGCTCCACTCGAATGCCAGACGAAGTGCATTGCCAGATTTGAGCAGCGAGGGAGTTTAAAGATTTAAGCAAGAAGCTTCTGGAAATTGTGGGTATTGTGAAGTCTCTAAACCTCCGATTCTACTCCGAAAAGCAATGGAGAGGCGTGATCTTTATAGCTTAGTAATCTCCACCAATTACCCTACAATCAAACACACTTTTCAAACTCCTATCGCCAATCGAAGAGCTGCTTCCCAACTCAAACAACCGCAGAGAGTGAGAGTGAGCCTGGACGAGGACCAGGCCAAAGCAAACACACACAGAAATAACTGTAAGGCACACAGAACATTTGTTATTCAAAATACTCATTTAGTCGCTTGAGAGCCATCGAGTGGGCACCGGCCCAACCCTTCCCCTTCGAACGGTGGAGCCACCGAATGATGCTCAAAAAGAAATCCAATTTAATGACTACGAAGCAGTCCCGTGGACCCTTGAAGGACCCAACTCAACCGCTGGACAACCGGTCGGCGATGACTTGTGCCTGGCGCAAAGCCCCCCCCCCCCCCCCCCCCCTTCCCCCCAGAGCCAGTCCTAGTTCCTGATCCGCGTCTTTGTTTTCATTGCGGCTGTCACTTTGGACGCACAGCCACGTTAATGGCAAGTGTAAAATGGTGTAAGCCAAGACCAAGACCTCCGTCAGCGTCCCAAGGACCTGAAGATAGAAAGCCAGAGCCAGAGCCACTCCAAGGCAGTCCAGGGCCAGTCCAGGGCCAGTCCAGAGCCAGTCCAGAGCAGTGCAAAGTGAAGCAAAGTGGGAAAGAAAAAGAGTTTAATTAACACGAAAATGGTTTCAATTACATAAAATTACATTTCTTTGGAGTGTCGATGTCGACGGTGCTATTGTAGTTGTCTCTCTGGCTCTTTACCCTCTCTCCGCCCCCGCAGTCCCCCAGTCCCCCATTCTCTCTGTGTAAATGAGATTGAGGCAATGCAGTGGGTGTCGGCGGGGGCGTGGGCGTGGCACAGTTGATTTGGGCACAGAGATTTATTGGGCGTCAGTTGAGCAAATTAGTTGAAATTGTCAGTTAGCGAGGAAGCAGCGAGAAAGTTCCGAGTATCGCCCATTAACGATGGGAGCACGACCCAAGGGCCTCCCCTTTTACGAGCGCACAGTCGCTGTCGGTGCGGGGGCATCTTTGACTGCCAGACGAAGGGATCAACTGTACTCCGCGAAGGATAAGAGTTTTCACTCTAATGGAGAATACATGGATGGCTGGCAAGGGCACGGAATACTCGAACTGGGAATGATATTGCGGGTAATCCCCAATTTATCTATTTTTAAACAAAATTTCTCTTTATTTCGGTCCAACATCATTCCATAATTCATTCCCAAATCATCTTACAATGTCCCCCCCCATCGAGATCATTATTTTCCATTGTTATTTCCATTTGAAATGCGACAAGCAAAAGAGAGGCAGAAATCTTTTTAATTAAATTTACTTATTTTATTTTTTGTTGACTTGAAAAATGTTTGCAGTTCATTTGAGCGCATGCAAATAATGTCATAAATAAAATGGGTGTACGCCATGACCTTTTCGGCGTAATACCTGGTACTGATACCCTGCAAAGGCAGGTGTCCCAAGGGTATGCTGTGAGGGACTTAAACTCTACTCTGTCTGGTCTCCCCATAATTGATTTATAAGTAATTCCCTGTAAATTCCATTAGAAGGTCTGCATTGATCAAAGTTATGAGAACTATTTGTGTCCTTAAATATATGTCAACACTTTCCATAATCAATCATTTCTGGGTTCCACTGCTAGTTATCCATCAAGTCCCAAATTAGATTAGTGTTCTATTTGAGAGCTTCATTAAAAGACCATTAATATTCTCTAATATTGTTTCCTTCTCTGAAGAAAAGTATTAAAATCCTTCTAGGGGTTCTATATAGGGAAAACCACATAGTTTTCCACATAATTTTAGGGAAAATACCATAGTTTATAGCCCATCTAGGGTATCTTTAAGTCCATTATTTTCTGCCGCTTTCTGCCTTTTTTTGGCACTGTTGCTTCTGTGGTTTGTGTCATTCATTTGGCTTTTGTTCCACTTGGCAGTCGCCCCCAACCTGCCCCATTGTTTCCCCGCCTGTCTGCCTGCCCCCCGCTCTGCCCCTGCCACCCGCTGTCGTGGGCATTGTGCCGTGCCTCATTTATTTTACTTACACGCATGCGATGGCAATGGGCGATGGCGCTGCCGCCAACGTCGCGTCATTTATGACACCTTGACAGAAAAATGAGCACACACACCGCGCCACACCGCACCGGAGGGGGTGGTGGTGGTGGCGGAGAGGAGAGTGTTTGGGGTGCGGTTGTTGGAACAAACGCACATTCATAATTTCATTTCCCTCAGAGACGACAGGCACTCTCTAGGCGCCTCTTCCACTCTCTTTTCCCCTATCTCTATCCCTTTCAGTTTTTTTTAGCCTGGCAGGGTATGCTAATTTCGGTCAGAGGTTTGTCGCGCAGAAAATGAAGCAACTCCGACGCCAAAGAGTGATCGGAGCAACGTCCTGATTCACGCAGCAGTCGATCCTCCTTCCAAGACCTTCCAAAGGTCGCAGTGTAAGACCTCTCTTTGTGAGGATCTCCGGGTAATCTTATAGCAAAGAAAACTTGGGATATCCCCCAGTCTTCTGTCTCAGTCCTCTTTAGGCTTTAGCTACTGTCTCTTGCAGCTTCCTATGGCCTCTTGAAATGTGTTTCCATTATGATAGGTATAGGTATTATGTAGAACCCATCAATGGGTAGCAAAGCCCTCGACCCCAGGGAGCACCCCTTTCTTGTTCCATCTTCTATCCTCCCCCCTCCCCACTGTATCTTTTGTGGCGCTTATTATGCGTCTGAAATTGAAAAACTTTGTTTGCCGGCACGCTGGGGTTAACAAATAGGCAGCCACCCGCCTTCCTCCTTCTGTTTGTGGCAGCCCACCCCTCCCCAGGTGCGTCACATAATTTGATGCCTTTTATGGCTTTTTATTTGTTGCCGTCGCTTCTGTGGCACTTTTTTTTCCAGGTCTATTTGAATCTTTCAGTTCTTTCAGCCATGAATTCTCAGGGCTAATGAGACACGGAGAGAGAGAGCACAGCCCGTGAGTGGCAACAGGTGTGCTGATCGAACGGGGAGCCAATGGCCCCGCCAGGTGTGGGCACAGATGGGTGGCGCCTCCACGCCGTTTACGTGACTCCGATGACCCGTCAAACGGTTCGGAAAAGCACCCCTGAAGGGCTCTTCGAAGGAGTAGATTCGATTCGATGGTTCTGGAGTGGAAGAAAGTGGAAAGTGCGAGCGAAAGGACTGGCAATAAAGGGCGTGTCCCTGTCGCGTGTCCTCGTTGCGGTGATTGCCTTTTGCTCTGGCAACGAAAATTGATTTTACTTGTTTATTGCACCACATTGCAGTGTCCACACACTTTGTGGGCCAAAGGGGGAGGTATCCCTCGGTCTGTCGATACAAAATGTTCTCCATCAAAGCTTTCGCACGACAAAAATATAATATACTCGAGGAAAAGTCTTTGCCTCGCATCTCAAACAACATTTGCTAACAAGTTGCACAATATTTGCATACTCCCCCACCCCCCCGCTCACCCGCCCCCCCACAGCCTGGCAGCCTGATTAGCTAGTCGTCTTGGGAGCACATTTAGCCATCCATCAGCCATGGAACACATTTATAAATTATGCAGTTGGCACTAAAAACCAACGGCACACGAGCCCGAGTTTGGGAAGCCTTTTGTTTGTGCTTTTAATAAACAACCGAGAGACACAGAAAGAGCTCCGACTCGTGTGTGTTCCATGCATTATGGAAGCCTTCCTGTTGCACCTTTTCGGAGCTGGAGCTGGGGACTGGGGCTAGGCCACAGCTGTGCCTTTTGCCATTTGCTTTTTGCTTTTTGTTAAATTGCTTCTTTGTGTTCACGTGCAAATTTCGACGGTTTTTATACCCGATACTCAAAATGAGTATTGGGGTATATTAGATTTGTGGTAAAAGTGGATGTGTGTAACGTCCAGAAGGAATCGTTTCCGACCCTATAAAGTATATATATTCTTGATCAGCATCAATAGCCGAGTCGATTGAGCCCTGTCTGTCTGTCCGTCTGTCCGTCCGTCCGTCTGTCCGCCTGTCCGTCCCCTTCAGCGCCTAATGCTCAAAGACTATAAGAGCTAGAGCAACGATGTTTTGGATCCAGACTTCTGTGATATGTCACTGCTCCAAAAATATTTCAAAACTTTGCCCCGCCCACTTCCGCCCCCACAAAGGGCGAAAATCTGTGGCATCCACAATTTCGACGATACGAGAAAACTAAAAACGCAGAATCGTAGAAGATGACTATATCTTCTAGAGTGCAAAATCTGAACCAGATCGTATAATTATTACAGCCAGAATCACGAAAACAATTTCACTCTTTCTCGCTCTGTCTCACTCTAACACACAGGTTTCATGGTCGGTTTTGCCAATTGCAAAATATGAGTTCAAGGATCTCAGAACCTATAAAAGCCAGAGCAACCAAATTTGGTATCCACACTCCTGTGATATCGGACCTTGACCGTTTCCTGTCCAAATTTCGCCACACCCCCTTCCGCCCCCGCAAAGGACGAAAATCTGAGGCAACCACAAATCTCAGAGACTATTAAGGCTAGAGTAACCAAATTTGGTACACACACTCCTTTAAGATGTCACTATAAAACGTATATCTCAGAATTTCGCCCCACCCCCATCCGCCCCCACAAAGGACGAAAATCTGTTGCATCCACAATATTGCAGATTTGAGAAAACTAAAAACGCAGAATCATAGATAATGACCATATCTATTAGATTGCTGAATCTGGATCAGATCAGATCATTTTTATAGCCAAAAGGAACAAATCAATTTGCAGTGGCTACGCAGCGCCCGACGTCACGCTCAGACTGATTTTCTGTCTCTCTCGCACGCACTCTTTGTCGTGTCGTTAAATATTAGCGGCGTCTGCCGGAGGAGAGCCATACTGACTTAGTATCGGGTATAACCGTAGAGTTGCGGTGTCCGCAGCAACTCACAACGTTCCCCCTCGTTTAGACTTTGTTTTTGCTTTTCCATTTGCGTTTTTGTTGGCCAACCTTTTGTATTCAGTGCATTTTGTTTGCATATCAAAATGCGTGAAATGTGTGCAAGAATGATGCGAATGGAAGTGGGTCTCGGGGGGGCGGGCGACGGGGGACGGGGGGCCGTGGCATAGAGCAAAGCTTTGTTCTCGTTGTGGGCCAACTTATTAGCGACGTTATGTTTCGGCCCCGGCATTTTCCCATGCATAAAAATGTAAGCTCTGCCAGTGCCGGGCCGAACCGAGGCTCTGCAAATTTATGTGCGTATAAATATACATGTGAGAGGAGCGGAGCGGAGAGGAGAGGAGAGCCAGAGCCACGGGCAGGGCAGGGAGAAATAAACTAAATTTTTACTGCCGCATTTCTTCCACTAGCATTGCTCGTACTGCTAGTCCTTCGGGGGCTCCTGCCGGGTGCCTCCCTGCCATCCGCTGCGCTGATTCTTCGCCGGAGTCGGGCCACAAATATGCGAAGCATTTTTTGGCTTAGCAAAAACCGCAAATTAACTTGCTAAACTAGACCAACCAGCAACCAGCAGCCAGGAATATGCTCGTAAAAACAAGCGGAGCGAGGTGGAGTATCGTGGACTTTGATCGACTCAAGCCTCTACCCTGGAACGAGAGGGGGCTCTGAGGAGAGCTCTTTTGGATGTAAGAATATTCAAAGTCCTCTTTGCTTTTCCCTGCAGTATTTTCAATGATTTTTCTCTTCATTTGCAGGTGCTCTATGCTTCTCCTGGTAAGAAATTTCATAAAATTTAGACAAATACAAGTCAAAACCCCTATACACAATCAGACGAGCCTCAAATTGCACTCGACCACCGCTAAGACTGGGATTTCCTTTCGGCATTGCCTTTGTGGTAGGATAACCCCCTAATAGTCATCACGGCAACCCAATTGCAACCCCTACCAGCCCATACGGCATCCCTAGTTCATATATATAATCCATAAATAATACCAAACACTCGTATATGCCCCTTGGAGAAAAGCATGGAGATCGACACTGGATCGATCATTCATGGCGCCTCAAAGAAAGCAAGTCCTGCCCGTAGATATAAAGATACAAAACTACAACCAAGCAATGGCTTCTTTTCCCTCTCACACCTTTTCCCACACCCGTAATTCATTCCCTCGCAATGTAGGCGGCTATGTTTTGGCCATTGAAACACCGTTCTCTCGCTTTGAACGAGAACGAGATCGTTCCGAAAGAACGCTGATCCCAAAAGAAGCACAACAGAATGGGAAAACCCGCAATGGAAACTATTGTGGCGACATTTGTGGGGCCGAAAACGTTCTGGGGGTTCGTTCTGCGGCACACAAAATGCCAATGCCAATGGTTATGCTAATGCCAAGGTGGGGATATCCGGAGCAGCATCCAGCATCCATCGGGGGCATCGGGGGCAGGCAGGCAGGCAGGCAGCCGCAGCGGCAGCCAGTCAACTTTTATTTCAACTTTATGCCATTTTGGCCAGGACTCTGGGACGTCCCTTGTAAGTGGGGTCCTGTCAGCATGTGTGCGGGTCCTAAACTCGCCACCTCCACCCTCCTCTCTCTGTTAGGGGGGGGATTATGCGGCAGGAAGAAGCTTGGCAGCAGCACGATTCGTGGACAGGGACCGGATCAAGCGGTCAGCGGGTAGTTCCCGTTGAATTCAGGTGTGTTTGCCCCCATTCCCCCCGCCCTTCGCCCTGCACTTAATGCATGAGCTCATACATATATTCGTGTATATCTGGGCATGTGTTGGCCCGGGCTAATACCTTTTTATGGCCGTCATATGTTAATGCCGCTTCATTAACATTTTAATGTCGCCAGTCCCAATAAAACAGAACAGACAGGACACAAAAACACAAAGCGAATGAATCGTTGCGCTTGTCGCTTAATTAAAAAATTTAATTCAACAAAAGTAAATAAAATTCGAGAGACGAGCGGCCAGCGAGTGGCATAGAAGGGCAGATATAATTCGCTTCAACATTCGCTGGGGTCAATGGCTGCCAAAAGGCTTTAAGGGCCGGTTGGGGGCGAAAGGGGAGGGGTCACCACGATCAGCAGAAGACGAAGGTGAGGCCAAGGAAAGGTGAGGTTGTTTCAGTACTCAAATAACCCTTGGGGACGCCCCCCACTCCCCCCTCCGAGTAAAGAGTTTTGACGAAAAAGTAATTTTAAGCATCGTTTAATTTTCATTCCGTGTAACTTTTTGTACGCCCACCTCATTACCACGCCCCCCCGCCCCTCGCCCGCCACCTAAGTGTTTTCACCATAAACCCTTTTTCTGCCGGACATTTGAGCAGAAAATTCTCGTACTTTTTTAACAAAGTTAATTTTTATGCTCTCCGGTCTCTGGTCTCTGATTTTCCCTTTCGCCTTTCTTTGTTTTCCGCCAGAGTTTGCTGCAATCAAACAGCAGAAATTGTTTAACAAGTATCAAGGGGTTTTTTTTTTGGGGCCGCCAGCCGTCGAAACGGCAGAGGCAAGGTCAAGTGACCCATTTGACTGGAGAGGCGGAAGGAATTGTGACCGGGCGGGTGGAAAAGCTCGTGGAGGGATGGGAATGCAGAGGACAGGGGCATGTGGGGTGGCCTGGGCACACTAATTGTTATGTGGCCGGCGCAACGTGGCGTATGCGCAATTATGAAACGCTTTCCATTCGTTTTCTTTGACTTTTTTGGAGGCTTAGAAGGAGGATGCGTTCTTTTAGGTTCAATGATATTCGAATTTGAGGCCCACTTCTGCCCAATCCTCCCTACTCTCCCCCCTCTTGTAATCCCCACTGCCTTTGGCCATGGGGATCCTACCATAATCCCCTTCCAGTGGCAATCTTCGCGGCTGACAGAAGCTGACACCCAACTCCCAGAGAGGTTTACCCATTCAATGGGACTGTTTTGGACACACACACATCGTGAGAAGAGAGGGAGAGGGAGAGGGGTAATAGACTAGAAAGAGAGAGGTGGATAGACTGGAAAAACAGAGAGACAGAGACATCCGTCGGCTAGCACTTGGTTTGATCGAGTCAGGCTACCACCTTTGCCTCAATCTCAGCTGCTGCTTGCAACCTGTGTGCCGCCAGAGAGAGAGGGAGAGAGAGAGGGAGGCAGAGATTTGGAGTCCGAGGACCGAAGGCAAATGCAATTTGCATATGCATGAGATGAGATGAGGGGGCTGGGGCGGGGACTGGGGCTGGGACTGGGCTCCGGCTCTGGCTCCGGCTCTGTGGCTGTGGCCGACATTTTTGCAAGTGTAAAGCGTAAGAGGTGCAAATGACAGTGACCAAGGCGGGAGGCACCAACGAGGTGTCCTCTCCAGGGCTGCATGGCACCTCCTCTGGGTGGAGGGGGGGGGGGGGGTGTGGTGTGGCGTATGCTTAAAGTTCTTGCAGTTCTTAAACTTTCCCTCAGCGGCGGAGCAGGGAACTGCCTCCCCCCCTCCCCCCTTTTTCACTCTGACAATTTCCCCCGCCTGTTCTGTGTTTTATGCTGACTAACTGTGCCACGCCCACAACCATTTTTAATTAGTCATTTGCTTTGAATCTATATGCAAAAATCCCAGCACCTGTTTCTATTTCAGTTGCTCTCGCTCTCTCCCCCTGCACAGGCACAGTCCCTGCCAGTTGTATGCGCACACCCATTTGTGTTGTTTTTAATTTGAGAATTCTTGAGAAGTTGTAAATTCATTACTTATTCACTTGACGGCGGAGAGCGGCAGGCGGAGAGCAGCGGCACGCGGGGGAAAAGCCAAGCGCAAAAATAAATTAAAAATGTAAATTAAATTAGTAACTTCAGTGCGTCTGTCAAGTGCTCGGCTGATTTATTTGGCAGCCCGAATGGCCAGTCATGGGCCATCCCATCACCCCCCACCACCTCCCGATAGCCCCCCCACCCCCCGCCTAATGCTGGCATAATTAGAGAACTCAAAGTCCTCTGCCGCTGCCTGCATGACCTTCGCCAAAGTTGGGGAAAAAACACACACAGACACGCACACACACACAGACATGCAGGGGAAACTTTCTTGCATACATTTTTAAGCGCCAAACAAAGAGAGAGGGAGGGGAGCACAGCGGGTGAGATATAAATGTCACTGGAAATATTGCAAGACTTTGCCATTCGTTCGCTGTCCCCCCCCTGCTTGCCTCTAACCTCTATCGTCGAGATAAATGCACAAGTTCATTTTCAGTTTTCAGTTTGCAGGCAGATACCCTGCAAAAGTACTGCCGGGGATGTGGATCAGCAGACAGATACTCTGCTCAAAGGCCTCGATCGAGGGTAGCCATGGAAAGTGCTAGCCACTCGCGAAATGCTCAGAATTCCTTGGCCCAAATCAAGTATGCCCCAGGGCTCCACAGTGCTCCACAGTGCACCTGCAGTCGTGCCACGGTGGCTGCCTAATTTCCATTTTCATTCGCTTGTTTGATTTTTCTTCTCCCCGTCATACCCTCGCAAAGGGGATCACGACTCTACGCGGCTCCAAAAAGGGTAACCAGTCTTGCCCCTTTGAAGAGCATCGACAGAGCCAAAGCCCAAGATCCACATCTAGTGGCAAACCCCAGCCTTTACCGATCTGTAAGCGTATCCGAGAGCCGTCTATCCATCGTTTGTGCGTTTTTCGGGGCTTTTTGTTTTGCCTGCAAAACGAAAGAGCCAAAATGTTGTTGATGTTTGCTGCATGCCACGAAGCCGGGCTTGCCAAGCTCCACGCCGCGCCGCACCGTAGCATATTTGCTTTAAACTTCTGTGTCAGCAATGAAAGCGAGACAAGCAGAGTGGGGCAGGGGCAGGGGCACGTGCAGGAGAGATAGAGGCACTGTCAGTGCTGCTGCAATCGCTGTTGCAGTTGCACTTTGAGTCGTCAGACACGAGAAAGTTGTGACATTCATGGAGGCACACAAACAAACAAACAAACAAACAAAAAAACAAACAAACTCTCACACACCTTTCACGATTGTTGCTGTTTCCGAAAAGTTGCTACTTTCGAGCGCCACAGAAAAGTTGTGTAGCCGAAAAACCAAGAGATTCGTTTCACTTGATGCCAGTGGAAAATATTTGCCTTCATTGGAGCCAAAAAGAGACGAAAACCGAACCGAAAAACAAGCAAACAATTTCCCTTTTAATTAACACGGTCTTGACGCAATTTATGGCTCATCAAAGTGCCGCCGTTCCCGGCACAGATTTATCCCTGGATCCGCTCCCCCTCCCCCTCCATGCCCCTGTCCTTTGGCCGGCTTTAATTATTACTGTATTCAGTGGTAAATTGGCAAACATTTTGGCCGCCGTTCGGCGGGGCTCGGCGGGGCTCGGCTCCGCGCGATGGCCCGTGCAAATAGGCAGCGGACAAGGCCAAATGTTTACACTGCGTATGCGTAATTTTTAATTGATTTGGCCACTCTGGACAATCAGCAGGCGCCTGGGGAGAGGGGCACTCCCCTCGGTGTTGATGGGGTGGAAAGTGCGTGCATAATACTGTCCGAATTTTGTGTTTTAATTGCATATATTAAGGTCCATTTGCCGGCTCGCATTATGTTTATTCAGGCGGCAGAGGGTCCAGCGCTGAAGAGGCAGGCCCTTTGTTCTCTTATTAGCCGATTGTCGCTGTCTCTGTGGCAAGATACGAGGACTCGTGCTTAAATTATTCACAAATCCGACGATTCCAGGGGGGGGAACACTTCCCTCGAGGGATGCAGCAAATAGAATCCGAATAACTCCGAAAATATGTGTGTTTTTCCCATCTGTACCCTAAATGGAAATAAATTGTTAAACAATTAAACTGTTTGCCCGACATTTGCTGGCATTTTCCCCAAAAGAGGCTCCAGATTGCAGCTGTTTTAATTATACCCGATACTCAAAATGAGTATTGGGGTATATTAGATTTGTGGTGAAAGTGGATGTGTGTAACGTCCAGAAGGAATCGTTTCCGACCCTATAAAGTATATATATTCTTGATCAGCATCAATAGCCGAGTCGATTGAGCCCTGTCTGTCTGTCCGTCCGTCCGTCTGTCCGTCTGTCCGTCCCCTTCAGCGCCTAATGCTCAAAGACTATAAGAGCTAGAACAACGATGTTTTGGATCCAGACTTCTGTGATATGTCACTGCTCCAAAAATATTTCAAAACTTTGCCCCGCCCACTTCCGCCCCCACAAAGGGCGAAAATCTGTGGCATCCACAATTTCGACGATACGAGAAAACTAAAAACGCAGAATCGTAGAAGATGACTATATCTTCTAGAGTGCAGATCGTATCTGAACCAGATCTGAACCAGATCGTATAATTATTATAGCCAAAATCACGAAAACAATTTCACTCTTTCTCGCTCTGTCTCACTCTAACACACAGGTTTCATGGTCGGTTTTGCCAATTGCAAAATATGAGTTCAAGGATCTCAGAACCTATAAAAGCCAGAGCAACCAAATTTGGTATCCACACTCCTGTGATATCGAACCTTGACCGTTTCATGTCCAAATTTCGCCACACCCCCTTCCGCCCCCGCAAAGGACGAAAATCTGAGGCAACCACAAATCTCAGAGACTATTAAGGCTAGAGTAACCAAATTTGGTACACACACTCCTTTAAGATGTCACTATAAAACGTATATCTCAGAATTTCGCCCCACCCCCATCCGCCCCCACAAAGGACGAAAATCTGTTGCATCCACAATATTGCAGATTTGAGAAAACTAAAAACGCAGAATCATAGATAATGACCATATCTATTAGATTGCTGAATCTGGATCAGATCAGATCATTTTTATAGCCAAAAGGAACAAATCAATTTGCAGTGGCTACGCAGCGCCCGACGTCACGCTCAGACTGATTTTCTGTCTCTCTCGCACGCACTCTTTGTCGTGTCGTTAAATATTAGCGGCGTCTGCCGGAGGAGAGCCATACTGACTTAGTATCGGGTATAACTCTAGAGTTGCGGTGTCCGCAGCAACTCACAACGTTCCCCCTCGTTTTGATTTGGGGTCGCCAGAAACTTAAGTTTTGAATGTTTCCAAAACCAGACAGACTCTGTTTCTGCTCTTTTCCTCCTGCCTCGTCTGTGTGCTTAGGCCCTCGACAAATACTTCAGTCCCGG
This sequence comes from Drosophila persimilis, assembly GCF_003286085.1. Classification (NCBI taxonomy): domain Eukaryota; kingdom Metazoa; phylum Arthropoda; class Insecta; order Diptera; family Drosophilidae; genus Drosophila; species Drosophila persimilis. Next base: position 374,320 of record NW_020825308.1, on the reverse strand, counting down.
TCGGAGGCCCGTTTCGAGACTAATTAATTTATATCAACATTTCAATGTTAAGCCAAACAAAACAATCAGCTTTCTGTCGTTCAAACTCGTCTGAACCCCAAGGGCGGGTGTGTGTGTGTGTGTGTGCCCTACGAGTGCGAGTATGTCGTGTGTATGAGGTTCCTAAATCTACGGGTGTCTGGAGGCTTGGGGTATTAGTGAGACGCCGAGGGTGGCCTCTGGAGAGACTCTGGGCATCCACTATATATCTCTATATATCCCACAGTCCAGGGAGAAATATTTCCAGAAGAAAGAGTGATAACAATTCGATAGTTCACCCTTTTACACGTCCATTTATCCGCCCTTCTTTCCTGATTATCCCTTCTACCTATCGACATTTTGCTCCCAACTTTTGTAGCCACCCTCGCTGGGCTTGTCTCCGTTTGTATTCAAAGGATTAACAGCCTCAGAGCTGCGGCTTTTACCATTTCCACACGGCGGCCCCCCTAAGCTGTCCTTCCCAAGGCTGCTCCGTCTTTTTCGCAAATCTTCTCCCTCTCCCGATCTTGTGGCTCCTTCTGCTGTTTATCTTTGCCAGCAGAGGCGCTGCAGGACCCCACTGCGGGGCTCTTTAGTCGCCCTTTGAAGCAGCAAAAGGACGTTCAATCTTCTAGTGTCGGGAGATTGTTGCAAATCAAGTGAACATCGAGGGTTCCTCCTCCACAAATTGTGGGTCTGTGAGGGGTCCACCGATTCGTCGGTGGAAAACGCATCGTGTAAGAGCAGCCCAAATGTGGTTGCTGTTGTTGATATTGGTGTGTGTTGCTGTTGCTGTTGGTGTTGGTGTTGGTGTTGGTGTTGCTGTTGGTGTTGGCCTTGTTGTTGCTCTTCTTCTTTGAGTTGTTCGTTTGCCTTGTCTCGGGCAAATCTCCGAGTGTGTTTGGGGTGTCTGTGTACTCTGGCAGCCTGTTTGTTTGCCAAACTGTTTAACTTGGGGCCCCACTCGCCTAGGGGCCAGAAGAAGGCGCTGGCCGCAAAAACTTGCACCCAAACACCACACAAGCAGCCACCTCCTCCTGCTCCCCCTCCTCCTCCTGCTCCGTCCAGCAGTCAGCATTCCGTTGCCGTTTAAAGTGTTCTGGGGGTCGCACACAAATTGAATTATGGGTTTATGTGTGAGCACAAATCGATCATAAAACACTAATTACGCTTCCCGGACTAAGCGCGTTAACACGCTCTCTCGCTGAGCTCCACGCTGTGGGCTCCGGGCTCCGGGCTCCAAGCGGAGCCCCAGCCGCCCACAAACACCGTTGCAGACACGGCGATTAAAAGCTTAATTATCCCATTGCGACACTTCATTAGTTTCGGCCAAGTCCTGCCGCTCCTCCTCCACGAACCGAAAACTTCTTCCACGTTTATTGCAATTAATTTTCTTGAGTTCAGTTTTAGTTGTAAGTGCCTGCTGCGAGTGTGTGAGTGTGGGAGTGTGTGTGGGTGTATCCCCTAATATGTCGGGCAGGATGGAGTCCCAGAGGTGGCTGCCATTGCGGTTTAAAGCTGCTGTCCGACCGAGAAAAAAGCCCGACCCCAAAATGAAACATATTTCCTGTCATTGCTCAATTAAATCGGATAAAAGAGAGACCGAGCAGAAGGAAAGGCCCCACCGACCGACCTGCACCTGTCTGCCCGTCCCCCCCTCTTTGTTTGGCTTTTTAGCTTCCATTCTGCTTTCTCCACAGCTAATGGAAATTTCCGTTAGTCCGTTCCAGCTCCGTTCGTCGTGGAGCTTATTTTTCTTTGCGCAGCTTTTCACAGATTCAATTTGAAACGGTACATTGAATTAAATTACATAAACGAAGAACGAGGAACGAAGAACGAAGATGGGAGCCAGAAATGGCAGCTGAAAGATGGCAGAGAGGGGCGGAGAGAGGGCGAGCGGGGGCGGGGAACCCGTCAAGCGGCAACCGTAACAATAATATGGCCCACAAAATCGCATAACAATGAAAATAGCTAAATAAAAAGCCAACAACAATAGTAGTCGAAACTCCTTTCAGAAGGAAGGAATAGAACAAAATGTGACCACAGCACGGCTCCTCCAAATCGAAGCGGAGATGCTCTCCTTCTGAAGAAGGAACCCCTGTCGAAGGTTCCAGAATAGATCATAAATGAAGAGAGGTATCGTTTGCCCATCACTTGATGGCCCAAAAGTAATCTTTCTACTCTTTCACTCTGATATTTCGAGGGTTTTCAGAGGTATATTCCATCCATGAATCCCTCTTTTTGGTAGAGTATTCCCGTGGCTTGGACCCCATCAAATTGCAGTCATCCGTCATTGTAATAATAATTCTGGGGACATACGTAGGCTAATGCACTTAAATTGCCCCAAAAAAAAGGAAGAAAAGCAAAAGCAGAAGCAGAAGCAAAAGCCGAGTCAATTAGGCGCATTTCCGGTCAATTCGCTTTGTGCCACAGAAACCACAATTGAATTTTCATCCTTCACAGGCGGAGATATAGAATGAATAACAAGGGGGACGACACCCTGCCCGGCACCCCATCAGCTCCATCGAAGCACTCAACTCCTAAGCGCATGGGAAAGCCATCAGTGAAACGACATAAATTATGTTCTTTATGGCTGGCCAGCAGAGAGCACAGCACAGCAGAGAGCGGAGAGCTGGGAAGCCCAAATAAAAGTTGACTTTTTGCATTGAACTCCGGTGCATAAATCAAAACGTGGCACTGGCTTTTGGGTGCGGCGGGGCTATGGGGCTATGGGGCTATGGGGATGGATGGGAGATGGCCCACAGTTTTGTAGTTTTAACTCACGTAGCCCTGATGCCGCTGCCGCTGCCGCTGCCCCTGACGCCGCAGGAGGTCGCCGCACAATTTGGCACGTGTGATAAACTCGAAATTGTTGCTGCTGGCGGCAGCCCAGCGCTGGATGCGACTGCGACTGCAAATGTCAGCATTTTCCAGCTGAAAAGCTCTCCCTCTCTTTATGTTTTTTCCGCACTCACTTTTGGGGCGGGGTTTATCTGTGGCACATGTAGACCTTGTGGGTGGGTGGGCTCCCAGAAAAAAGTTGCCGCCATTAGGGAACTATTAGCTGCGGGCCTCGCAAAATATTTTAAATTTCTAACCCATATTCCGCCACCCCCTCCCCCGCTCTCCCTCCCTCTCTACCCCTTTCGGTCTCCTCTTTTGTCCCCACTGGAAAAGAATGCTTAAACTATTTTGCCGAAAGTTTGTCAGCAATCGAGAACATTTTGTGGAATTTTTAATAATTTTTTCCTTTTGGCTCAAATTAAGGGCTGGCATATTTGCCAAAAGATGGCAGCTCAAAAAGTTTCAATACCCGTGCAGGAGGGGGAAATAAACTATATTTTGATTTGGGATATGGAAGGGTGGGGACATGCACTTGGCTTTGGCCAGGTTTAAGGCCTGGTCCTGCACTCAAGCCGCTTTAAAGCCACGATTTTCGGCATTTAGATATCCTACTTCTCATGACATCCATAAAGGAGAGCATTCAATGCATAAATAGGCCAACGGGAAAGCTGTTTCCAATCAAAGTACATGCTCCAATATCGCCCACTATCAATTTAGGCCTCGCATCGATTGCGTCACTCCGACTCCCAGTAGATGGAGACCTGCCTCGTGCCTCCTGCCTCGTGCCTCACTGGCAATGAAGTGAGCATTCGGCTTAATGGATGGACCAGGACCAGGACCAGGACCAGGCTGCCGGCTCCCCGGCTGCGGCCATTCGATGGGAACTGCAATGCATAAAGAAAACATGTCGCCAAACGCAGCACACAATGACCCCGGGGTTAGGTCCGCCGGCTATGGGCTATACGAGTAGATGTGCCACAGTGCTTACGTGGCCCTTGGGTGCATGCCCCACATGCCCCCTGGCAGCCTACTGGCGCCAATTACACGTAGCAGGAGACAGGAGCAGGGACGAGAGCAGGGACTGGGACAGGGCCCAATGCCAGAGGCCATGTGATAACCAGCGCTTTGAAGTGCCCGACTCTCATGCGCCTGTAATATGTCACTATTGTAATTATAACACTGGCACGTCTGTGCCGTTTGACTTCGGTTTTTAGAATATCTTTATTGAATTTATTCTTATAAATCAGACCGCATAGCTGCGCTGCCGGTTACGCCAACAGCGGAGCGGCTTCATACATATTTGTCTTATCAGCATAATCGAGAGGGCAAGAGCCGTATGTACATATGTGTATATATATATATGCTTCAAGTGGTCAGCGTGGGAATGCTGACTTAGCTTAGCGCATAAGCGGCGATCATATTGCACGCTCACTTGAAGTGGTTTTGTTTGTGTACTGCAACAATGTGTTGCTGATACATTTATTGTTAACCATTGGGTACAGTGTACACTCAATATATGCACATACTACATCTCCCTCCTTTTGAAAAATAACGTAATTAAATGTAGTTATTTTACTTAAATTTATTTTATATATATAAAAAAAATTTTTATTTGAGGATTTTTTGTATTTGTAATGTATTTAATGTTTTTTTTTTTTTTGTGTATACATATCTTTTTGCACATCTTGTATAATTAAATTTTTTTTTTTGTATTTTTTTTGTTTTATTTTGTGTCTGTTATGAATTAAAAAATTTTAACCTATCTTTGTGAACTGTTTGTTTTTTATTCTTATTTCCGGAAATAATTATATTATCATTATCTTCGATTTTTTCAACTATATAGGGCCCTGTGTATTTAAGATCTAGCTTATGGCCTACTTCGTTTTTTAGTAGAACTTTATCTCCTATTGATAGCGTTATGTTCCTAGTTTTTAAATCATAAATTTCCTTATTTTTCTGTTTATTTAACTCGAGCATATTTCTTGCTCTTTTGTATGCTACTTCTAATCTATATCTACTTTCTTTAGCGTAGTCTTCTATGTTATATATAGGTTCTATATTACTTATGCTATCAAAATATTTTGGTAGATTATTAGTCTTACCAAATACTAACTCATATGGACAATAATTATGTGCCATAGAGGGGGTTGTATTGAAACAATAAGCAAAATATGGAAGCCATACGTCCCAATCAGTTTTATTTACTGATATATAGGATCGTATGTATTCGTTAAATGTTCTGTGGCTTCTTTCTATTGTTCCAACAGTTTGATGATGGTGTGCAGTTGATGTTATATTTTTTATTTTTAAATATTTGCACAAATCGTTTATAATTGAATTTTTATATTCCGTTCCCATGTCCGAAATGAACGTCTTCATTGGACCGTACTTGAGAATAAATATTCAAATATTGCCGTTGCAACAGTTGCTGCGCTTTTATTTGCGACAGGTATAGCAACTAGATATTTTGTCAAGTCACATATGAGCGTGACTGCATATTCATTGCCTTTTTCTGACTTGGGTAGTGGACCAATTGTATCCACTATCACTCTGTCAAAAGCCTTCATCGGGGTTTCTGTAATTGTTAAAGGGGTCTTTATATTTGTTGTCGTTTTTGCTTTTTGACATTTCTGACATTTCCGGATGTGCTCTGTTATATCGCGAGTCATACCTTTCCAGTAATAATGTCTTTTGACCTTGGCCAAGGTTTTTGCAATGCCTGTGTGACCTCCTTGTACTGGATCATCATGTAGTGTAGACAATATAGCTTCTTTCTCTTTAACATTTGTTAATGTGGTCACCGGGTTGAGTAGCGCTACTCTCAATGTTTTCAATATTTTATTGCCCATAATTTTGAAATTATCTATTGAAACCTTTTCAAAGATATTTTCCCACGGTGCCATTTTCAATTGGCTGATTTTTAATATACCGGCTTCTTTTTCTAGCCTTGGAAATAGTTGTCCTAAGTCAATATTTCCATTATTAGTATATAAATCTCCAATATCAATTCTTGCTATAATTTTCTTACCATGTTTAAAGAAACATAGCATATCTTTTATATGCAAGGTCACTACTTTACGTACTTCGTCATTATTAATGACTTCGTATACGTTGGGCTGAGAAGCTGTTTCGGTAGATTGCTTTGGCATCTCTACTTTGTTGTTTTCTGCGCAGAATTTTTGTCTACTTTGATACCTGGTAGTGACTTTCAGGACTTTATTTTGTATGTCTTTTAGTTCAGATATTGTTATCCGTGACAATGCATCGGCTACAAAATTATCTTTGCCTCTTAGGTACTCTACAGTAAAATTATACTCCTCTAATTCAAGTCTCATACGCGTTAATTTAGAACTGGGGTTTGTCATTGAAAACAAAAATGTTAGTGGTCTATGGTCTGTTTTTACTATGAAATGAGTTCCGTAGACATAGGGTCTAAATTTGGTGATTGCCCAATAAATAGCTGTTAACTCTTGTTCCGTCGTACTTTTGTTACTTTCTCCTTTGGTAAATGCTCTCGATGCGTAAGCTATTGGGAGTTGAGTCCCGTTGTGGGCTTGTGTTAGCACTGCACCACAGGCTTGCTTACTAGCATCTGTGATTATACAAAATTCTTTCGTAAAATCTGGATATTGTAACAGAGTAGGCTTTATTAATTGAGCTTTAAGATATTCAAATGCATTTTGACATTCATTAGTCCATTCAAATGGAACATTCTTTTTATTTAATCTTGTTATATGCCTAGAATAATCGGCGAAATTTTTTTATGAATCGTCTGTAGTAATTACAAAATGCTATAAAACGTCTAGCGCTATCAGAGTCATGTGGGACTGGATAATTTAATATGACGTCAAACTTTTTGTCATCTGGTAAGATTCCCTTATCTGTGCATTTGTGACCCAAAAATGTGACTTCATGCATGAAAAATGAACATTTTTCAGGATGTAGTTTCAAGTTGTGTTTCCTACACATGTCAAAAACACTAATTAAATTGTTAAGCATGTGTTTTTCGGAACAACCGATTACTATTAAGTCATCCATATAGAGGAATGCTTGTGATGGTTCAAGTCCAGAGAATGCGATAGTCATCATTCTTTGGAATGAATTGGGAGCTATTTTCAAACCAAATGGTAATCGCGTGAAGCGATAAGAGCCGTTGCTCGTTGAAAAGGATGTTATATCTCTAGAGTTCTCGTCTAGCTCAATCTGATGGAATCCTGACATTAAGTCAAGGCAAGAGAAATATTTTGCTCTTCCTAGTTGATCCAAGATATCATCGATCCTAGGAAGTGGAAATTTATCGGATAGTAATTTTTTATTAATTTGGCGATAGTCAACTACTAATCGCCATTTTTATACCCGATACTCAAAATGAGTATTGGGGTATATTAGATTTGTGGTAAAAGTGGATGTGTGTAACGTCCAGAAGGAATCGTTTCCGACCCCATAAAGTATATATATTCTTGATCAGCATCAATAGCCGAGTCGATTGAGCCATGTCTGTCTGTCCGTCTGTCCGTCTGTCCGTCTGTCCGTCCGTCCGTCTGTCCGTCTGTCCGTCTGTCCGTCTGTCCGTCTGTCCGTCCCCTTCAGCGCCTAATGCTCAAAGACTATAAGAGCTAGAGCAACGATGTTTTGGATCCAGACTTCTGTGATATGTCACTGCTCCAAAAATATTTCAAAACTTTGCCCCGCCCACTTCCGCCCCCACAAAGGGCGAAAATCTGTGGCATCCACAATTTTGACGATACGAGAAAACTAAAAAAGCAGAATCGTAGAAGATGACTATATCTTCTAGAGTGCAAAATCTGAACCAGATCGTATAATTATTACAGCCAGAATCACGAAAACAATTTCACTCTTTCTCGCTCTGTCTCACTCTAACACACAGGTTTCATGGTCGGTTTTGCCAATTGCAAAATATGAGTTCAAGGATCTCAGAACCTATAAAAGCCAGAGCAACCAAATTTGGTATCCACACTCCTGTGATATCGGACCTTGACCGTTTCCTGTCCAAATTTCGCCACACCCCCTTCCGCCCCCGCAAAGGACGAAAATCTGAGGCAACCACAAATCTCAGAGACTATTAAGGCTAGAGTAACCAAATTTGGTACACACACTCCTTTAAGATGTCACTATAAAACGTATATCTCAGAATTTCGCCCCACCCCCATCCGCCCCCACAAAGGACGAAAATCTGTTGCATCCACAATATTGCAGATTTGAGAAAACTAAAAACGCAGAATCATAGATAATGACCATATCTATTAGATTGTTGAATCTGGATCAGATCAGACCATTTTTTTAGCCAAAAGGAACAAATCAATTTGCAGTGGCTACGCAGCGCCCGACGTTACGCTCAGACTGATTTTCTGTCTCTCTCGCACGCACTCTTTGTCGTGTCGTTAAATATTAGCGGCGTCTGCCGGAGGAGAGCCATACCACTAACCATACAGTATACAGTATACAGTATGCTGTATGGTTAGTGGCCATACTGACTTAGTATCGGGTATAACCTTAGAGTTGCGGTGTCCGCAGCAACTCACAACGTTCCCCCTCGTTTCTTTTTGTTATCTATGGATTTCTTTGGTACTAGTAAAAGTGGACTGTTGTATTCTGAGGCTGACGGTTCAACTATTCTATCTTTGATTAGTTTATCGACTTGAGCTTGGATTTCGTCTTTTTGACTATGAGGATTTCTATAATTTTTTATATATACAGGTTCATTATCTTTTAATCTTAGTTTCTGCTTGTAAAAATTATTGGTTGTTATTGATTCGGTATCAAGTCCGAATATGTCTGCGTAGTTACAACAAAGTTCTTTTAATTGTTTATTAAATAGTTTTGGAAAATTTTTAGATAACTTTGATATAACATCGTTCGTTCTAGTTTCATTATTTATTTCGGATATATCATAATTTGCTAATGGTTCATAATTCAACTTATTTATATTGATCATTTGGTCGGTACTAGTTGTATTAAGTAAACGAACGAATGCATTTGCAGTTGTTACGACTGTGTTTGCTGCATATATACCAGGTTGAATTTCCTGGTTCGGAATAAAAATGCTATCTTCATTTGAAGTTAACTCAATTTTACGGACAACTTCGGATCGTGCTGGTAACACTATTGTATTGTTACCAGAGCTGTGATTTATGGGAACATAAATAGGGTAGTTTAGATTGTCTGGTCTTATTATGAGCAGATCTTTTGAAGGTGTGAAATCTAGTTGACAATTAAATTTTTTAATAAAATCTATTCCTAAAATTCCATCACACGGTATAGAAAAAGTTGATTCGACAATATGGAAGTTGTGTGGAATTATATATTTAGTTGTTTGTATTTCTAAGGATGTCATTCCTTTAGATTGAATTAATCCTTGATTAATTCCCTGAATATTTATTTTGTTGTTTTTGTTTATGTCATTAAAAGTGTCTGAATTGTCTTTTAACAGAGATATGTCTGCACCAGTATCTATCAAAAATATTAATTTCTTGCCTGTAGCTACGTTTGTGAATGTTACGAATATATTTATACTAAGATTAATCGAATGAACCTTTTTACTGTCTATTGCTGTGTACCTAAGGGCTGTTGTGAGTTTCCCGATTCATTCTGGGCAATTCTCACATTGTTGTTATTGCCATTATTATTGTTATGGCCTCTGTATGAGTTACCGCGGCCTCTATAGTTTCCTCTATATTGGCCTCTACCTCTGTTGTAGCCATAATTATTATTTTGGTAGTTTCCACGGTAGTTTCCGCGGTTATACGCTCGGTTAGTGTTATATCTCTGTTGTGCAGCATATAGGACTGTATTTGGGTGTCCTACTGCGTCTGTGCAACTATCGACGAACACAGTTGTAATCTCACTCATTGTATTGAAATTTCGTGATTTCATTACAGACCTAACTTCGTCAATTGTGCTGTTTCCTATGATTGATTTTACAGCAACTTGTAGGCTCAATTCTTCGGCATATTCTTGCGATACACCGTTAATCATATGCGCCGATTGCAAAGCCCTTGTCAACTGTTCAACTTCTTGAATATATTGACTTGCCGTCTTTTGCTTTTGCTGCAGATTGAACAATTTAGCTGATATTGCTTTGGCTGATTCGCCTTTTATACCGCTTTTTAGTTTGTCTATTATGGACACTATTGTTTGTTCAGTGGTGATTAAGTTTCGAATATGGCCTTTGAGTTTAGTTTTTATTAGGTTGACTGCTGTAGTTTCATGTGTTCCCTTAAGTGAATCCACTAAGCTAAGAGCATCAATGAAACTTTGTAGATTCTCAGGCTTTCCACTAAACTCAGGTATGAGTGAAGCGGCTAGCTTAAGAAATTCTAGTTGTGACATGGCCATTTTTAGAGTTTTTACTTCAGTAATAGACTCTGATTCAGAATCAACTAGATTGGTTAGTGTGATTACCGCTGGTATCGTAAGGTCGCCTAGGTCTTCTTCTTTTATATGTGTATCTGAACCGCTTGCGATTTCAGATTCGCCCTCTAAATCTGTGTTTGTGTCTTCCTCGACTAATACTGGAGTATTCAAAATCGAAGGTATTGTTATGTCTAGTGAATATTTTGATTTGATGCTATTTAAATTTGTTTTTAATCTATTCAAAAATCTTGATACATACGACCAATGCTGGGTATTTAACTTTTCTTTATTGTCGTGTATCAGGGAACGAGCTTGGTTAAAACATGCAACTAATATTGTCGCGTCTACTTATAGTTTCGTTTGAAATATTCCTATTTTGTGCTAGACACTTGTATGATTTATCAAAATTTTCTTTTATTTTAACTAATGCGGCATTAATATTTTGCCATTCCATTTCATTTTAAAATAATTATTAAAATGTGCAAAAACATTTATAGGTTTTCATTCAAATAATGATATATTTTTATTCATGATTCGTTTTGGACTTTTTCTTTTATTTTTTGGCCAATTTTCGTTACCATTATAAATTTGTTTTAAATTTTGTCCAGGTCATCTGCCCGGCTTTGATAGCGTTTCTTTATGCATCTATTATGTAGTTTATACAATTTATATAATAGATGTCCTATGATTATAATGAAAATAATAGCAATAAGTATTGTTATTAACTTTAGGTCGGTGTTATTGACTTCGACTTTGTTTATTACATTCGCTGTCGAATCTACCGATTTTACATCTACTAAACCCATTGTGTAAAAATTTTCGAAATTCTCTTCAAATTTACTTATTTTGTTGGTTCGTGACATATGTATATACAAAAACAAATTTCCTTTTTTTTTTCTTTTATACTACTGTATAGATTCTTTGTTAATTGTTGAAATTAATTTATAATTTATATATATTTTTTTCCAGTTTTTACATTTCTTCCTGCCTAGTGTTTGTGTGGCTTTACAGGCCTCACTCTAATTGGGCAGATGTTATTCCGCTCAATTTTACAATTTTAGATCTTACAGTTAAGTTGTATGCATCGCAGGCATTTAGAAAAAAAAAATTTTGTTTGGCGGTGGGCGCTCTAGGAAGCGCTGTCGGTTCACTGCTCCGGGTCTAGCTTGTTGCGCTAGACGAGGCCGGTGCTGGCTGCACAGGCTGCTACTGCTTCTCTGTTGGGGCACCGGTGCAGGCTGCACAGGTGTACTCGCAATGCGGCGAGTGTAGAGGTCCCTCGCAGTCGTTCGGGCAGGTCTTCCTTGGCTTTGCTGTTTCTGTCGTTTGGGGTGGTGGAGTTGCGATTAATATTTTACTGATATTTCGTATTGCAGTGTAGGTGGTTGTGTGCATAGGCTCTTTCATTTTCTTTTCTGCTAGCAACAATTTGATGTGATCGAGCTCTGTGTGTAATTTCACAGATGTGCTCCACGGCAAATTATCGTTGCTATTTAGCAGTTTGAGTAGTGTTGCCCTTCTGGCTCTCAGGCGTTTTAGTACGCCGCCTCTTTTGCCACACATACCACTCTACTTACTGCGTTCAGTTCCGCTCCATTTCGTTGTTAATTTTTTTTTTGATGTTACTGCTGCTTCCAGTGGTGCCTGCTGTGGTGCTGCTGTTGTTGTCCGCTCTCGCCGCTCTCTCTCTCTCTCTCCGCTTTTTTTTTTATATGATTTATTTTAACATATTTTTGTTTCCGAACATCTACATGTTCGTGACACTTGTCACGGTCGCCATGTAATATGTCACTATTGTAATTATAACACTGGCACGTCTGTGCCGTTTGACTTCGGTTTTTAGAATATCTTTATTGAATTTATTCTTATAAATCAGACCGCATAGCTGCGCTGCCGGTTACGCCAACAGCGGAGCGGCTTCATACATATTTGTCTTATCAGCATAATCGAGAGGGCAAGAGCCGTATGTACATATGTGTACAGCGTGGTCAGCGTGGGAATGCTGACTTAGCTTAGCGCATAAGCGGCGATCATATTGCACGCTCACTTGAAGTGGTTTTGTTTGTGTACTGCAACAATGTGTTGCTGATACATTTATTGTTAACCATTGGGTACAGTGTACACTCAATATATGCACATACTACACGCCATGCATGACGGGGATGGGTACCCCCTCTCCCTCCCCCTCTCTCACCACCCCTCTCTCTGTCCTTTGTGCGGTTTGTCGCGCGTCTAATTAAAGGCGCCGCACGTCGAGCTCTGCGACAATATAGATTTCGTTTTTGGTGGAAGACTAATGGGCGCTCTTTGACCGCAGCTGTCACACGGGGACAGGACACAGGGAGAAGACTCTCCAACTCCAACTCGACTTCCTGTCCCTCTCCCACTCCCACTCCTTTGTAATTTGCAACTTTGCCACTGCTGTCCAGCGGCAGCAAGTGCTGATGCTCAGATTTAATGTGGCAAGCCACCACCAAAGCCCCCAAACGTGAAGGAAGGGGGGAGCCCCTTAAGAACGAGGGATACTTCAGCAGTTCTATACCCAATTAATTCTGGAGTTTGGATTCCTTTCTCTGATATTCACAACCTTCAAATCGAAATCAACGCCCGCCCTTTGCCTCGAATGGGCGTGCCAAATGAGTCATCACAGATATCGCATGCAAATGCAATCAGTCGAGGCATCCCCCTCCCCGCTAGCCCCCCGCCGCCCTTCCCTCGACCACATCGAGTCATTTGTTAACAATCCAAAGCGGGGGCTGGGGGCGGGGGGACAGCGCCAAATGTGCGGAAGTGTGTAGTCGGATGTGGTTAAGCATACGCCATGTGGGCCATCAAAATTTTGTGTTTTGCTCGCTTTTGATTTACACTTTTGTTGTTGTTGTTGGGCTTTCGGTCGAGTGTGTTTGTTTTTTTTTCGAGTTGTTTTTGGTGGGGGTGGGGGTGTTTTTATTAAGCAAATGTGCATGAAAATCTATGCGCGGATACGCGAGCAATAATGCGAAATTTATGGCTGGCAAACGTGACACTGCCTCCCTACCGTCCTTCGTCCTGCTCAGTCCTGTTCAATCCTGCTCTCCTGCAGAGCGGAAACTGCTCAGCATGCAGTTTTAATTTTTTTGTCGCTAAAATATGTCACTGCATCTCTCTCTAGCTCTGTCGCTCTCCCCTCGCTTTCTGTCTGGCCCTGCCCATGCGAATATTCCGCCCCTTTTTGCTGAATTTTATGGCATTTAATTTTGGGCAAACTCCCCGAAACACACCCCGAAACTCTCGCTTTAATATTACAAAATAAACAGGGAACCCTATCCGCCCGTCTGCGTCTCTTTCGTTTGTTTTTTAGCTGTCGCCCTGTGTGTGGTGTTTTTTTCGGGATGACCGCAATGAACATTTATCTGTTTAGCATTTTTTGCAGTTTTTTGGGTTTCATTGGAAATTGAATTGGTATGGCCTGCTTTGAGAGTGACTATTAGCGATAATCGCTGAAAAAAAAACGGACTAGAAAATAAACACTTGAAATAAGCAATAAAGTGGGCATTTAAAATTATAGCTTACAAATTAAAAGTGTGCTTTAACGGGGGTTAAAGGGCAAAAGGCACTTCAGAAGATAATGAAATCTTTTTTGGAAATTAATTTTCCATTCAAGTATTATTGAAAAACAGCCTTCAAATGCGTTTTAAGCAACTAAATTTGTTTTCCATAAAGTAAAAAAAGGGACATATATAGGTTTTTGGGAGGTACCCGAGGGATGAAAAATATATCTTGGCCGATGCGCAGACCTAACCGATAACCGGTCGAGCCATTTCGGAGGAGTTAAGCTACGAAATTTTTGACTTAAGAATTGTATATGTTAGATTTCTTATATCCTTGAAGGAATTGCCTTGTAAGACTTGTAATTCGAGAAACAGAACAACGAACAAGTCATTGAAACTACTCCCTTCGATCCCTCATGGCACTCGAAGAACACCACTGCTATCCATACTTTATTCTACTACTCGTTCCTTCCATCATTAGAACCAAATAGAAATCGGGGATAAAACCAAATCCGAACTGCTATAAAACTGTTTTATATGAAATCGCAATTCGCTTTAATTTGAGTATGATATCAAAGCAAACTGATTTCCATTATCCCGCGGATCCGTCGCCCTCCGCTGCTCCCTTTTACGCCGATTGGCAGCACTGCCAGAACTCGGTCCAGTGCCAGTGCCACGCCCCACGCCCCACGCCGAAGCATGGGCGTTTTTATTGCCTGCTTCTTGTTTTTACTTTCCCAAATGTACATATATATTTTTTGGGGTTTTTTCGGTCGAGTATGGGGGTCCTTTGGCTGTTGCAATTGAATTGGGCTCCCCATTGTTGTGTGGTGTGTGGAGAGGGGGTGGGGGGAGAGAGAGAGAGTTTTCTATTAGTTTCGTTTCGGGGTTTGTCTTTTATTTTTTGTGGCTTTGGCTTTCATTTGATTTGTTTGGGTGGTGGCGGGGGGGATGTTTGCATATTTCAGCTTTGATTTATTGTTGCGGTTGCTCCCTGGCCGCCCCCGCCCCCCCTGGCACCCCCGTCGTCCATGGTGCCATGGTTTCCCTGTGAAGTTTTCCGAATGGCCATTGCCATTTCATTTCAGCAACAAGTTTTCCCCTTCACGGCTAATGCGACGCGGCTCTCAGCTGCAACTATCGCAAGCCCTTTGGCTCGAGCCCCTTCCCGCCCCCCGCGCCGCCTCCTCTATGCACTCCTGCCACCCCAACGCTGTCAGCCAGCTGTGACAGGCGTTGGCAAAACTTTTTAATCTCGTTAGCTTGGGCGGAATAATAAAATTAAAGCCCGATGCCAGGGCACTTTTCCAGGTGCGCCGCTAAGGGGAAAACTTCTGTGCAGAAAATTTCAATACGCCATTTAAACTGATAATTGTTTCGTATAAATCATTTTGGTCAACACACACACACACACCCCAGCACACACACACACAGAGAGAAAGAAAGACAGACACGGACCCACAGACACTGGGAAAAATTACCTTTTGGCCCAGCAGAAAGTTAATTAAAAAATTGCGGCGGCGTCCACGGCTTTTGTGTATGTAAGTAGCCTCCTCCCCTGCCCCTGCCCCTGCTCCCCCTCTGAGCGAAACAGCTTCCCATGCTTCCAGGGGGGGCGCCTCTCAAATAAACTGCAATTCAATTAGGGACGCGGCCATAAATAAGCCACAAGAAGAGGCGATGGGGTGGCCAGGGGGGGCTAGGGGGGCTGTCTGTGGGCTTACTCGTATTGAGTTAAATATTATTTTAATTTCTCCTTCGTTCCCTTTTCAGTCGGCGCGCCTTTTTGCGGTTGGCCCGCACATGAAACAGATAAAACGATTCTCTCTCTATCCATCTCTTTCGTTGTCGCTCTCAATCTCCCTCCCCCCTTTTTTGGCAGCCAAAGGGGGGGTTACTTTGCTTTTTTGTGGTTTAATCTTTTATAAATAACAAATGGCATAAGCTGCCTGCCTTTTTGGCCGCATGGGGCGTGGCATGGAGCAGGCCGACTGTGTGTGTTTTTTCGAGGTATTTCGTATTTCCGAATACTGGGGCTGGGGTCTTTTTGTACGACACAAGCCGCAAAAGTTTAAGTTTTAAAATGAAAATTAATGAAAAATGTCGAGACTGAAAGTTTCCCTGTAAAAAATCACTCTGCTGCTCTGAATATTTAACAGAACAGCCAGCCAAATATCCGCCCAGTTCCCAGTTATTGATCCCCGCCGATAGGTCTTTGTGGGTCGTCTCCCCCCCCACATCGAGAGCTCAGTACGGCGTACCCCTCGTAACTCAAACAATATCCCGAAAATAAAGAACACGCCCAACAAAAAAAAAACTGTATACAAATACCAAAATTTTCGCTGTGGCAACTCGGGCTAAAGTAATTATTTTTAATAATTGACTTGGTGTTTGCTGCTGCTGCTGCTGGTTTTTTTTCCTGGCCCATTCCGCTCCCCCTTTGGCCAGGAAAAATTTCGTGAACTTTGAACTAATTTGGCAAAGTTTTTGGCCCTGTGTTGGGGCGGGCTCGCATTGCGAGTGTCTGCATGTGGCTCTGGTTCTGGCCCTGGTTCTGGCACTGGTTCTGGCCCTGACTCTGGCAGCTGCTTGGACGGCCTGCTTCTGCTCCTGCTGGTGTTCCCACTGACCTTCAGACCGCACTGAGCGTGGCTCAAACTAATTAAATTTATGGGTCTGGCTGGGTCTCTGGATTTTATGTAATTTGGTAAAAGTCAATTTTTGAATTTAAACTTAAACAAATGGTAATTATAATTAGATGAGTTTAGAGAAGTTCTCGTCCTGTTTTAAAATTAAAAACCACTAAATCGTGGACGATTTGAAGGTGCTATGCATTCCATTAATGGAAATATTGCAGGGGGCTTGCTAATCGATTTAATCCCGTGGAACAATACAGCGGATTCGGGACTGCAATTTGTAGTATATTAAATTAAATGAGTGTAACCATAAATATTCAAATGCCAGTGGCGACAAACAATTGGTAATGAATTGCGTTCGACGCTAATTAGATAACTTAAACAAATACATGTAAGATTAATATTAAAGTATGGTTTATTAATAATGTTTTGATCGAAAAAGAGTACAAAGTGTTTGATTTAAGATGTGCAATTAATGATTCTGTTCTTCCGACTTTTTGTTCAACTTTCTGCTTCTACTTCCAACAACCGACTCCCATATCGATAACCCCTTATCGGCTAGGTCTTTTAAACATCGGTTAAGTCTGGTTATATCGGTTAGGTCTTATCGATGGTATCTTAAGTTCAAATGTTAATTTAGATGGGATAGTGTTAACTGCTTGATACACTGTCTTTTACATTCGGCCCTCCTGCTCATCTTCATCAGTCCCAGATGATAATATATCCTCGTTCTCTGAGAAAAAACGCCATAGCTTCATATTGTCACTGCTCGTTGCGGTGATGTTTGGCCCCTCGACTTGAGCAACCTTTCTGACGTCGTAGCGACCGTTCCGCTTTACCTTGGTGACTTCATATGGGCCTAGATACTCGCTGGCCAACTTGCGTCCTGCGACGAACTGCGTCCTCTTGATCGCGACCATGTCTCCTAGTCTGTAGCCGTGCTCAGGTCGTCGTTTTTTATCATAATTGCGCTTGTACACCTCTTGCGCCTTCTCCTCTGCGATGATACCCAAAATTGAACGGTTCACCCGCTCAATCTGACCGTTGCCTCTCGCCACACCTGTCGTTGTACACACATGTTCGACTTTGTTCTCGTTGAGAAACTCGCTGAATGCGTTGGATGTAAACGCTGCTCCTCTGTCGCTGACTATGCGCTTGGGAAAACCAAACACAAATGACCAATCTCTCAGCCTCTTCACAACTTCTTCGTGACCTGTTGACTTAGTTGGGAACAGCCACACAAACTTGGAGAATGCATCTACCACAGCAAAAATGTACTTGTATTGCTTGGCTGTCGCATCCATTGGTCCCAAATGATCAACGTGCAGCGTGTATAGTGGTGTGTCACCCTTGTCAATGCAATGAAGATAGCCTTCTTGTTTGCCCAACTTTTTGCTGAAAATTATACAACTGATACAATTAGTAATCAACTTATTTACTTTCCGTTCAAGGTGCGGAATCCAGTATTGCTGCTGAACTGAGTGCATTGTCTTCGCTGTGGAGAAATGACCAACTTCATGCGATCCTTGAATGATTTCCCTTTCCATCAGCCTTGGAACCACCAATACGTCATTGCCATTTACAGATTTGAAGAGAAGACCTCCTTTTATCTTGTAGTCTTGATATGGGTGCTGCTTCAGGATCTCAACTGTGGCTTTGATGAAATCGTCATCCTGCTGTGCTTTCTTTATCCGAGCTGTTAGCTCCGTCGTCACGAACATGCATGTCTGCGGAAAACGACTGAGACAGTCCACGTGTCTCATTCTGTCCCCTGGGCGGTGTACTACTTTGAATGTAAAGTCCTCCATATACAGAATCCACTGGGAAACTTCTCTGGGTATATCTGCTTTCGTTGTTGTCTGCTTAAACGCCGCACAGTCAGTGGCAAGATCAAATTTGATCCCCAACAGGTAGTGACGAAACTTCTTGAGTGCGAGGTACGCAGCTTTGACCTCCAAATAGTAACTGTGACGTTTGGACTCAGCTTGTGTAGTCTTTTTACTCCAATAGTAAATCGGGTGGAAATTGCCATCAAACTGCTGCAACAAAACTGCTCCGAAACCTTCTTTGGATGCATCCGTGTGGAGTTCCGTTGGCGCTTCTCGTGAGTATAAATGTAATACAGGTGCGATTACAAACAGATTCTTTAAGGTTTGTAGCGACTGTTGCTCTGCTTCGCCAATGTTGAAAACTGCTTCCTTCCTGAGTAGATTCGTGAGCGGCCGGGCAACTTGTGCATAGCCAGGGATGAACTTTCTGAAAAAGCCTGTGAGTCCCAGAAATGCTTGAACTGCTTTAATGTCTTTGGGCGTAGCAAACCGACTGACAGCTGCTGTCTTCTCTTTGCCGGGCCAGATTCTCCCGTCCTCAATGATATGGCCCAGAAAGCTAATGCGTGGCTGCATGAAGCTACATTTCTTCCACTTGATCTTTAGGCCAAACTTCGCAGCTGTCTCCAGAACCAACTTCGTCTTCCTCATGCACACCTCGGGCGACGCGGCGTAAACAATTATGTCGTCCATATAAAGCTGCATAATGTCAGAGTTGATTAATTCTTGAAAAATACAGCTTACGAACCGAATGAACGCAGCTGGCGAGTTCTTGAATCCGAAAGGCGCTTTATTAAACTCGAATAATCCCTCCTTTGTGACGAAGGCCGTATACGACTTGCTTTGCTCTTCCATAGGCACATGGAAAAATCCGTTTTCAAGGTCCATTATGGTAAACCACTTAGCCGACTGCAGCTTTTCCAAGACTTCCTCCATGATCGAGACTGGGAAGCAGTCCAGCAATACCATGCTGTTTAACTTCCTGTAGTCTACGCAAACTCTAAGTGTACCATCTTTTTTCTTCACGACGACAACTCTGCTCGCTACATTTGAAGACGACTTGCGTACGATTCCTTGCTCGATCCATTCTTCGACTTGCTTCTTTACGGCACTGGCTTCGTCTGTCGATAAACGACTCGGTGAGTGATGAAACGGCTTGATTACTCCGTCGGGAACTATCTTCAGTTGAATTGGAGACTGCTTTGCAACTTCTGTGGGCATTTGGTAACTGCTTCTTATCATCTGTTCAACGTCTTTTCGATATTGCGGTGGAGCTACAAAGGATGAATCTTCAGTTACATTATATATAAGAGCATGCTTATCTGTTGGCACAGGATCTGCGTCATGCTTCAAGAACGTGTATCCTTGCATATCAGCGACGAAACGGAACTTTTTAATGAAATCATGCCCCAAAAGTGCGTCGAAATCAATCTGGCTACTGGGGACTACTAAAAACTTCTGTGTGGTCTGCAAGTTATCCACGGTAACTTCTGCATTAAAGTATCCAACAGGCTTTGTTGATATCTGACCCAGACCGCGCAACATAGTTATGCACTTCAAAAGTTTAACGTTTTTCATGGTCTTCAACATACTCTCTTTGATTATGGTTACATCTGACCCTGTATCCACAAGACAGTCAACTACAATGCCGTTTATTTGAATTTCTTTCATGCGACTGCGATCCAAAATGACGCGATCCAACTTTATCAGCTTCATAAGGACAGTTACGCGAAATGTGACCATTCTGATTGCAGTTAAAACACTTCGTTTCGGCTTTGCAGTCTTTGTGTTTGTGTTCTCCTGATCCACAGTTATAGCAATATTCTTTTTTACCGCTTTGCCTACTTTGCTGCTTGAAACTCGTCTTATGCTGTTCGTTATTGCCCTTCTTCTCCAATATGTTCAAACGATCATAGATATCGAACTCTTCTTCAAGGCCCTGAAGGTCTTACAGCGATACATGGCATACTTATACTCTTTTCTTATGTCCAGACCGTTCACAATATGGCTTATAACAGCAGCGTCTTCAACATGTCCGACTGCTGCTATTTTTCTCATCTGCAGCAAGTACTCGTGCATCGACTCATTACTCTTCCTCTTTCTTTCTTGCAGCAGCTTATGAATGTCTGCACTGTTATAGCTACATGTGAATTCATCCAATAATACGTTCTTGAGTTCCTCATAGGTGCACACGCATTCTGCTTCAAGGAAAAGCTTAGCTGCACCGGTCATTTTTCCTCTGGCCTGCACATACTTTTGCTTTTCAGTAAGCTCATATGCGTCGGCATTTTTTTCGAAAATCTCAAACCATTTTTCTATGGGAACCGATTTTCCATCACAATCGCTCACAACTTTTGTAAAATTATCTGGAGCGATCTTCATTTCTCGTTGCTCATCGCAAAGCACTTTCAAACTTAGCAACTTTATCATTTGATCAATCTTGTCCTCAGTATTCTTTTCCGCATTTTCTAAATCTTCCCTCTCGATTGCAATCGGGCGCGACGTTCCTGGTACAGCTTCTTCCTTCTCTCTCTCTCTTTCCAGTGCAACGGCGGCGGTGTTTGCATCATTTTGCGGCTCTTTTCGACTTGTGTCTGTGTACCCGACGAGTGCTTGTCTTTTCTGTTTATAAGTGTGTATCACACACAACGTGTCTGTGCGTGTTTTTTCTGCTTATGTATGTACTGCGCACGGACAAGGCGACGCTGCGACGCGACAATGAATTTCACAATTTTTCAACCGAATTAAACGACTGATCTTTTATTAAAATCCGTGTCTACTGTTATGCTCACAGAATTTTGATTGTTCAACTTAATGTTTATAGCCACCAACAACAACTTTACAACTTCATGTAGCTACAAACAACAACTTTAACAACTTTTCAACAATCCTCTTCTTGCATCAGCTTCTGCTTTCTTCTGTTTTTCTTTTTCACACACTCTGAGCTCTTTATTCGACGCGGACGAGCCCCCAAATGTAAGATTAATATTAAAGTATCGTTTATTAATAATGTTTTGATCGAAAAAGAGTACAAAGTGTTTGATTTAAGATGTGCAATTAATGATTCTGTTCTTCCGACTTTTTGTTCAACTTTCTGCTTCTACTTCCAACAACCGACTCCCATATCGATAACCCCTTATCGGCTAGGTCTTTTAAACATCGGTTAAGTCTGGTTATATCGGTTAGGTCTTATCGATGGTATCTTAAGTTCAAATGTTAATTTAGATGGGATAGTGTTAACTGCTTGATACACTGTCTTTTACATTCGGCCCTCCTGCTCATCTTCATCAGTCCCAGATGATAATATATCCTCGTTCTCTGAGAAAAAACGCCATAGCTTCATATTGTCACTGCTCGTTGCGGTGATGTTTGGCCCCTCGACTTGAGCAACCTTTCTGACGTCGTAGCGACCGTTCCGCTTTACCTTGGTGACTTCATATGGGCCTAGATACTCGCTGGCCAACTTGCGTCCTGCGACGAACTGCGTCCTCTTGATCGCGACCATGTCTCCTAGTCTGTAGCCGTGCTCAGGTCGTCGTTTTTTATCATAATTGCGCTTGTACACCTCTTGCGCCTTCTCCTCTGCGATGATACCCAAAATTGAACGGTTCACCCGCTCAATCTGACCGTTGCCTCTCGCCACACCTGTCGTTGTACACACATGTTCGACTTTGTTCTCGTTGAGAAACTCGCTGAATGCGTTGGATGTAAACGCTGCTCCTCTGTCGCTGACTATGCGCTTGGGAAAACCAAACACAAATGACCAATCTCTCAGCCTCTTCACAACTTCTTCGTGACCTGTTGACTTAGTTGGGAACAGCCACACAAACTTGGAGAATGCATCTACCACAGCAAAAATGTACTTGTATTGCTTGGCTGTCGCATCCATTGGTCCCAAATGATCAACGTGCAGCGTGTATAGTGGTGTGTCACCCTTGTCAATGCAATGAAGATAGCCTTCTTGTTTGCCCAACTTTTTGCTGAAAATTATACAACTGATACAATTAGTAATCAACTTATTTACTTTCCGTTCAAGGTGCGGAATCCAGTATTGCTGCTGAACTGAGTGCATTGTCTTCGCTGTGGAGAAATGACCAACTTCATGCGATCCTTGAATGATTTCCCTTTCCATCAGCCTTGGAACCACCAATACGTCATTGCCATTTACAGATTTGAAGAGAAGACCTCCTTTTATCTTGTAGTCTTGATATGGGTGCTGCTTCAGGATCTCAACTGTGGCTTTGATGAAATCGTCATCCTGCTGTGCTTTCTTTATCCGAGCTGTTAGCTCCGTCGTCACGAACATGCATGTCTGCGGAAAACGACTGAGACAGTCCACGTGTCTCATTCTGTCCCCTGGGCGGTGTACTACTTTGAATGTAAAGTCCTCCATATACAGAATCCACTGGGAAACTTCTCTGGGTATATCTGCTTTCGTTGTTGTCTGCTTAAACGCCGCACAGTCAGTGGCAAGATCAAATTTGATCCCCAACAGGTAGTGACGAAACTTCTTGAGTGCGAGGTACGCAGCTTTGACCTCCAAATAGTAACTGTGACGTTTGGACTCAGCTTGTGTAGTCTTTTTACTCCAATAGTAAATCGGGTGGAAATTGCCATCAAACTGCTGCAACAAAACTGCTCCGAAACCTTCTTTGGATGCATCCGTGTGGAGTTCCGTTGGCGCTTCTCGTGAGTATAAATGTAATACAGGTGCGATTACAAACAGATTCTTTAAGGTTTGTAGCGACTGTTGCTCTGCTTCGCCAATGTTGAAAACTGCTTCCTTCCTGAGTAGATTCGTGAGCGGCCGGGCAACTTGTGCATAGCCAGGGATGAACTTTCTGAAAAAGCCTGTGAGTCCCAGAAATGCTTGAACTGCTTTAATGTCTTTGGGCGTAGCAAACCGACTGACAGCTGCTGTCTTCTCTTTGCCGGGCCAGATTCTCCCGTCCTCAATGATATGGCCCAGAAAGCTAATGCGTGGCTGCATGAAGCTACATTTCTTCCACTTGATCTTTAGGCCAAACTTCGCAGCTGTCTCCAGAACCAACTTCGTCTTCCTCATGCACACCTCGGGCGACGCGGCGTAAACAATTATGTCGTCCATATAAAGCTGCATAATGTCAGAGTTGATTAATTCTTGAAAAATACAGCTTACGAACCGAATGAACGCAGCTGGCGAGTTCTTGAATCCGAAAGGCGCTTTATTAAACTCGAATAATCCCTCCTTTGTGACGAAGGCCGTATACGACTTGCTTTGCTCTTCCATAGGCACATGGAAAAATCCGTTTTCAAGGTCCATTATGGTAAACCACTTAGCCGACTGCAGCTTTTCCAAGACTTCCTCCATGATCGAGACTGGGAAGCAGTCCAGCAATACCATGCTGTTTAACTTCCTGTAGTCTACGCAAACTCTAAGTGTACCATCTTTTTTCTTCACGACGACAACTCTGCTCGCTACATTTGAAGACGACTTGCGTACGATTCCTTGCTCGATCCATTCTTCGACTTGCTTCTTTACGGCACTGGCTTCGTCTGTCGATAAACGACTCGGTGAGTGATGAAACGGCTTGATTACTCCGTCGGGAACTATCTTCAGTTGAATTGGAGACTGCTTTGCAACTTCTGTGGGCATTTGGTAACTGCTTCTTATCATCTGTTCAACGTCTTTTCGATATTGCGGTGGAGCTACAAAGGATGAATCTTCAGTTACATTATATATAAGAGCATGCTTATCTGTTGGCACAGGATCTGCGTCATGCTTCAAGAACGTGTATCCTTGCATATCAGCGACGAAACGGAACTTTTTAATGAAATCATGCCCCAAAAGTGCGTCGAAATCAATCTGGCTACTGGGGACTACTAAAAACTTCTGTGTGGTCTGCAAGTTATCCACGGTAACTTCTGCATTAAAGTATCCAACAGGCTTTGTTGATATCTGACCCAGACCGCGCAACATAGTTATGCACTTCAAAAGTTTAACGTTTTTCATGGTCTTCAACATACTCTCTTTGATTATGGTTACATCTGACCCTGTATCCACAAGACAGTCAACTACAATGCCGTTTATTTGAATTTCTTTCATGCGACTGCGATCCAAAATGACGCGATCCAACTTTATCAGCTTCATAAGGACAGTTACGCGAAATGTGACCATTCTGATTGCAGTTAAAACACTTCGTTTCGGCTTTGCAGTCTTTGCGTTTGTGTTCTCCTGATCCACAGTTATAGCAATATTCTTTTTTACCGCTTTGCCTACTTTGCTGCTTGAAACTCGTCTTATGCTGTTCGTTATTGCCCTTCTTCTCCAATATGTTCAAACGATCATAGATATCGAACTCTTCTTCAAGGCCCTGAAGGTCTTACAGCGATACATGGCATACTTATACTCTTTTCTTATGTCCAGACCGTTCACAATATGGCTTATAACAGCAGCGTCTTCAACATGTCCGACTGCTGCTATTTTTCTCATCTGCAGCAAGTACTCGTGCATCGACTCATTACTCTTCCTCTTTCTTTCTTGCAGCAGCTTATGAATGTCTGCACTGTTATAGCTACATGTGAATTCATCCAATAATACGTTCTTGAGTTCCTCATAGGTGCACACGCATTCTGCTTCAAGGAAAAGCTTAGCTGCACCGGTCATTTTTCCTCTGGCCTGCACATACTTTTGCTTTTCAGTAAGCTCATATGCGTCGGCATTTTTTTCGAAAATCTCAAACCATTTTTCTATGGGAACCGATTTTCCATCACAATCGCTCACAACTTTTGTAAAATTATCTGGAGCGATCTTCATTTCTCGTTGCTCATCGCAAAGCACTTTCAAACTTAGCAACTTTATCATTTGATCAATCTTGTCCTCAGTATTCTTTTCCGCATTTTCTAAATCTTCCCTCTCGATTGCAATCGGGCGCGACGTTCCTGGTACAGCTTCTTCCTTCTCTCTCTCTCTTTCCAGTGCAACGGCGGCGGTGTTTGCATCATTTTGCGGCTCTTTTCGACTTGTGTCTGTGTACCCGACGAGTGCTTGTCTTTTCTGTTTATAAGTGTGTATCACACACAACGTGTCTGTGCGTGTTTTTTCTGCTTATGTATGTACTGCGCACGGACAAGGCGACGCTGCGACGCGACAATGAATTTCACAATTTTTCAACCGAATTAAACGACTGATCTTTTATTAAAATCCGTGTCTACTGTTATGCTCACAGAATTTTGATTGTTCAACTTAATGTTTATAGCCACCAACAACAACTTTACAACTTCATGTAGCTACAAACAACAACTTTAACAACTTTTCAACAATCCTCTTCTTGCATCAGCTTCTGCTTTCTTCTGTTTTTCTTTTTCACACACTCTGAGCTCTTTATTCGACGCGGACGAGCCCCCAAATGTAAGATTAATATTAAAGTATCGGTTATTAATAATGTTTTGATCGAAAAAGAGTACAAAGTGTTTGATTTAAGATGTGCAATTAATGATTCTGTTCTTCCGACTTTTTGTTCAACTTTCTGCTTCTACTTCCAACAACCGACTCCCATATCGATAACCCCTTATCGGCTAGGTCTTTTAAACATCGGTTAAGTCTGGTTATATCGGTTAGGTCTTATCGATGGTATCTTAAGTTCAAATGTTAATTTAGATGGGATAGTGTTAACTGCTTGATACACTGTCCTTTACATACATGTGTAGCATAATTAATTTGCATTTTCCAAATATTTTCCACTTTATTTGCACCCCCCCTCCCGAACCGTCCCCCGTCCACCTGGGAGGCTCTGCTTTGTTCCTGTTAATGCAGAACAAATTATGTACACACACAGCAAATATTTGGCAATTAAAAAGTGCACATGGAGTTTTTACATAAAATTATAAATTGCAAATTCAATGAATTTTACAAAAATTATTGTCTGTGGCGATAAATTCAATTAATTGGGTTTTTGTGTGTTGGTCAGCAGATGTTTTCGATGTGCGAAAGGGCAAACAAATACGCAGTCCAAAAAATGGTGCAAATGTCGGGTACAGCAAAGCCAAAAGGTTTAAATATACTTTCAGGCTTCAGGTTGGAAAGAAAACAAACGTTTAAACGGATTAAATATCCGCGTACACCCCACAGTATCGGAACAGCCTCCTTTCGGTGCCACTACGGAACCCTCTTTGGGGGTATAATTAGCACAGCGCCTGTTAATCCCACGGCCCGTGCCGCCTCCGTCTGTGCACCTCTTGCGTTGACGTGTTCCTGCCTCCCTGGGGGGCAGCCGAGTGGCACACGCGACTAAAATACATTAGCGCCCCGACACGGAGCCTAGAGTCGATCGCCCGGACTAAGCGACATTCCCCAAAGGCCAGTGGGTGGGGGTGGCATGAAATGAGGCATGCTGCTTGCTGTGTGTGCCCCTCGCACTACTACTAGCGCAGTCCCTCCTCATCTTTGTCTCAATGCGCCGAAAGAGCTCCATATAAGTAAGTATCATTCAATTAAACTTTCTTCATATTTCCCTGTCAGATTCGTGTCTGCCACTTCCACACTTCCAAAGAAAAAGGTTTATATTTATTTTGGTTTATTTTAAAGCCCTCCTTTTTGCTTATGTATTGTACTCCTGCTTATCCAAAGCTAAATTTAACAGGACACGAAAAAATGGCTCGGGTAGCCAAAGCTTTAAATACCCTTACAAATATATCGGTTCCAAGAAAGAAGGTATATAATAGTGATTTGATTTTGAAGGTTCTGATTTGATTAGGAATACAAATGTATAAGTATTTGGGGGCAAGTCTATACACCTTAAACAGTCGGATATCTTCATACAAATCTCCATACACTCACATTTTTTAAAAATACTCTTTGTTCCAAGAGTATTCCGTAACAAATAAAGACGAGAGTGAGGGAAATTCCCACGCAGACAGGCGGTAAACAAAATATTTGCATTACTTGGGCTTTTGGTTGAGGAATTTTCCGGCCCACCTTTCACTCTCAGGCTCTGCTTCTCCTTCCCTTCCCCCTTCCCCCTTATATACTCGTATGACTTCGTATTGTTGCGTCACATGCGTCGGACGGGACGGGACGGGACGCGACGCCCGGGTTGCGTTTTAGTGTAATTTCCGCAATCATTTCCGACAACATTTTATGCCCCTCTGCGCTTATTGATATCGCCTGACTACGAACCATGCGAACTGCTGACTCCACCACCCCACTCCCTCCCACATGTTCATTCATTCTGAATACAACCTTGACAGCCCACTGCTTTATTTGCTTAGGATTTGTCTGTATTTGTTCCCAGCGGACGGAATTCTTAATTTTTATTGATTTTATTTCAGACTAAGCCGCAAATTATTCAATTGTCTGTCGCACAAAGTGATTTCTAATAAGAGCACACATAATTTAAGGTAAGGCTATAAACAAGAGAGAGTCACTCAGATCAGCAGTTTTGGCATTGCCTCACCCTCCCATGAACTTCGCTTGGAATGAGAGCACTCATTCCTTTTTGATTCTCTTCTTCACTGCTCTATTACATCAGGGAGTGGGAAAGGGACAAAACTTGACGCGTTTTCAAGCAGGCACACACACACACACATTGCTGGAACAGATCAATCGAAAAAAGGGAGACAACGCAACAATAACAAATTTACACACGAAAAAAAGAATTTATGCAAAAGCAATATGCTTATCTACATTTGTATCAAACTCATTTACATTTATCACACATTGCCGCACTTTTCTTCACTTTTCCTTCGTTGAGCTGCATTTTTGTTGCCATTTTGCCTCTTTTTGCGCCCCCGCCCTTGAACAAACACATTTTCTTCCACTAAACAAACAGTTTTTTGTACATTTTCATTTCACCACTGCACTTTGCACTATGCTTCACTTCACACACCCACGCGACACTTTACCCGTTGAATTTTTCATAATTTTCTCGGATTTTCACGGATTGAAACGCGAACGCACGCTTTGCCGGTGAAAAATTTGAGTAAGAGCGGTGCGAATGCAAACTTGTTCATTCTTTGCGCTCCTGCAACTATTCCTAATTGCTCTCTCTCTCCCACTCACTCTTTGGCTACTTTTGCTACTGCTTATCCATGATGAAATCATACAAGGTGGTCAGCAGCTATGGGACTATCTCTTTTCGTTCCTCTCTCTCTCTCATCAAACATGCGACATAGCGCTCTCAGTCGTGCTGAGCGTAATATAAGACGCGAAAGAGAGTGAGCAGACCACCTTGAATAATTTGTTCTTGCTTTTGCTTTTGCTTTTCCTTTTCTCTACTTCTTGTCTTCTCTCACTGCTATTGCAAAGGGTAATGAAAAGAGTGAGGTTGTGTGATCTGAGTGGGAGTGAGATGAATAGACTGATGAGAGAGTTACAGCGCGCGGTTTAGGTGCGGCGCCTAGCGAAATTACTTAATTTAATTGATCTTTATTTGTGACGTTACTTAATAAATGAATTGATCTCTGTTTTCAGTAGCAGAGGATGAAGACAAGAAGAAAAGATAAGCATAAACCAAAGTAGGAAGAGTAGCAGTAGAATCAACGCATTTGCATTCGCACCGCTCTCACTCAAATTTTTCCGCCGGTCAAAGCATGCGTTCCTAAGACAGCTCCGCTTTTAAATTCACGAAAATGCGGAAAATGGTGAAAAATCCGCCGGGTAAAATGTCGCGCTGGTGCCTGAAGTGAAGTTTGATGTACTGATTAAATAGAAATGTGAAAAATACGTGTCTTATTGCAAGATAATGTGTTTGATCATTGGCGGGAGCGCAGAAGGAGGAAAAATGGCAACAAAAGTGCAGTTCGTTGAAGGAAAAATGCTGCAATGTGTGATATATGTATGTATATGTGCATTGTGTTTTTATTGTACATAGATAAACATACTGTTTTTGCATAAATTCTTTTTTTTCATGTGTAAAAATATAAAATGTTCCGTTGTCTCGTTTTTCTTTTTCGCAAAATGAGCTGAGGAGAGAGTGGGACAGAAAGCAATTATGTAGAGAAGCAGGAGAGCATAGAAATAACGGATTTGCACCGCTCTCAGTTTTATTGTTTCACCTGGTCAAGGCGTGCGTTTGTAAGTCTATTTTTATATTTTTGCAATTATAACTTTTATTTATTCCAATACTATTTCATAGAGAAGTTTCCATTCTTTCACGTTCGTGATGCTCTTCAAATGTTCTTCTTCAATTGCTCAAGCCTATGGGATGCATTCGACTTGATAGAAAACTTGTCCATGTAGGAGCCCACACGATATTCGTGGCCACGGCCGATGCGAGCTCCAACAAGGCGGTGATATCGACAAGGGCATTCATATCGGCATATCATTGTGGCTCTAGAAAGAGCGGACTATGTGGTAGACGATGTGATACGTTTCTCGTGTTTACTACAGATACATTCTGCTGTAAAATAAATCTAAACTGCGTTCAAGAACAGAACAGGGAGTGTGGTGATCGCTGAAAAGTTTTCTGAGATATTTACCTGAGCTTTCTTACCCTTACAGAAACTGCATTGTCCGCAAATTAAGTCGAGGACGTCACTCTTCAGTGGCCGTTCGGCGGTTGCTAAAACATCGGAACAAAGTTTTCAGTGGTCAGTGAGAGAAGGCCTAAGAGAAGCTGCTTCTACCCCTAGGAGCTGCAACAACCAATCCTGTCTCGTCTGTTGCTAAGAGATGTGGGCTTTTCAATTGGGCTCAATCTCAATTGGGAACTTGGCTCATCGACTGCTGACCGGGCAGGAGCAACGCAGCCAAAAAGCTGATTTGTAACCCCATTGCCCGGCATTAGAGCGTCAGCGTCGGCTAGTATGACAGCAACCATCTGTGGTAGACGTCCATGAGGTCCGATTCTCAGTGCCTTGTTCCAGCGACACAACCGATCCGCTTCCAGTGGCTACAATGTGAAGCCCCTCCAGACGCAGATTATGGAGTCTGCAGCGTGGGATGTACTTGTAAAAAGTGTTCCGTTTCTAGGTACAACAAAATGTAAGAACTGCATTATAGCATAAGTATATTGTATAGATTACCGAAACGTATAGAAGGCATTCCAACATTTAGTCAGTAAGGTTTCAGACCATTGGACTAACTTCTTCTCTGCAATTTCCAATGATTTCGTTGAACCATATTGCTATCAGCCGACTCGTACACGTTCACTGAAACTCTCTCTCTCTCTGATACTCTTTTTGACAAGCGACAGTCGTTGTGGAAAAGTCCAAAGACTTGCTTCCGAGCAATCTCTCTTCCTTCCGAATCTTGCTATCCGTTTATCGCTCTTTTTTTTGAGCATTTACCGAAAATGCCTTAAATTGAATTATGGCATTCGCTCCATATTTTTTCACTCTCTCTCTCTCTAGATCTTTCTTCCTGCTTTCTCTTATTGCCAGTCCAAATGGTTTGTTGCATTTAATTTATAACGCACAATAAACTTTTGCGGTTTCTGGCAAAACTTCAACGCGCCAAATGCCGCAGGGCAATTACAGCAGTGAGATAGGGCAGAGGGCAAAGGGCAACCAAACAAGGAAGAAGGACTATAAAACACCCTATTCGAACTGCGCAGAAACTATCTAGCCAAATCCCTTGCAATGAGGGAAGTAGAGTAGAAAAGATACATATATACTATATATAAGTGCTCTAACCATGTCTTCTAATTTAATTACTTAATGTTTATGTTTCTGGTAGATATATGTAGCTCTTATTTACCATTCTATTCTATGATATACAGGGTATACAAATCTACATGCATAAACATGAAGAGTGGAAGGAGCGGAGTGAGTGGGAGGGAGAGAGCAAAGGCATGCATCAGCTGCTGCTGCTCTGCTTTTTTCCGACCAATTTTTGTTCTCTCTTTCCTGCTAGTTCCCTGGTATACCGCTCTCTGTTTCTTTCGCTCTGACTTACCCCTGAAGCATGCACGAATTTTATGAATAATATCCTAAAGGCATTAATTTTCAAATTGGATATTTTTGCCCATTTCAGCCGGCGGTGCGCAACTGTAAACAAGAGTAAATACTTCCAGCATCGCAGCATCACGGCATCAGAGCATCGTACTGTGGCGTATCATCCATGTACCCCAGACCTTGGGGCCATATTGGGGTAACAGACCGTAAGGAGCGAAATATATGTAATATGATTAAATTTGATCAACAAGCAGGTCTGCCAGGAACAGGGCATTGTACAGCAAAGGACATTGCAAAGGAAGGAAGGAGTATTCGCAGGACGAAGAGAGGGATGCGTCATAGATATACAGCAACCTAGCACGTTCCCCAGCTTTCTCATCTATAAATGTAGGTACTATACGAGGCCTGGCCATAAGTATCGTTATATGCATTCCCGTTGCTGTCACTGGACGAGGTATAGGGTCTGATGGATATGATTAATGCGGGAGAAGGTGGGTGAAGAGTAGGATCGAGGTCAGAGATGAACTCGTGATGAATTATGAGAATTTCCTACAATGAATTGTGGTTTTCTTTAGGACTTCTTTTATTTTATGACTCGTTTGGATAGGGTATCCCTAAGTCCACTCAAATCACACACATTTCCCCTGTTTGTTCTACTCGTATTCGAGTGTGCGTATCGCATGGGTGGCAGTGTGTTATTTATGGCTCATTTATGATTGGAAAGCGTGATATTTGTGAGATATTGTAAAACAAGCAGCCAGCAGACGAAGGCAGGGACATTCTCCTCGGAGGACTCGAAGGGCTTAGGGGAAAATGGAAATGGTCTATGGGAAGTGCCCCAATTCGATTTGGGGCCTGCCATTCTTTCCGTTCCGGAAAGGAAACGGCTCTCCTGTGTCTTCCGTAATCCAATAACGAACTTAATCCGCTGACATCCACTTGTTTTCCACTCATTACTGAAATGTCGTGCTGTGTCCTGTCATGTTGCACTACCAATCAGCGCCGCAAACTGTTGCATATTACGCATACGCCGCAGCACTTGTGCCACAGCCAATTGACAACTGTTGCTGCCACGATGCCATGCTGCCACTGGCGGCGGCAGTTGCGGCTTCAGTCGCTGTCTGATTGAATTTTGATTTGCTGTAGTGGGTTTTTGCATAAGTTGCAGCTAACTCTCCCATTTTCATTCTCTTCCTTTGCCACTGTCATGTGCAACTTGATTCTGTTGCCGCTGATAAATCTAATCAGTGTCGCGGCCAACGTGCAACATTAAGCCGACACGCCTCTCGTCAGTGCTTACCTTAAAGGTTAACGTCGGGCAAAACTTTTGTTGCAACTTCTTAACGAGTGTGCGGCGGGGAGAGGGGCAGGAGTAGAAGCAGGAGCTGGAGCTGGAGATTGGAGCAAAAGTTTTCACTTAAATTTTTTATATTATTTTGCTTTAGCTCTCAACCCACCCCACACCCAACCCATCCACTGTCGTCCCGTCCTCTGTCTGCCTTTCTTACTCTTTGCAACACTGCACGTAGTAACTTTTTATTATTGTATTAGCAAAAGTTTATTTTTTCTTTCGTTGCCCCTCCCCGCCCCTCCCGCCGACCATTCTTTGACTTCCATCCAGCCACAAAGTGTGCTACATCTGTGCCTTGGCCACCACCAATCGATAGTTGTCTGCAAGCACAACTGTACTACCCCTACTTCGCCGGCCCTGCTGTTCAGTTTGGTAAGATGTTGCGCTTTTGTGGCCAATGGTTTAGATTTAATTTGGCAAACAGCAAAAGGGATGGGGCAACATTTTGACAAAGTGTCCAGTGCCCGTCCTCGATGTCGTCTCTGGCAGTGGACTGTCACACTGCACTGTGGTTGGAAGGGCATTGAAGTGGTCCTGTGGTATATGATTTGGCACATAATTAGAATTAGTAGAGAAGTATAGGATAGTAAAGATACTCAATAGGAACTCTTCCTATAGTGTCCTCTGAAATCTCTAAAAATTCCACATCTTTCTATTCCATAGGTACTACAGTGCCCACCCACAGTAACCCACAAGGTCACCAGTTAAAGTCGTTGCCTCTCGCCAAACCAAACTGCAATTTGTTGCCACTGCCGAGGCGATCCAAGAGGCAACTTTGTTGCAGTCTCTGTGTCAAGTGCACTTATGTGTGGAGTCGAAGCGAGTACGACTAGCACCAAAAAAAAGGGAAGGGGAAGCTGGAGCCACTTGACAGCCACAAAGCGCTTGGCTTTTCACCCGCTACTTGGTCAAAGCATTGCGTCAAGTGGCTCTTGGAGCAGTTAAGCTACGTTTGCCGACGCCATAAATGTTGCCGCCACAGAGCCCCCTCTGCCCCCCTCTCTTGCCCCGGCTCCTTTGGAGTTTGTGCAACTTGCATCTTGAGTAGCAGCCACGCCGCCACGCCAACAACTAACCAGCAAAAAACAACAAAAAAATGGCAAACGTTTGCCATTTTTCAGGAGGACAAGGCGGGAGGATGAGGAGTGACTGCATCTTGGCACAGACAATTTCACAGCAATTTAAGTTTTAGCTTTTGTTTAAGCAACACTTCAATTGCAACGCCTTCAGAAACTGTGTCAACCGCCTCGGAGGATGCGAAAGGAGGCAAGTACAGTGCGGTCCTTCCATGAGGAAAGAAATCGGGAGCAATAGGAGCCTCTAGGAACTATCATTCACCGACGTTTCACTGTATGTCGTCCTCTCCATCTATCTCGAAGGTGATTAAACTCATTTGCCACACACACGAGCAGGCACTCTCCACACTCCACACTCTCTCTCGACTCTCGCCTCAGTTTTGTTACACATTTTTGGCCGGGACAATAGCTGACAGGGAAGCGCATCGCATCGCATCGGTGGCACGTAGCAAATTGTTGCCAGCTGCTGTTCGCAGCCACACACGCATCCTGCCACACAGGTGCACTTTATGGCTGACTTTAAGTTTCGGTTCGCTTCGGTTCGGTTCTTCTGTACGGGTTCCCTATGATTTATTATTTTCCAATGTGCTCTCCCTCCGGGATCCACCTGTCCACTCACACTCTGGCCCCCCGGTTTCTCTGGCTAACGATTCATTTTGTCACATTTTTATTAACTGATGGATTGGGTGTGACCCCAAAACCCAGCCCCCAAGCCCGAAAGAACAAAACTGAGCAAAACTTTCCAGCCAGCTCCGGGTTCAGGTCCATGCCCCTAAGTATGTGGCTGATTGGGATGGAATACCCTGTAGGATATGTGGGAGAGAGTGGCATGAATAGGATTGAATCAAGTGTAATTTAAGCATCGACTGGTGGAGATTATATATAGATAGATTATAGCCGAGTACTAAGGCAGGGGTTACCCACCAAAGTCTTGAATGCATGGACTCCCATTCCCTACTCTCCGCTGACCATATTAATTATGATACTACCTCGAAACCCGGACATAACTAGGGCATGTTTGGGTCAACACCAACTCGAGTACAACTTTTCCTTTGGCCATCATCAAAGGCGCCCATATTTTGTTGTTCTTACACGAGCAGGTGCTTTGTCACCCAAGCCCATTAAACATTTAATGCGAGCGGGCCAATAAGGAAAGTTTTGCCTGGACAGGGAAGCCCTGGACGAGCATTCGATGGGTCTCATGCATGCGCAGGGTCCTGCAGAAGGAGCCCTCACTGTGGCTGCAACCGTCTCGAATTTCCAGAGGATGTGTGGGTGCCTTTGTGGATGTGATTTGGTCAAGTTTTGTCTATATAATTATAATTAATTACTCTTTGGAAACTTTGACACATTTAATTATTATTTTATTAATACATTCGGTTTTGGTTTCGGCTTCGCTTTCGGCCTGGATGGCGGGAGGTCCTAATTCCTAATGAGTGTGCCGCTGTCCGATTCGATTTCACAGTGGAAATGTACGAGCATATCCTCTGCAGCTGCTAATTGCTTCAGGAATTCGGAAAGTTTCCGCTCCTTGGATCTGAAGTGTTTGCTTAAAGGATTCTGACCCGGAAATCTTTTCTCTCTTTGGTGTTTTTTCACTTTAAATTCCATTTAATTGTTTCCACAAAGTTAAAGCCAAAAACTAAAGATTTGTTTAGCTTGGAAAAGCTTTGAGGGATTGGGGTTGCCGAAGGGGGGGACTGCGGGGAATGGGGACTCGGATCAGGATTTTCATTTCATTTTCTTTCATAAAAGTTCTGTGTACTTTTCTGTGCAGCCAAACCGAAATCGAAGTGCAATGGAAATGGCAAATGCTTGGGCAGAATGCTGGAAACTCCGTTTTCTCTGGCCAGAACGCAAAATGAAAAGCGTTTTGCAGTTTGTGTAACTATTTAAAAAGTTTTCCCTGGCAAGGGCCACACATCCAAGTGGAACTGCCCTCACCCGCCGAGGGTTGGCCAAGGAAATGCAGATTTTCAAGGGGAATCAGTCGGTAGGGGGAGATCTATTTGCTCCTTAATCCAGGCCATCGCCCAAAGAATGGTCTGGTAATGGTCCCAACGATTGGATAATCCATTCATCCACTCAAACTTCCCGATCGACCCTCTGCCCTAGACACATATGCATTTATGCAAGTACACATTCGGGGGGGGGTCCTCCCATCCCATCCTTTGAACTTTGCAACAAATTAAAATTAAGCCAAAACTTTGGGGCAGGGCATGCCTTTGTGTGGGGCGTGGCTGATGTACGATATCGATGGCCAAAACGGTGCAGAGTTTGCTCTTTGTATCGCACTTTGTATCTACTTGCCCCATGCAAGGGGCAAGGGGCAACACTCTCAGCTACGGCTTATGCAACGCATTAACAACGAGCATAGCGGAGGGGTAGGGGGGGTGCGGGCATAGGAAGGATGAACAGCATATTTTAATGCCTGATTTTTAACGTCGACTCGGCCCACTTATTGACAGCTGCGACAGGCAGCTGTGATACGCACACGCCCCCATGCCGGCCCCTGCCACATGCCACACACTTTGATGCATATGTCATGCGATACACAGCCCAGCGAAACAGAAATTTATTTGCCTGGCGCCTGTCAAGCCACGTAGCTCCCCGGGAAGCCCGTGGAGCCCAGGAAACCCAAAAGCTAACCGAACCGAAGAGAGGCATAAAAAATGTTTAATTTAATTTTGTAGCACCAAAAAAATGCATATATACATGTACAGTCTGCGCCTTAACCTTTCCCCCATATATCTCATATATATCGTATATATCGTCTGTATATATATCGTATATATTCCGTCATGGCAACTGCTGCGCCAACATAAAATGCTTAAACAATTTTTATAGGTAAATATTTACGGTTCAATGTTTTCCCGTTTTTTCTCCGCCCGTAGATCTTTTGGTTCCATTTTCGGATGGGATTTCCTCCCACACAGTGCCTGGTGCTAATCGACAGACGTCAACTTTGATTGAATTTAAACACGGAATGTTTTTCACTCGTGCCGAGCAGTTATCAAATTTATGAATAACTAATGAAAAACAATCCCAAACAATTTGTTTGTTTGTTTGTTTGTCCATCTGTGCAGGTGTGCGTGTGTTTCTGTTTCTGTTTGTTCGCTGCCCGTTGCCTTCTGCAATTTGCGCTCTGGCAAAGCTTCCTTTTTAAGCCCGTGCCACGGAGCAGGAGCTGGAGCAGGAGCCGGTGCCGCAGGTGTTGGACTGAAGCGGCAGCATCAGGATCAGCGGAGGTGAGAAACAGTGTTCCAAAAGCACTTTTTAAAGTCCCAAGATATTGTTATTACCAGAGGATTTGAGTGGGTTAAAAATGAAGTATGTTTTCCTTATAAAATAAAATTCTATATCCATGCACCTCCACAGATCCGCCACACTAGACGTGAACCACTGTGCACTGGCGTAGACGGTGACTGCGGCGGCGGCAACATCCTCTGCTATCTGCTTGCTGCAGCCGAACAGTCGGCGCGAGAGGTGCTCGGAAGAGGAGGAGGAGAGGAGAAGAGTGGAGAACGGATGGGTGGGTGGGTGTAGGGTTGGGACAAACAGAAACCGACGCGGCTTTCCTTTTTGACACACCATTTTGCATGTTGCATGAAGCTGCCATGTGTGTGTGCGTGTCTTCTTCTATCCCACTCTGTCTCCCTCCTTCTCTCTCTCGCTCTGTGTGCATGGCGCATATGTCACTTGTCTAAATAGCAGCGACACCGTTCACCTGTATCAGTGTTCTTTTATATTCATATACTTATTTATTTGCTCTATAATATTTACAATTTATATTTATCGGACAAGAGTGTGTTGGGACTAGGGGCCCCGCGGACTGCGGTACTGCCGCAAAGCATTGCTTCGCAGTGGCGTGGACTCCTACTCCGTCTGCTCCTTCCGCCTTCTCTCCAAGGACCTAAGCGTTCGCATCACGCTAGAGGCGAACTCCGCGGCCGCATCCCACACCTTCGGGTCTGCCAGCATCAGCGGCACCAGAGTCTCGGTGCTGACCCTAGACCCTGCTACTGTCTCCAATGTCTGACGCTCGAGGTCAAACCTGTGGCAGTCGAAGAGGACGTGGCGAGCGTCCTCCTCTATGCCTGTGCCACACTCGGGGCACCAGTCCTCTGTCTCGTGGCCGAAGCGCTTGAGGTAGCCGCGGAAGCAGCCATGTCCGCTCAGTGCCTGGGTAAGGTAGAAATCCACCTGGCCGTGCTTCCTTTCAACCCAGCATGCTATGCTTGGGATGAGGGTGTGGGTCCATCGGCCTTTGGGTGAGTGGTCCCATCGAGTCTGCCATCTGTCTATGCTGGTCCTTCTGGCGGCGTCCTTAATTTCTGCTTTGGAGCGTGCCTCGGCTGCACTGTCCGTCATGGCATCATGGATCTCCTTCCTCTCCCTTATCAGCTCCCTGAGCGGGACTTGCCCGGCAATGACTAACGCGGCTTCGTCTGAGATGGTCCGGAACGAGCACGCGATCCTAATGGCGCACAGTCTGTACGTTGCCTCTACTCCTCGCATGTATCTCCTCACCTTCGCGGCTTCTGCCCACCGGAGCGGCGTAGAGCATCTGCGACGTCACGACGCTCGTCAGCAGTTTTCTCGTTGCCTGCTTTGGCCCTCTGGTGTTTAGCAGCATCCTGGATAGCGCTCCCGCGGTCCCACCGGCCTTCGTGTGGACGTATTCCAGATGCTCTTTGAAGGAAAGGCGCGTGTCGATGAGGACTCCAAGGTACTTGATGGACCTCTGCGATTCGATCGCGGTCCCACCAACCTGTACTCTGGCGGTCTCGACCACTTTACGGCTGGATATCAGGACCGCCTCCGTTTTTTGGGCCGCCAGCTCCAGCCCCGCGGCGGATAGCCACGCCTCGACGGCTTGTATGGCGACGTTGGCAAGCTCCTCCACTGCGGCAAGTTCCTTCGCTACCGCCACTATTGCGACGTCGTCAGCGAAGCCCACCAGGTTAGTGTTGGCTGGCATCGGGAGCCGTAGGACCCCGTCGTACATAGCGTTCCAGAGCAGAGGTCCCAAAACGGAGCCCTGCGGGACTCCGGCTGAGACTTCGTATGCCCTAGAGCCCTGACATGTGTCCATTGTCAGCACCCTATTGCTGAAATAGCTGCGCGCTATATTCAGTAGGTAGCCCGGGATGTTGAAGGACCTCAGTGCCTCCAGCGTCCGGGTCCAGTCGGCCGAGTTGAAGGCGTTCCTTATGTCCAGTGTCACCACCAGACAATAGGACTTGGTTCCGCCTCTCCACCTGGTCCCAGCAATGGCTTCCTCCGCCGTTTGTACGACCCTCAAGATGGCGTCCAGCGTCGACCTCCCTTTCCTGAACCCGTATTGGTTCTGGGAGAGACCGCCTGCTGCTTCGATGGCTGCGCTCAGCCTCGCACCGATCACCCTTTCGAAGACTTTTCCCATGGAGTCCAGAAGGCAGATGGGCCTGTAGGAAGAGGCCACCCCTGGCGGCTTGCCCGGCTTGGTTAATAGTAGGAGCCGTTGCCTTTTCCACCTCTCGGGGAACGTCCCCTCCTGGAGGCATTTGTTGAAAAGGCCCGCAACTTCCCTCGGGAGTAGAAGAAGTGCCAGCTTCAACGCGCTGTTGGGGATCGCATCCGGACCCGGAGCCTTCCTAGGTATCAGGTTTCTGCCTGCCTGCAACACCTCGGCTTCCGTAACCTCGCAGATGTCGCTTGGGCTATGCTCGAACCGCAGGGAGCTAGGGATCTGCCGTCCTCGAGGAAACAGTACCCTGACTATACACTCCAGTGCCTCTGGATCTGTTGGAGCTTTGCTGCCTGCGTTCAGCCTCTTCACCACCATCCTGTACGCGCCTCCCCAGGGGTCCTCTTCGGCGGCATCACACAGCTTAAGGAAGCATTCCCTCTTGCTGTTCCTTATGGCGGTCTTCAGCTCCTTCCTCGCCGCTTTGTAGGACTCGCTGCATTGGGCCAAGCGCGGTGTGCCTCTGGCTCGCTGGAGCAGCCTTCTGGCCCGGTGGCAGGTTCTACGGAGAGCCGCGATCGCTTCGCTCCACCAGAAAACTGGATCCTTGTGCTTCCGGAACGTCCCTCTCGGTAGCATGCTCTGGTGGCAGGCGCCTTCAAGTGCGTCCGCAAATTTGGTCGCCATGTCGTTGGCTCCGTCTGCATCGTTTGCAGAGTAGCCCTCAAGGGCGCTTGCGAAGACTTGGGCCCTCAGCGTGTCCTGGCGGTACGCCTTCCCATGCCGGAACGGGGTACCTCTCGATCGGGCAAGGGTGCCCAGGGTGCATAGTATGGCCTCGTGGTCGCTGGCAGTGTATGCGTCGATGATCCTCCATCGGGCGTGCCGGGCCAGCGTGCTGCTGGCATAGGTGAGATCGATGATCGACCCTACACCTGCCCTGCTGAAAGTTTGTTGGGACCCTTCGTTCAGAAGGACGACGTCCAGAGAGGCAAAAGCCTCCAGCACCGTGCGGCCTCTGGCGTTTGTACGGGAGGACCCCCATTCCAGGGCCCAGGCGTTGAAGTCGCCTCCGACTACGACGTTGTTCCGTCCTCGCAGATCGCAGCTCAGCTCGTCCATAATGCGGCTGAAAGTCTCCAGTGAGAGGCTGGGTGCCAGGTAGCAGCTGTAGAACCATATGCCGCCTACATACCCTCGGACGAATCCGTCAGCCGACCTGGTGTCGCTCAATTGCGGCGCGTCGACGCCACAGAGCCACAGGGCCGCTTTGCCAGTAAGGTCCGTGGCCCAGTCGCTGCTGCTGCCCACCTTATGTGGTTCGCTGAGGAGTGCCACATCAGAGCCAAGCTCGCGCACCGTCTGCGTCAGGAGATCCTGTGCGGCCCTGCAGTGATTCAGGTTGAGTTGAATCAACTGCATGTCGTCCTGGTTTTGCCGACCCCGCTTCGCGTGGCTGGGCAGTTTTTAGTGCCTGCCTGGTGCGTGACCTCCTTCTTTCCAGCTGCTGAGCAGATGAAGCACGCAGGCTCTTTTTTGCATTCTGCAACTTTGTGCCCTTTTTCCCCGCATTTGATGCAGCAGCCACTCCTGTCCACTATACTCTTGCAGTTCCGTGCGATATGCCCGGGTTCCAGGCATCGGTAGCACCTTGGGAGTCCATCTCTTTCCCGGATCCTACATATGGTCCAGCCGATCCTCACCTTGCCGCCTTTCAGGACCGCTTGGCCCAGGGAGAAGGGCAAGCTGACCACCGCCAGCTGGGACTCCGCGTATCCGCGGCGCAGACTGCGGACTCTTACTCGACCCTCGTCAATGTTGAATTGGCGAGTTAGAGCGGCACAGATCTCCTGCTCCGTCGCGAGGGAGTCGATGTCCCGTATCTCCAATATGGCCACCTTCGAGTCTTCCGTCATTGCTCGCACAGACGCTCCATCGCCGAGGACACGTGCGATGCTGGCCTTCATGCCCTCAGCACTCTCCACGCTGTCTTTTGCAACCTCCAGCAGAAGGTTGCCGTTTGTGGTACGGCGTACCTTGGAGACGCAGCTTCCCAGGTCAGAAAGCTGGTTGTCGTGCCGTCTGGTGACCATTGCCAGAACCTCGCTGTACGACTTCCCGGGGGCCTGAACTATGACCGCGTCTGGGCGAGCGCGGCGCGCTGCTCTCGGCCTCTTGGCCACCACGCTCCATTCGCTGTCCGGGATTCCGGGGCTCTTGGGCTGCCTCGTGGCGCTGGTCGTCGCCACATCTCCGCGTGGCCGCAACGGGGCCTTTTTAAGGGTCCTCTTGGTTGCGATAGCTCCTTTTCGCTGCCTTGGGCGCGTAGGTGGGGTTCCCGGCTCCCCCAATGGACCTTCGGCCACGGATGGCTGGCTAAGTCTGCGCCACGGTTCGGTTTGCGCTGCGGCATCTTTCCTCCAGACGGTCGTTGTCTGCTGCTCCTTGTCTGCGCTCCGCGTGCTCTGTGAGCATTTCGGGCACAGGCCTTGGGCGTCGGAGCCTTCCTGCGGCGCGCTTCTACCCGCTGCAGCCTCTTGGCTCGATTGGATGATGTTCGAGTGCAGCTCCTTCATGCGCACGAACAGTGCTCTGGTGGCCATGTTGATGTGACGCGTATTTTTGTCCATCATCCTGGTCTGAACCTCATCAAGGATTTTTCCCAGCTCCGAGAGGTTCTCAAGGCAGGTAGCCTCCTGGTGGGCCTTGCTCTTCTTGGGCGCCGTTTGCCTCTGGGAACTTCCCGGGCTGGCTGGGTCCCGAACCCTCTTGGGGGTCTCCCTAGAGTCAAGGTCCCGACTCTGCGCCGCTGCTGCTGGAGATGGAGATGGCTCGGGTGCCGGCGATCGGGCGAGCATGCTACCCTTCCTGAAGGCGAGCTTTTCCTCCTCCTCCATTCCGTTGATTACTTTAGTATTTGAATTTCGAAATTGAAATCTCCCTCCGTTGGCGCGCAAATCCAGCTCTCTCCAACACTCTGGCAGCCCTGGGTCGATCGGGGCTGTCTGGCAACACCGTCCGTGTGGCAACTCTACGCGATCACCTGTCTGGCGGCGCAGTCAGCTGCTGTGTGTGAAGCTCCGGACGAGAAGAAGAAGAAAGAAGAAAAGTTGAGTGAGAATTCCTTTTTTCCCCTCCACCAACAATGTGGAAAGTGGAAGTGGAAGGCGCCAAAACAAGGGTTCACCCCCCCTTCCCCTGCTGGATGGAGCGCACTGATTGTGCCCCTGCAACAGAGCGGGATGCCGGTGGGGCCGGTTTTTATACGCAGTACGTACCGGTGCGACAGCAACCTGCTCTCAACAGTTTTTCTTCCAGGTAACACGCGCAGCGCGGATGCTGAAAACGGAAAATCAGGAGCCCGTGATTCGAAACAACCGCACTTGAAAACGCTCAACTCTGTGATCTATGATCAACCCTGTATCAGTGTGTGTGTGTGTGTGTGTGTGTAGTGTGCTTGGAACTGCCCGACGCACAGTGGTCTCCACTCAAATACATTGATCGGAGCCTTCGGGGAATACCCAATCCAATAATTATAAGCTTTTGCTTTGCAGCTTATAGATTTCCTAAATTATAATAAATAAAAATACCACTTTTTCGGAAAAAAGTCCCACTGTGCACCGGATGTTGCTGAGAAGGGGAATGGTGGGTGGGGTGGAAGCAATGGATGAACGGGGGTCAGGATGACACCGGACTGCACTGTCCATGCATGCAAATGCAACATTTGCAACTGTTCTTTCTCTTTCCTTTGCTCACATTTTTTCTTACTTTTCGCCGACAAGGTGGCAACACTGACACCCGGCAACGACAACTACAACTACAGCGGCAAACCGGCAGTAATTTGGCCACCTTGTCTAGGTGTGTTTGTTTAGAGGAGCAGAAAGGTACAGCACAGAGGGCAGCAGTAGAGTGCGTTGCAACATGGCATAGGAGAGACGGAAAAAAGCCAGAGACGAAGCAGAAACACTAAATGGAAACCGAAAAGCGGGATGGACAGGAACAGGAATCTAAATGTGGGGAATGAACAGACATAACTATTAAACGAATCTCCAGAATTGGACAAACACACATTTGATTGATCATGGGGGAATCATGCATAAATAGAGTTCAAATCTACAATATTAGGAGCCACCAACGAATATGGCGCTTCACATTTTTGAGCAGAAGTAGCGTCGAATTAGAAGAAAGAGACGTCTATAGAGTAGATTCATGCATGGCGCTGGTGTGTGTGCATGTGAGTGGGGCATACACTCGAGCTGCACATTTATTTGCTTTGCTGATGTCAAAACTGAGACACATTCATTTATTAGATAACGTGAATGCTGTGGTAATGCAGCTGAAGTTGCGAAAGCCATTATTCGACCATATCCATGTTCATGCCGTCCCCCTTCTTGACGACATCGTCTGGCTGTTCGTCTTGCACCTCATTGCGGTCAGCAAGGTCCACGGTTCTCAATTTATGCTCGATCTCTAGTAGATCATCTTCCTTCTTGTTTTCCCTTGAAATTTTAATTATTTCGGAGACGATCCGGATATTCCTCAGATTATGTTCATTAATTATCTTCTCCTTAAGTTTCCTTAGTTCAACTCTAGTCCAGCAAACGCAAACCGGATTCTAATAAGCAAATATATTTGGCATGAATCATCTGTAAGAAATGCAGCTTAATATGGTTTTTACTTA
The DNA here is from genome assembly GCF_003286085.1 of Drosophila persimilis. NCBI lineage: Eukaryota > Metazoa > Arthropoda > Insecta > Diptera > Drosophilidae > Drosophila > Drosophila persimilis. The sequence continues at coordinate 330,659 of NW_020825308.1, read as the reverse complement.
CAGGGCAGAAAATGCCTTTGCAACGCACAAAGCCGTCCTTCTTAATGGTTTTGTTTATTTTCATGGTCTTCTGTATTAGATTACGAATACCAATTTTTCCTTTCGAACCTGAATTGGACATTTTTGTTTTCTTCTCCGCGCTTACTTCAAGAGTAAGTGGTGAACGAATATGGTGCTTTACCTTTTTGAGCAGCAATAGCTCCGAAGCAGAAGAAAGAGACGACTATAGAGTAAATTCAAGCATGGTACTGGAGTGTATATGTGAGGTGCATAGAGGAGGAGAAAGGTACAGTACAGAGGGCAGTAGCAGAGTGTTTGGTATAGAAGAGGCAGAAAGCTAAATGGCAACAAAAAGGCGGGATGGAGAGGAACAAGAATCTAGATGTGGGGAATGAACAGACATGCATAACTATTAAACGAATCTCTAGGAGTGGAGAGCACACACATTTGATTGATCATGAGGGATCATGCATAAATAGAGTTCAAATCTACAATATTAGGAGCCACCAACGAAAATGGCGCTTCACCTTTTTGAGCAGAAGTAGGAGAAAGAAAGAGACGTCTATAGAGTAAATTCAAGCATGGTGCTGGTGTGTGTGCATGTGAGTGGGGCATACACTCGTGCACACAGCGAGCTCTTGAAAATAAATAGTGAGGTTAAGGCAGAAAAAATTATACTCGAGCTGCACATTTATTTGCTTTGCTGATGTCAAAACTGAGACACATTCATTTATTAGGTATCGTTAATGCTGTGGTAATGCAGCTGAAGTTGCGAAAGCCATTAATCGACCATATCCATGTTCATGCCGTCCCCCTTCTTGACGACATCGTCTGGCTGTTCGTCTTGCACCTCATTGCGGTCAGCAAGGTCCACGGTTCTCAATTTATGCTCGATCTCTAGTAGATCATCTTCCTTCTTGTTTTCCCTTGAAATTTTAATTATTTCGGAGACGATCCGGACATTCCCCGGTTTATTTTCATTAATTATCTTCTCCCGAATTTTCCTTAGTTCGTTTCTAGACCAGCAAACGCAAACCGGATTCTAATAAGCAAATATATTTGGCATGAATCATCTGTAAGAAATGCAGCCTAACATGGTTTGTACTTACCTTGAAAATGCCTCTGCGATACGCAATGCCGGCCTTCGTAATGTTCATAGACTTTTGTATTAATTTACGAATACAAATTTTTTCTTTCGGACCTGAATTGGACATTGTTGTTTTCTTACTTCTCCGCGCTTCCTTCAAGAGTAAGTAGGGATGGGAGCTGGAGCTGGTGAAACACCGATGCTCACATCGATGTTTCTCTAGCTCGAATAGATATATATCGATAGATAATTATATTTTTGCGATATATATCAGAAGTCGCTGCTCATCACTGAGCTTTGACATCACGCTTAAAAAACTCGGCGAACAAATCTTTCTGCGTATTCCACGACTCGAGCATTTATTGATTGCAAAATGCCTCCCAGAAAATCCAAGGGCCAGAAGGAAGAGCCGCAGGTTCACTTGGGACCGCAGGTTCGCGATGGCGAGGAAGTCTTTGGCGTGGTCCACATCTTTTCCAGCTTTAACGACACATTCGTCCACGTGACCGACTTGTCCGGCCGCGAAACCATGGTCCGCGTCACTGGCGGCATGAAGGTTAAGGCCGATCGCGACGAGGTTTCGCCATACGCTGATATGCTGGCTGCTCAGGATGTCGCCGAGAAGTGCAAGATCCTCGGCATCACCGCCCTCAAAGTCAATCTGCGGGCTACTGGCGGCAACAAAAACAAGACCCCCGGACCCGGTGGCCAGTCTGCTCTGCGTGCTCTGGCTCGTTCGGGAATGAAGATTGGACGCATCGAGGACTTGACTCCCATCCCCTCGGATGGCACCCGCAGGAAGGGCGGTCGTCGTGGACGCCGTCTGTAGGCCATATTCCATGTTGTATCCTCTATAAACATAACCCTTAAAAACTATGAATAAAGTAAACGAGTAAAGTAAAATCTAGAACTTTTCTGCTATAAAACGTACTCCACTGCCTAATGCCTTATAGTATAAAGAGTGAAATATCTCTAGGTGGACCACTCCTTTGGGAGAAGATACAAATCTTATTTTATTTGTACAATAATCGTTGTAGTTGTAGTTGATATCAGACGGAAGAGTGGTCTGAGCTGTCCGACTCGTTGATGATCTCGTATTTGACATCCATTGCCTGGCTGTCCGTGATGAGAAGCCACTTCAGCTCCTTGGCGATATCGGTGGCTGGCATTTCCGGATTTTTTAGCATTTTCTTGCGGAAACGACGCCTGCTCACGTTCTTGAGTGGACGAGTGATGCCATGTGGATACATGTAAGTTTGGGGCTGCTTATTGGCGGCCTCTTCTTCCGATTCTGATGACTTGCATTCGATTTCCTCTGGCTTCTCGGTGCATATGAGCATCTGGGAAATATCTGCAGTCTTGTAGAAGTTCTTCTTGTCCGTCGTCTTGTAGCTTTCCACGATTGAGGGCAGGTCGACGAGCTTCGTGTAGAGCATAGAGCCATCCAGCCAAACCTGACCCTGACGCAGGTCCTCCTTCAGTGCAATGCTCAATTTCTTGTGTACATTTCCATCCCTGATGGCCTCGTGAATGGTCTCGGCACGATCCTGCAATGCATATAATTAACATAGTAAATCACCCATGAGGCAAGACGCAGAAGACCATATCGCTTACCTCGGGAACTCGCATTATGAATTGGCCCTCCGCCTCAAATTCGTCGCTTGTCGGCTCGCTTGTGTATTGTACATTGTTCATTGGCTCCATTTTTAATGATTCCATTTATGTTAGTTGTAAGATTTTTTTTTTTTGTCAAAAATACGAATTCTTTTGCCAATGACGCAGTGTTGGAAAAAGCACACTTAAACAAGTCGCTAGAGAACCACTGGTTCTGAACCAGTCACACTCTGAAGAACCTCCATCTTATTCCGTGATGCACACATGGCTCACAGGAAATCAAAGGCCCAGAACGAAGAGGCGCAGATTCAGCCCAGGATTGTAGTGGCGAGGAGGCATTAGTATTACTGCGACCCATTCGTCAACGACCGTGAAACCATTGTCGGCGTCACTGGCGCCTTTTTCGTCGAAGTGGCCTTCTGTAAGCGCTATTCCTTGTTGTATCTGCTCATACAACTTAAAAGCTATAAATAAAGTAAACGTAATATCTATTCTTAAATGAATCCTGTTTAATTCGGGAATGTCTGTCCAAGAGGTAGAAGTAGTAGAAGATTGAACTCCTGCTTGTTGATGCGATCCAAAAATATAGACTATTCTAGGGATTATTTCATTCCTAGCGTTTCTTTGAACCAGTCCAATCCTTGGGCACCCAGCGCAGGCAGGTGGCATCAATGCACAGTTGAGGTTTGGCCTTGTCTTTCAAATAATTCTCAACGACATCGCCTTTGACGCAGACAATGTATCGGCTCTTATAGTACTTGATAAGTTTCAGATGAGTCAGCGTGGATACCACATCATCTGTGCTGATGGAAGTCTTCTCAGAGATTTCACTATTGGGAGAAAAAAGCAAATAGTTAGTAGCTGAATAGTCAGTGCTGTTTAGGCGTATACTTGATGGAAATGGTAATCTTGTCCTCCGCCACGTCGAGCTTCTGCTTGATGAGTACATCGAGTATGGCCTGGGCCCAGAAGGAACGATAAGAGAGAAGCCCCAGGTCCGAGAGCGGTTTCTCTGGCGTGCCGGTCTTCCCCTCACACTTTGACAACTCGTAGCTGAACTCGATGAGCAGTCGGCCATAGCCCATGCGCTGGTACGGAGGTAGAGTCAACACACAGGCCAAGTTGTTGTCTTCGCTCACCTTCTCCTTAGAGAAGTATCCCACCATATGGAAGCCGCGCGAGTCGAACACTGTCATTATGTAGAACAGGAAGGGATCTGTGTTGTGATACAGAGTCTTTTCGTCTAGGAACAGCTTTCTCAGGAGGCAGAGATTCTGCGCGTATGTCATGCTCCGACGTCCGTCAATCTCGAAGAACGATATTGTGTCCTTGCGGTAGATTTCCTCGCCAGGCGGATGGCGAAGATTGCATTTAATCAAATGGCGAGCCAGGCATGTGGCATTCATCACGTACTTTAGGCACCACTCGCACAAGTAGATGCACGGCTCGGCGCACATTACCTCAGGATATGGCGAAAAGTACCAGGGCTTCATGCGATGCTTTCCCAGCTCAATCCACTGCACATTCTTGATTTCATGTACAGGCTTCTTCTTCAGTTGGGATTGCTTGGAAGGGGCGTTTGGGAGATTCTTCCGCGATCCTGTAGAACGTTCCATTGCGTAGCGCTGTCGGTTGCGAGGAAACTGCACAGACGACAAGTCCAGATCCTTCTCGTCGAACCAGTCATCCAGACGCTTGTTAACTGAAAGGCAATCAATGTTAATCACTAAAGACGGACTTCCCAGCCTACTCACAATCCAAGAAGTGCACATAGTATAGACGCTTGTTCCCCACTTTTTTGGTGCTCAAAATTTCCGCCATTTTCCACACATCTGGCTTTTCCATACGCACGGAGAGCGTGCAGCCTTCTACCAACTGCGTCTGAAGATCAATAAGAGAAAAGTAATTTGGAAAGTATCAAGAGACATCCCCATTTACCGCTGATTCACATACATACGAAGTAGGCTTTAAACTCATCTTGCTTTCATCAATTATTAACTTGCGCGGCCAAATCGGGATCAACGCTGACAACTGATTTTTTTTGTTTGCCAACGCAGATCGGGGATGCCGTATGGGCGCAATCGACTGCCGTATATCGATATGAATCTGCCTCGCAAAAGCTTTATAAGAAGTTTTTGTACTTTGAGAAACAACGTTTATTAAATAATATATATTTCCTGACAGCACCTTTCATTAAATTTCTTCTTATTTGAAGTAAATTGCCTGCCGGAGTTTGTTCGATATATCGATATATGTACATCGATAAGAGGACAAGCGCTAAATAATTTAAATATTTCTACCATTCGCATTAATTTGACCATTAAAACCCTTAATTAACTTACATTCCTACTTTAACAGACCAATTTTTCTTTTAATTAAATTAAATCTCAATTTTTTCTTGGCGGCAATATTTCTGATATCTATCGATTATGTTGTGCGGTCACACTGAAATGACGTGTGGCCGGCGTATTATATCTATATGTATGTGTATATATATGTGTGCAGTTCGGCGGAGCTAATTCGTGTGATTTTACACCCTTGTTTTTGTGTGTTTAAATAAATTAATAATCGTGGATCGTCAAGAATCGAGGTGAAATTTTGTAAATGTAATGTTTATTTTCTCAAAATGCTGGGTTGGACGGCACCTGCTGCATATTCCAACCTAAAACATGTCTATGTTTGTAGTTGAATTTTTGTTTTTTTTTTTCTGTTTCTTTTTGTTTGTTTTAGATGGAATAGAATCTAAGTGCAACAACTTAATCGGTGTTTTTTTTTAATGTGGTGATCTTGTGCACATTTTGGGTCTTTTGTGTGTCAACTCGTAAAATCCAACGAAATTCTCAACACACGCTCACTCTTCCTCACCAGCCTTAATGTAAGTGTATTGGCGTGCACATTGGAAAGCTGCTGTGATATTTCATATTGGAAAACGTACCGAAAGACTCACAGCAAAAAGAAAAAACTTGTTAAATATTAAAAACTCCTATGCCTTAGACCCTTCTGAGCTTTTAGAGCCATTTTATATGCCGCCCGGAAAGGGTTCTCCTTTCCCCCTGCAGAGCCACACACACATGAACAAACAAATGGCAAAGTTAAATTTGAAAATAATAGAAATAGAAAAACTTTCTACAGTCACTCCTGGCAAACAGCAAAAGCAACAAAAACAAATAACCCTTACAATAACGCAACAAAAATGAAACTATTTCGAGTGAAATAAATCTGTTGGAATGTGCAAAACTCCTTCCAAGCGCATTTCGGCGGGCATTTTTATTTTTTGGAAGGGACTGTTCTGTGTATGGGAGAGCGAGTGAGATAGAGGGTGTGAGGGAATGAGGTCGATTGCAAGGTGTATCAATATAACGTGACGCATTTCCAGTTAGCAGAGTTTTAACATACATATTTGTTGTATAAATAGCGTGCAAGTTTTTTCTCTCCCATCCATGTGTGTTTGTGACAGTAATATGCACCTCGCTAGACGCGAGCACCTCACCTTGTATTAAATATACCGCCAATGCTTTGCGCTTTGCCACTTCTCCTTGGCTACCCTTTGCCACTGAATGAGAGAGAGTATTCGCTTCGATGGGTTGTGTGAGTGTGAGAGAGACACGGCGACTAGGGCAAAGTAGTTCGAAAACATACGAAGCGCGGGGGTGACGGCTGCAACTGGAAGTGGAATCATTTTTATTGCCAAATGTGTTTGTTGCTCAATTTAACTAAAAGTGCTGCCAACTCTCGCTGTCTCGTCCGCTTCGCCCTAGCATTCGCTTGCGTTCTCTAACGGCCCGTCCTGAACGGGGAATGCGAAGAGAGAGGGGGACAGAAGATACAGAAAGCGAACGAATGGTAAGAAGGCATAGAAAGGGAACGACGGTAAATGTGCGAATGTTGGCGAAAAAGTAAGGAGACGAAAGGAAAGGGAACGATTGCGATCGTTGATGAGCGGTGTTGTTGGTGGAAGCAAGGTATAAAGAAGGAAGTTCGAGAAGACGCATGCGAAGCGCATAATGATGACAGGCGCAGACGTACGCACACTAATGAACGTCCCAAAAGATGTACCCGCTGTTCAAAGTGCTGCTCTCATGTGCAGAAGAAGCCGGAATTCTGGCATTCATTGAGAATGGGTTTTTGATATTACAATGACTCGAAGCATTAGCTGCCAATGTGGAACTGTTTCATTTGATATAAAACATTTCCTCATTAGTTTATCGAACCTCTGTTGTCTCCGTTATCATTGATCGAAATAATATATAATTTACTCTCAGGAATACTCATATTGTTTCAAACATTCCTTTTCACAGCTTCACGTATCAAAATTGATCTAAGTAAATATGTTTTCATTGAAAGCTGTAGAGAAAGGGAACCAAATGAACTACGAATTGATGGTCTATATGGAAAAGGATATAGAGGTAAGCGGAATTCCTTTCAAAATAACCGTCTAACGTTCCATATTTTATGCACAACAGGAATGGGATAAGGGTATTGTTGCAGCCGTCAAAAGGGGCAATTTCTGGATGAAACTGTCCATTGAGCGCTATAATGTCGTAAAGACTTATTTTCATTCGAAGTTCGTGGACGTGCCCGGGTCTGGGTCTGTCTCTGTCTCTGCAGACAACTTGGATGAGTACGAGGACTTCAGCGACGAGTTGAAGCGCCTGTTCCTGCCGGACGGCGAACCAAAGCTAATGGAATATAAGATCCAATACGATATCATCAAGTCGCCGAAAAAGTGTCAGAACAAGGCGTCCAAGAAGCGTCGTTTCCGCAAGAAAACCAACAAAACAGTGATCGATGAGTTGTTGGAAATCAGAAATGCGCTCTGTTCCCCTCAGCTTGCTTTAGTTAGCAAGGAATTCAAGGTCTCCTATCCAACACAAGAGGAGGATCCACAGGAATTGGTACCAGAAGAAGTCATAAAGGAATCAATCTTTTTCTATGAAGCTCCTTTAAACAGATCCCGCAGGCGTAGTTGGAAAGTGAAGTACTACTGAAGACAGTTCTGATATTCTGAAAAATTGTATCCGAATTCTGGCTGTGGGTTTTGTACTGGACTGCGCCCTGAATGCAAATAAAAATAGTGTACCTTCACCCCCTTCGGTTGGTCATTGAACTGATTGCCAAATCGTGACATAAATATCATGAAATTCATTTCTACAATATATATCCTGCATATCCCAACACTCATATGCATACATGTACGGATATTTATTGCAGGCATTGTTTGCCCACATTCGACTCTGTTGTCTATTTATTTGCCGCCTTCCGTTTTGTTATTGTGTTTATTCGAAACTCTCCTTCTCCTCCTCCTTTTTTCCTTTGCGAGTTTTTGTTTATGGATTTTTGTTGTTCTTTTCTGTTTTTAGTGATTTGAAATCGATGCATAAATAATGGTTTCTGCCAGCGGCTCTGGTTTCCCCTTATTTCAACATTCTCGTTGCGGCCTGTTTTACGCCGATGAAGAGCTAACCGCTAGCCGTACAGTGCGTTTCACAAGTATCTGGAGATGGGATTGGTTGAAAGCCAAGGAGAAGAATCTGGAGTCTCCAATGGAAAGGAATCCCCTATTGTGCGGGGCCTCCATCGACGGAAATCTTCCATTGTCTCTCCCTACAACTATGGAACGCACTGTAACGCTGACGGAACAAGCGGAAAATCAGTGAAATATGACAAACTTTTTCAATTGCACAATATAGGGGCATAAATTTTATACAATAAACAGGGCACAAAACAAACAGGCAACAGAAAACAAAACACATTCGCGGAAAAGGGGAAGGAAAGGGGAAAAGCGAGAGGGAAAACTTTTGCAAATCAACAATCCGGCAAGAGGCGGCCGAAAGGAAGGGTGCGAAAGATCGTGAAAGTTTTTGTTTTGCTTTATTTTTTATACCCGATACTCAAAATGAGTATTGGGGTATATTAGATTTGTGGTAAAAGTGGATGTGTGTAACGTCCAGAAGGAATCGTTTCCGACCCCATAAAGTATATATATTCTTGATCAGCATCAATAGCCGAGTCGATTGAGCCATGTCTGTCTGTCCGTCTGTCCGTCCGTCCGTCTGTCCGTCCGTCCGTCTGTCCGTCCCCTTCAGCGCCTAATGCTCAAAGACTATAAGAGCTAGAGTAACGATGTTTTGGATCCAGACTTCTGTGATATGTCACTGCTACAAAAATATTTCAAAACTTTGCCCCGCCCGTTTCCGCTCCCACAAAGGGCGAAAATCTGTGGCATCCACAATTTTAAAGATACGAGAAAACCAAAAACGCAGAATCGTAGAGAATGACGATATCTTTTAGACTACGGAATCTGAATTGGATCGTATTATTATTATAGCCAGCATCAAGAAAACAATTTCATTTTTTCTCGCCCTGTCTCTCTCTAACACACACGTAGCATAGGCGGCTTTGCTTAGAGTAAAACATTAGCGCCTAGATCTCAGAGACTATAAAAGCTAGAGCAACCAAATTTGGTATCCACACTCCTAATATATCGGACCGAGACGAGTTTGTTTCAAAATTTCGCCACACCCCCTTCCGCCCCCGCAAAGGATGCAAATCTGGGGATATTCACAAATCTCAAAGACTATTAAAGCTAGAGTATCCAAATTTAGTATCCGCACTCCTGTTAGATCTCACTATAAAACGTATATCTCAAAATTTCGCCCCACCCCCTTCCGCCCCCACAAAGGACGAAAATCTGTTGCATCCACAATATTGCAGATTCGAGTAAACTAAAAACGCAGAATCATAGATAATGACCATATCTATCAGATTGCTGAATCTGGATCAGATCAGATCATTTTTATAGCCAAAAGGAACAAATCAATTTGCATTGGCTACGCAGCGCCCGACGTCACGCTCAGACTGATTTTCTGTCTCTCTCGCACGCACTCTTTGTCGTGTCGTTTAATATTAGCGGCGCTGCCGGAGGAGAGCCATACTGACTTAGTATCGGGTATAACTGTACAGTTGCGGTGTCCGCAGCAACTCACAACGTTCCCCCTCGTTTGGTGCTGCTTTCGTGACGTTTGCCAATTGCTAAATTCTCGATGCCAATGACAATCGCCAGGGAGGGGAGCGGGAAGGGGGGAGCCAACACAACAAGGTGATGGCACGCCCATTTAGCCAGATGCCCCCGGTTCAACGCCCCCTGGCAGAGAGATACTAGGGGGGCCGGAAGGGGGGCCAGGCATGGCATGGCATGGGCTTCCACGAGGACACACAACAACGTTTACGTGACTTGTTTCATAAACAAACAGAAGGCGGAGAAAATTGGCACAAAATTGCCAATCCTTTTCGTCGGCCTGGGTGTGTGTGTGTGTGTGTGTGTTGCGGCACAGGTGGCGCCTGCCACATGTCCTGCTCTGGCCTGACATTGAGCGGCGTGAAAGTTTCGTCCTCCATTGGCGCTTTTGCATACAACTTGGTAATTGTTTCCGCCAACAATTGCTGCAGCTGCTCGGCTCCGCCTTTTGGCCATTTTAATCATTCAAAATTCAAAAGTCACGGGCAGCTGCGGAATCTTAGCGCCGCATGAGGGATTGGAACGGATTGCCAGACAGATCAGGACATTCCGGGCAGATCGGAATATTCAGAGAGGGACGGGACGAGACGGGACAGGACAGGACAGGCCCGGACGCGTCCACGGCCATTGTCTTGCGAAAGTCAACCCTTTTGGCCCACATTGCTGTCAGCCCTCTCTAAATGAGACATGAAAAGGCATGAAACTTTTCTCATTATGCCACCCCCCCTTATGAGCTTCCCCAGTAATGCCAGGATCGATCATGCGACTAGAGGATACCCCAGGGACACCTCAGAGTGTGCCACAGAAGGCTGAAGGTCCCGCCTGTTACCAACCCGACACCCGACCACGGCATACCCTCTTAATCTGGCAAATACCGCGTATTAAAAAGTAAAATAATCAAGGCGAAAAAAGGAAAGTTGTCGCCACTTTGCCTTTGGGGTGTGGAGTGTGGGCTGTGGGAGGGGGATGCCTGCTGCGCGGCTGGTGCGTGTTGCAAGTTGTCCATGCAACCCATAGACAGGTAAATCAAGTTTTCTTTCCCTGCAGGAACATTTTGCGTAAGGCAAAAGTTATCCATGCATATTCAACATCATTAGAAAGTCACGACAAAGTAGCTGAATGCAGCAGCAAGGCAAGACAGGGATGGCGGACGGCGGACAGGCGCCTCTCCGACGCCACGTCCCCTCCAGGGAAAGTAACACAAGCCCGTTTAAGGCGCTAAAATGGAGACCATAAATTATGTCATAGGTAGAGTCGTCTCTTAAATGCAGCTGCTGAAGGGAGTCGCCATCGGAGCTTTCTTTTAAATGCAGCTGTTGAAGGCCCTGATTGATTTCACTTCTTCAATGAAGCAGCCTTGATGGAGGTTTAATCGGATCTTATGGTTGGAAGTGGACGAACAGATTGTTGTATAAGTATAAGTATAAGATTACATACATATGTCTCTGGAGTGTCTCTGGAGTACTCAGTACTTCCATTGCGTAAATTCTGCAATTGCGCCTTGGCTGGTTCTGGTTCTTCTTCTGTCACGGACTCTGGATCCTCCTGCTGTTCCTGTTCTCCACACGCCGTCTCTCCTCGATATTTAAGTGTTCTGGCTGCTTTGGCTCTGTTCTAGTCTGATCTCCAAGGCCTCAAGGGCGCCTACATAAGGCTGCAGCGTCGTTGGAGCCCAGCAGGGATCTTGAGTGGACGAGTGATGCCATGTGGATACATGTAAGTTTGGGGCTGCTTATTGGCGGCCTCTTCTTCCGATTCTGATGACTTGCATTCGATTTCCTCTGGCTTCTCGGTGCATATGAGCATCTGGGAAATATCTGCAGTCTTGTAGAAGTTCTTCTTGTCCGTCGTCTTGTAGCTTTCCACGATTGAGGGCAGGTCGACGAGCTTCGTGTAGAGCATAGAGCCATCCAGCCAAACCTGACCCTGACGCAGGTCCTCCTTCAGTGCAATGCTCAATTTCTTGTGTACATTTCCATCCCTGATGGCCTCGTGAATGGTCTCGGCACGATCCTGCAATGCATATAATTAACATAGTAAATCACCCATGAGGCAAGACGCAGAAGACCATATCGCTTACCTCGGGAACTCGCATTATGAATTGGCCCTCCGCCTCAAATTCGTCGCTTGTCGGCTCGCTTGTGTATTGTACATTGTTCATTGGCTCCATTTTTAATGATTCAATTTATGTTAGTTGTAAGATTTTTTTTTTTTGTCAAAAATACGAATTCTTTTGCCAATGACGCAGTGTTGGAAAAAGCACACTTAAACAAGTCGCTAGAGAACCACTGGTTCTGAACCAGTCACACTCTGAAGAACCTCCATCTTATTCCGTGATGCACACATGGCTCACAGGAAATCAAAGGCCCAGAACGAAGAGGCGCAGATTCAGCCCAGGATTGTAGTGGCGAGGAGGCATTAGTATTACTGCGACCCATTCGTCAACGACCGTGAAACCATTGTCGGCGTCACTGGCGCCTTTTTCGTCGAAGTGGCCTTCTGTAAGCGCTATTCCTTGTTGTATCTGCTCATACAACTTAAAAGCTATAAATAAAGTAAACGTAATATCTATTCTTAAATGAATCCTGTTTAATTCGGGAATGTCTGTCCAAGAGGTAGAAGTAGTAGAAGATTGAACTCCTGCTTGTTGATGCGATCCAAAAATATAGACTATTCTAGGGATTATTTCATTCCTAGCGTTTCTTTGAACCAGTCCAATCCTTGGGCACCCAGCGCAGGCAGGTGGCATCAATGCACAGTTGAGGTTTGGCCTTGTCTTTCAAATAATTCTCAACGACATCGCCTTTGACGCAGACAATGTATCGGCTCTTATAGTACTTGATAAGTTTCAGATGAGTCAGCGTGGATACCACATCATCTGTGCTGATGGAAGTCTTCTCAGAGATTTCACTATTGGGAGAAAAAAGCAAATAGTTAGTAGCTGAATAGTCAGTGCTGTTTAGGCGTATACTTGATGGAAATGGTAATCTTGTCCTCCGCCACGTCGAGCTTCTGCTTGATGAGTACATCGAGTATGGCCTGGGCCCAGAAGGAACGATAAGAGAGAAGCCCCAGGTCCGAGAGCGGTTTCTCTGGCGTGCCGGTCTTCCCCTCACACTTTGACAACTCGTAGCTGAACTCGATGAGCAGTCGGCCATAGCCCATGCGCTGGTACGGAGGTAGAGTCAACACACAGGCCAAGTTGTTGTCTTCGCTCACCTTCTCCTTAGAGAAGTATCCCACCATATGGAAGCCGCGCGAGTCGAACACTGTCATTATGTAGAACAGGAAGGGATCTGTGTTGTGATACAGAGTCTTTTCGTCTAGGAACAGCTTGCTCAGGAGGCAGAGATTCTGCGCGTATGTCATGCTCCGACGTCCGTCAATCTCGAAGAACGATATTGTGTCCTTGCGGTAGATTTCCTCGCCAGGCGGATGGCGAAGATTGCATTTAATCAAATGGCGAGCCAGGCATGTGGCATTCATCACGTACTTTAGGCACCACTCGCACAAGTAGATGCACGGCTCGGCGCACATTACCTCAGGATATGGCGAAAAGTACCAGGGCTTCATGCGATGCTTTCCCAGCTCAATCCACTGCACATTCTTGATTTCATGTACAGGCTTCTTCTTCAGTTGGGATTGCTTGGAAGGGGCGTTTGGGAGATTCTTCCGCGATCCTGTAGAACGTTCCATTGCGTAGCGCTGTCGGTTGCGAGGAAACTGCACAGACGACAAGTCCAGATCCTTCTCGTCGAACCAGTCATCCAGACGCTTGTTAACTAAAAGGCAATCAATGTTAATCACTAAAGACGGACTTCCCAGCCTACTCACAATCCAAGAAGTGCACATAGTATTGACGCTTGTTCCCCACTTTTTTGGTGCTCAAAATTTCCGCCATTTTCCACACATCTGGCTTTTCCATACGCACGGAGAGCGTGCAGCCTTCTACCAACTGCGTCTGAAGATCAATAAGAGAAAAGTAATTTGGAAAGTATCAAGAGACATCCCCATTTACCGCTGATTCACATACATACGAAGTAGGCTTTAAACTCATCTTGCTTTCATCAATTATTAACTTGCGCGGCCAAATCGGGATCAACGCTGACAACTGATTTTTTTTGTTTGCCAACGCAGATCGGGGATGCCGTATGGGCGCAATCGACTGCCGTATATCGATATGAATCTGCCTCGCAAAAGCTTTATAAGAAGTTTTTGTACTTTGAGAAACAACGTTTATTAAATAATATATATTTCCTGACAGCACCTTTCATTAAATTTCTTCTTATTTGAAGTAAATTGCCTGCCGGAGTTTGTTCGATATATCGATATATGTACATCGATAAGAGGACAAGCGCTAAATAATTTAAATATTTCTACCATTCGCATTAATTTGACCATTAAAACCCTTAATTAACTTACATTCCTACTTTAACAGACCAATTTTTCTTTTAATTAAATTAAATCTCAATTTTTTCTTGGCGGCAATATTTCTGATATCTATCGATTATGTTGTGCGGTCACACTGAAATGACGTGTGGCCGGCGTATTATATCTATATGTATGTGTATATATATGTGTGCAGTTCGGCGGAGCTAATTCGTGTGATTTTACACCCTTGTTTTTGTGTGTTTAAATAAATTAATAATCGTGGATCGTCAAGAATCGAGGTGAAATTTTGTAAATGTAATGTTTATTTTCTCAAAATGCTGGGTTGGACGGCACCTGCTGCATATTCCAACCTAAAACATGTCTATGTTTGTAGTTGAATTTTTGTTTTTTTTTTTCTGTTTCTTTTTGTTTGTTTTAGATGGAATAGAATCTAAGTGCAACAACTTAATCGGTGTTTTTTTTTAATGTGGTGATCTTGTGCACATTTTGGGTCTTTTGTGTGTCAACTCGTAAAATCCAACGAAATTCTCAACACACGCTCACTCTTCCTCACCAGCCTTAATGTAAGTGTATTGGCGTGCACATTGGAAAGCTGCTGTGATATTTCATATTGGAAAACGTACCGAAAGACTCACAGCAAAAAGAAAAAACTTGTTAAATATTAAAAACTCCTATGCCTTAGACCCTTCTGAGCTTTTAGAGCCATTTTATATGCCGCCCGGAAAGGGTTCTCCTTTCCCCCTGCAGAGCCACACACACATGAACAAACAAATGGCAAAGTTAAATTTGAAAATAATAGAAATAGAAAAACTTTCTACAGTCACTCCTGGCAAACAGCAAAAGCAACAAAAACAAATAACCCTTACAATAACGCAACAAAAATGAAACTATTTCGAGTGAAATAAATCTGTTGGAATGTGCAAAACTCCTTCCAAGCGCATTTCGGCGGGCATTTTTATTTTTTGGAAGGGACTGTTCTGTGTATGGGAGAGCGAGTGAGATAGAGGGTGTGAGGGAATGAGGTCGATTGCAAGGTGTATCAATATAACGTGACGCATTTCCAGTTAGCAGAGTTTTAACATACATATTTGTTGTATAAATAGCGTGCAAGTTTTTTCTCTCCCATCCATGTGTGTTTGTGACAGTAATATGCACCTCGCTAGACGCGAGCACCTCACCTTGTATTAAATATACCGCCAATGCTTTGCGCTTTGCCACTTCTCCTTGGCTACCCTTTGCCACTGAATGAGAGAGAGTATTCGCTTCGATGGGTTGTGTGAGTGTGAGAGAGACACGGCGACTAGGGCAAAGTAGTTCGAAAACATACGAAGCGCGGGGGGTGACGGCTGCAACTGGAAGTGGAATCATTTTTATTGCCAAATGTGTTTGTTGCTCAATTTAACTAAAAGTGCTGCCAACTCTCGCTGTCTCGTCCGCTTCGCCCTAGCATTCGCTTGCGTTCTCTAACGGCCCGTCCTGAACGGGGAATGCGAAGAGAGAGGGGGACAGAAGATACAGAAAGCGAACGAATGGTAAGAAGGCATAGAAAGGGAACGACGGTAAATGTGCGAATGTTGGCGAAAAAGTAAGGAGACGAAAGGAAAGGGAACGATTGCGATCGTTGATGAGCGGTGTTGTTGGTGGAAGCAAGGTATAAAGAAGGAAGTTCGAGAAGACGCATGCGAAGCGCATAATGATGACAGGCGCAGACGTACGCACACTAATGAACGTCCCAAAAGATGTACCCGCTGTTCAAAGTGCTGCTCTCATGTGCAGAAGAAGCCGGAATTCTGGCATTCATTGAGAATGGGTTTTTGATATTACAATGACTCGAAGCATTAGCTGCCAATGTGGAACTGTTTCATTTGATATAAAACATTTCCTCATTAGTTTATCGATGAGTTGTTGGAAATCAGAAATGCGCTCTGTTCCCCTCAGCTTGCTTTAGTTAGCAAGGAATTCAAGGTCTCCTATCCAACACAAGAGGAGGATCCACAGGAATTGGTACCAGAAGAAGTCATAAAGGAATCAATCTTTTTCTATGAAGCTGCTTTAAACAGATCCCGCAGGCGTAGTTGGAAAGTGAAGTACTACTGAAGACAGTTCTGATATTCTGAAAAATTGTATCCGAATTCTGGCTGTGGGTTTTGTACTGGACTGCGCCCTGAATGCAAATAAAAATAGTGTACCTTCACCCCCTTCGGTTGGTCATTGAACTGATTGCCAAATCGTGACATAAATATCATGAAATTCATTTCTACAATATATATCCTGCATATCCCAACACTCATATGCATACATGTACGGATATTTATTGCAGGCATTGTTTGCCCACATTCGACTCTGTTGTCTATTTATTTGCCGCCTTCCGTTTTGTTATTGTGTTTATTCGAAACTCTCCTTCTCCTCCTCCTTTTTTCCTTTGCGAGTTTTTGTTTATGGATTTTTGTTGTTCTTTTCTGTTTTTAGTGATTTGAAATCGATGCATAAATAATGGTTTCTGCCAGCGGCTCTGGTTTCCCCTTATTTCAACATTCTCGTTGCGGCCTGTTTTACGCCGATGAAGAGCTAACCGCTAGCCGTACAGTGCGTTTCACAAGTATCTGGAGATGGGATTGGTTGAAAGCCAAGGAGAAGAATCTGGAGTCTCCAATGGAAAGGAATCCCCTATTGTGCGGGGCCTCCATCGACGGAAATCTTCCATTGTCTCTCCCTACAACTATGGAACGCACTGTAACGCTGACGGAACAAGCGGAAAATCAGTGAAATATGACAAACTTTTTCAATTGCACAATATAGGGGCATAAATTTTATACAATAAACAGGGCACAAAACAAACAGGCAACAGAAAACAAAACACATTCGCGGAAAAGGGGAAGGAAAGGGGAAAAGCGAGAGGGAAAACTTTTGCAAATCAACAATCCGGCAAGAGGCGGCCGAAAGGAAGGGTGCGAAAGATCGTGAAAGTTTTTGTTTTGCTTTATTTTTTATACCCGATACTCAAAATGAGTATTGGGGTATATTAGATTTGTGGTAAAAGTGGATGTGTGTAACGTCCAGAAGGAATCGTTTCCGACCCCATAAAGTATATATATTCTTGATCAGCATCAATAGCCGAGTCGATTGAGCCATGTCTGTCTGTCCGTCTGTCCGTCTGTCCGTCCGTCCGTCTGTCCGTCCCCTTCAGCGCCTAATGCTCAAAGACTATAAGAGCTAGAGTAACGATGTTTTGGATCCAGACTTCTGTGATATGTCACTGCTACAAAAATATTTCAAAACTTTGCCCCGCCCGTTTCCGCTCCCACAAAGGGCGAAAATCTGTGGCATCCACAATTTTAAAGATACGAGAAAACCAAAAACGCAGAATCGTAGAGAATGACGATATCTTTTAGACTACGGAATCTGAATTGGATCGTATTATTATTATAGCCAGCATCAAGAAAACAATTTCATTTTTTCTCGCCCTGTCTCTCTCTAACACACACGTAGCATAGGCGGCTTTGCTTAGAGTAAAACATTAGCGCCTAGATCTCAGAGACTATAAAAGCTAGAGCAACCAAATTTGGTATCCACACTCCTAATATATCGGACCGAGACGAGTTTGTTTCAAAATTTCGCCACACCCCCTTCCGCCCCCGCAAAGGATGCAAATCTGGGGATATTCACAAATCTCAAAGACTATTAAAGCTAGAGTATCCAAATTTAGTATCCGCACTCCTGTTAGATCTCACTATAAAACGTATATCTCAAAATTTCGCCCCACCCCCTTCCGCCCCCACAAAGGACGAAAATCTGTTGCATCCACAATATTGCAGATTCGAGTAAACTAAAAACGCAGAATCATAGATAATGACCATATCTATCAGATTGCTGAATCTGGATCAGATCAGATCATTTTTATAGCCAAAAGGAACAAATCAATTTGCATTGGCTACGCAGCGCCCGACGTCACGCTCAGACTGATTTTCTGTCTCTCTCGCACGCACTCTTTGTCGTGTCGTTTAATATTAGCGGCGCTGCCGGAGGAGAGCCATACTGACTTAGTATCGGGTATAACTGTACAGTTGCGGTGTCCGCAGCAACTCACAACGTTCCCCCTCGTTTGGTGCTGCTTTCGTGACGTTTGCCAATTGCTAAATTCTCGATGCCAATGACAATCGCCAGGGAGGGGAGCGGGAAGGGGGGAGCCAACACAACAAGGTGATGGCACGCCCATTTAGCCAGATGCCCCCGGTTCAACGCCCCCTGGCAGAGAGATACTAGGGGGGCCGGAAGGGGGGCCAGGCATGGCATGGCATGGGCTTCCACGAGGACACACAACAACGTTTACGTGACTTGTTTCATAAACAAACAGAAGGCGGAGAAAATTGGCACAAAATTGCCAATCCTTTTCGTCGGCCTGGGTGTGTGTGTGTGTGTGTGTGTGTTGCGGCACAGGTGGCGCCTGCCACATGTCCTGCTCTGGCCTGACATTGAGCGGCGTGAAAGTTTCGTCCTCCATTGGCGCTTTTGCATACAACTTGGTAATTGTTTCCGCCAACAATTGCTGCAGCTGCTCGGCTCCGCCTTTTGGCCATTTTAATCATTCAAAATTCAAAAGTCACTGGCAGCTGCGGAATCTTAGCGCCGCATGAGGGATTGGAACGGATTGCCAGACAGATCAGGACATTCCGGGCAGATCGGAATATTCAGAGAGGGACGGGACGAGACGGGACAGGACAGGACAGGCCCGGACGCGTCCACGGCCATTGTCATGCGAAAGTCAACCCTTTTGGCCCACATTGCTGTCAGCCCTCTCTAAATGAGACATGAAAAGGCATGAAACTTTTCTCATTATGCCACCCCCCCTTATGAGCTTCCCCAGTAATGCCAGGATCGATCATGCGACTAGAGGATACCCCAGGGACACCTCAGAGTGTGCCACAGAAGGCTGAAGGTCCCGCCTGTTACCAACCCGACACCCGACCACGGCATACCCTCTTAATCTGGCAAATACCGCGTATTAAAAAGTAAAATAATCAAGGCGAAAAAAGGAAAGTTGTCGCCACTTTGCCTTTGGGGTGTGGAGTGTGGGCTGTGGGAGGGGGATGCCTGCTGCGCGGCTGGTGCGTGTTGCAAGTTGTCCATGCAACCCATAGACAGGTAAATCAAGTTTTCTTTCCCTGCAGGAACATTTTGCGTAAGGCAAAAGTTATCCATGCATATTCAACATCATTAGAAAGTCACGACAAAGTAGCTGAATGCAGCAGCAAGGCAAGACAGGGATGGCGGACGGCGGACAGGCGCCTCTCCGACGCCACGTCCCCTCCAGGGAAAGTAACACAAGCCCGTTTAAGGCGCTAAAATGGAGACCATAAATTATGTCATAGGTAGAGTCGTCTCTTAAATGCAGCTGCTGAAGGGAGTCGCCATCGGAGCTTTCTTTTAAATGCAGCTGTTGAAGGCCCTGATTGATTTCACTTCTTCAATGAAGCAGCCTTGATGGAGGTTTAATCGGATCTTATGGTTGGAAGTGGACGAACAGATTGTTGTATAAGTATAAGTATAAGATTACATACATATGTCTCTGGAGTGTCTCTGGAGTACTCAGTACTTCCATTGCGTAAATTCTGCAATTGCGCCTTGGCTGGTTCTGGTTCTTCTTCTGTCACGGACTCTGGATCCTCCTGCTGTTCCTGTTCTCCACACGCCGTCTCTCCTCGATATTTAAGTGTTCTGGCTGCTTTGGCTCTGTTCTAGTCTGATCTCCAAGGCCTCAAGGGCGCCTACATAAGGCTGCAGCGTCGTTGGAGCCCAGCAGGGATCTTGAGTGGACGAGTGATGCCATGTGGATACATGTAAGTTTGGGGCTGCTTATTGGCGGCCTCTTCTTCCGATTCTGATGACTTGCATTCGATTTCCTCTGGCTTCTCGGTGCATATGAGCATCTGGGAAATATCTGCAGTCTTGTAGAAGTTCTTCTTGTCCGTCGTCTTGTAGCTTTCCACGATTGAGGGCAGGTCGACGAGCTTCGTGTAGAGCATAGAGCCATCCAGCCAAACCTGACCCTGACGCAGGTCCTCCTTCAGTGCAATGCTCAATTTCTTGTGTACATTTCCATCCCTGATGGCCTCGTGAATGGTCTCGGCACGATCCTGCAATGCATATAATTAACATAGTAAATCACCCATGAGGCAAGACGCAGAAGACCATATCGCTTACCTCGGGAACTCGCATTATGAATTGGCCCTCCGCCTCAAATTCGTCGCTTGTCGGCTCGCTTGTGTATTGTACATTGTTCATTGGCTCCATTTTTAATGATTCAATTTATGTTATGAATTCTTTTGCCAATGACGCAGTGTTGGAAAAAGCACACTTAAACAAGTCGCTAGAGAACCACTGGTTCTGAACCAGTCACACTCTGAAGAACCTCCATCTTATTCCGTGATGCACACATGGCTCACAGGAAATCAAAGGCCCAGAACGAAGAGGCGCAGATTCAGCCCAGGATTGTAGTGGCGAGGAGGCATTAGTATTACTGCGACCCATTCGTCAACGACCGTGAAACCATTGTCGGCGTCACTGGCGCCTTTTTCGTCGAAGTGGCCTTCTGTAAGCGCTATTCCTTGTTGTATCTGCTCATACAACTTAAAAGCTATAAATAAAGTAAACGTAATATCTATTCTTAAATGAATCCTGTTTAATTCGGGAATGTCTGTCCAAGAGGTAGAAGTAGTAGAAGATTGAACTCCTGCTTGTTGATGCGATCCAAAAATATAGACTATTCTAGGGATTATTTCATTCCTAGCGTTTCTTTGAACCAGTCCAATCCTTGGGCACCCAGCGCAGGCAGGTGGCATCAATGCACAGTTGAGGTTTGGCCTTGTCTTTCAAATAATTCTCAACGACATCGCCTTTGACGCAGACAATGTATCGGCTCTTATAGTACTTGATAAGTTTCAGATGAGTCAGCGTGGATACCACATCATCTGTGCTGATGGAAGTCTTCTCAGAGATTTCACTATTGGGAGAAAAAAGCAAATAGTTAGTAGCTGAATAGTCAGTGCTGTTTAGGCGTATACTTGATGGAAATGGTAATCTTGTCCTCCGCCACGTCGAGCTTCTGCTTGATGAGTACATCGAGTATGGCCCAGAAGGAACGATAAGAGAGAAGCCCCAGGTCCGAGAGCGGTTTCTCTGGCGTGCCGGTCTTCCCCTCACACTTTGACAACTCGTAGCTGAACTCGATGAGCAGTCGGCCATAGCCCATGCGCTGGTACGGAGGTAGAGTCAACACACAGGCCAAGTTGTTGTCTTCGCTCACCTTCTCCTTAGAGAAGTATCCCACCATATGGAAGCCGCGCGAGTCGAACACTGTCATTATGTAGAACAGGAAGGGATCTGTGTTGTGATACAGAGTCTTTTCGTCTAGGAACAGCTTGCTCAGGAGGCAGAGATTCTGCGCGTATGTCATGCTCCGACGTCCGTCAATCTCGAAGAACGATATTGTGTCCTTGCGGTAGATTTCCTCGCCAGGCGGATGGCGAAGATTGCATTTAATCAAATGGCGAGCCAGGCATGTGGCATTCATCACGTACTTTAGGCACCACTCGCACAAGTAGATGCACGGCTCGGCGCACATTACCTCAGGATATGGCGAAAAGTACCAGGGCTTCATGCGATGCTTTCCCAGCTCAATCCACTGCACATTCTTGATTTCATGTACAGGCTTCTTCTTCAGTTGGGATTGCTTGGAAGGGGCGTTTGGGAGATTCTTCCGCGATCCTGTAGAACGTTCCATTGCGTAGCGCTGTCGGTTGCGAGGAAACTGCACAGACGACAAGTCCAGATCCTTCTCGTCGAACCAGTCATCCAGACGCTTGTTAACTAAAAGGCAATCAATGTTAATCACTAAAGACGGACTTCCCAGCCTACTCACAATCCAAGAAGTGCACATAGTATAGACGCTTGTTCCCCACTTTTTTGGTGCTCAAAATTTCCGCCCTTTTCCACACATCTGGCTTTTCCATACGCACGGAAAGCGTGCAGCCTTCTACCAACTGCGTCTGAAGATCAATAAGAGAAAAGTAATTTGGAAAGTATCAAGAGACATCCCCATTTACCGCTGATTCACATACATACGAAGTAGGCTTTAAACTCATCTTGCTTTCATCAATTATTAACTTGCGCGGCCAAATCGGGATCAACGCTGACAACTGATTTTTTTGTTTGCCAACGCAGATCGGGGATGCCGTATGGGCGCAATCGACTGCCGTATATCGATATGAATCTGCCTCGCAAAAGCTTTATAAGAAGTTTTTGTACTTTGAGAAACAACGTTTATTAAATAATATATATTTCCTGACAGCACCTTTCATTAAATTTCTTCTTATTTGAAGTAAATTGCCTGCCGGAGTTTGTTCGATATATCGATATATGTACATCGATAAGAGGACAAGCGCTAAATAATTTAAATATTTCTACCATTCGCATTAATTTGACCATTAAAACCCTTAATTAACTTACATTCCTACTTTAACAGACCAATTTTTCTTTTAATTAAATTAAATCTCAATTTTTTTTTGGCGGCAATATTTCTGATATCTATCGATTATGTTGTGCGGTCACACTGAAAAGACGTGTGGCCGGCGTATTATATCTATATGTATGTGTATATATATGTGTGCAGTTCGGCGGAGCTAATTCGTGTGATTTTACACCCTTGTTTTTGTGTGTTTAAATAAATTAATAATCGTGGATCGTCAAGAATCGAGGTGAAATTTTGTAAATGTAATGTTTATTTTCTCAAAATGCTGGGTTGGACGGCACCTGCTGCATATTCCAACCTAAAACATGTCTATGTTTGTAGTTGAATTTTTGTTTTTTTTTTCTGTTTCTTTTTGTTTGTTTTAGATGGAATAGAATCTAAGTGCAACAACTTAATCGGTGTTTTTTTTTAATGTGGTGATCTTGTGCACATTTTGGGTCTTTTGTGTGTCAACTCGTAAAATCCAACGAAATTCTCAACACACGCTCACTCTTCCTCACCAGCCTTAATGTAAGTGTATTGGCGTGCACATTGGAAAGCTGCTGTGATATTTCATATTGGAAAACGTACCGAAAGACTCACAGCAAAAAGAAAAAACTTGTTAAATATTAAAAACTCCTATGCCTTAGACCCTTCTGAGCTTTTAGAGCCATTTTATATGCCGCCCGGAAAGGGTTCTCCTTTCCCCCTGCAGAGCCACACACACATGAACAAACAAATGGCAAAGTTAAATTTGAAAATAATAGAAATAGAAAAACTTTCTACAGTCACTCCTGGCAAACAGCAAAAGCAACAAAAACAAATAACCCTTACAATAACGCAACAAAAATGAAACTATTTCGAGTGAAATAAATCTGTTGGAATGTGCAAAACTCCTTCCAAGCGCATTGCGGCGGGCATTTTTATTTTTTGGAAGGGACTGTTCTGTGTATGGGAGAGCGAGTGAGATAGAGGGTGTGAGGGAATGAGGTCGATTGCAAGGTGTATCAATATAACGTGACGCATTTCCAGTTAGCAGAGTTTTAACATACATATTTGTTGTATAAATAGCGTGCAAGTTTTTTCTCTCCCATCCATGTGCGTTTGTGACAGTAATATGCACCTCGCTAGACGCGAGCACCTCACCTTGTATTAAATATACCGCCAATGCTTTGCGCTTTGCCACTTCTCCTTGGCTACCCTTTGCCACTGAATGAGAGAGAGTATTCGCTTCGATGGGTTGTGTGAGTGTGAGAGAGACACGGCGACTAGGGCAAAGTAGTTCGAAAACATACGAAGCGCGGGGGTGACGGCTGCAACTGGAAGTGCAATCATTTTTATTGCCAAATGTGTTTGTTGCTCAATTTAACTAAAAGTGCTGCCAACTCTCGCTGTCTCGTCCGCTTCGCCCTAGCATTCGCTTGCGTTCTCTAACGGCCCGTCCTGAACGGGGAATGCGAAGAGAGAGGGGGACAGAAGATACAGAAAGCGAACGAATGGTAAGAAGGCATAGAAAGGGAACGACGGTTAATGTGCGAATGTTGGCGAAAAAGTAAGGAGACGAAAGGAAAGGGAACGATTGCGATCGTTGATGAGCGGTGTTGTTGGTGGAAGCAAGGTATAAAGAAGGAAGTTCGAGAAGACGCATGCGAAGCGCATAATGATGACAGGCGCAGACGTACGCACACTAATGAACGTCCCAAAAGATGTACCCGCTGTTCAAAGTGCTGCTCTCATGTGCAGAAGAAGCCGGAATTCTGGCATTCATTGAGAATGGGTTTTTGATATTACAATGACTCGAAGCATTAGCTGCCAATGTGGAACTGTTTCATTTGATATAAAACATTTCCTCATTAGTTTATCGAACCTCTGTTGTCTCCGTTATCATTGATCGAAATAATATATAATTTACTCTCAGGAATACTCATATTGTTTCAAACATTCCTTTTCACAGCTTCACGTATCAAAATTGATCTAAGTAAATATGTTTTCATTGAAAGCTGTAGAGAAAGGGAACCAAATGAACTACGAATTGATGGTCTATATGGAAAAGGATATAGAGGTAAGCGGAATTCCTTTCAAAATAACCGTCTAACGTTCCATATTTTATGCACAACAGGAATGGGATAAGGGTATTGTTGCAGCCGTCAAAAGGGGCAATTTCTGGATGAAACTGTCCATTGAGCGCTATAATGTCGTAAAGACTTATTTTCATTCGAAGTTCGTGGACGTGCCCGGGTCTGGGTCTGTCTCTGTCTCTGCAGACAACTTGGATGAGTACGAGGACTTCAGCGACGAGTTGAAGCGCCTGTTCCTGCCGGACGGCGAACCAAAGCTAATGGAATATAAGATCCAATACGATATCATCAAGTCGCCGAAAAAGTGTCAGAACAAGGCGTCCAAGAAGCGTCGTTTCCGCAAGAAAACCAACAAAACAGTGATCGATGAGTTGTTGGAAATCAGAAATGCGCTCTGTTCCCCTCAGCTTGCTTTAGTTAGCAAGGAATTCAAGGTCTCCTATCCAACACAAGAGGAGGATCCACAGGAATTGGTACCAGAAGAAGTCATAAAGGAATCAATCTTTTTCTATGAAGCTCCTTTAAACAGATCCCGCAGGCGTATTTGGAAAGTGAAGTACTACTGAAGACAGTTCTGATATTCTGAAAAATTGTATCCGAATTCTGGCTGTGGGTTTTGTACTGGACTGCGCCCTGAATGCAAATAAAAATAGTGTACCTTCACCCCCTTCGGTTGGTCATTGAACTGATTGCCAAATCGTGACATAAATATCATGAAATTCATTTCTACAATATATATCCTGCATATCCCAACACTCATATGCATACATGTACGGATATTTATTGCAGGCATTGTTTGCCCACATTCGACTCTGTTGTCTATTTATTTGCCGCCTTCCGTTTTGTTATTGTGTTTATTCGAAACTCTCCTTCTCCTCCTCCTTTTTTCCTTTGCGAGTTTTTGTTTATGGATTTTTGTTGTTCTTTTCTGTTTTTAGTGATTTGAAATCGATGCATAAATAATGGTTTCTGCCAGCGGCTCTGGTTTCCCCTTATTTCAACATTCTCGTTGCGGCCTGTTTTACGCCGATGAAGAGCTAACCGCTAGCCGTACAGTGCGTTTCACAAGTATCTGGAGATGGGATTGGTTGAAAGCCAAGGAGAAGAATCTGGAGTCTCCAATGGAAAGGAATCCCCTATTGTGCGGGGCCTCCATCGACGGAAATCTTCCATTGTCTCTCCCTACAACTATGGAACGCACTGTAACGCTGACGGAACAAGCGGAAAATCAGTGAAATATGACAAACTTTTTCAATTGCACAATATAGGGGCATAAATTTTATACAATAAACAGGGCACAAAACAAACAGGCAACAGAAAACAAAAACAAAACACATTCGCGGAAAAGGGGAAGGAAAGGGGAAAAGCGAGAGGGAAAACTTTTGCAAATCAACAATCCGGCAAGAGGCGGCCGAAAGGAAGGGTGCGAAAGATCGTGAAAGTTTTTTAACGTCCAGAAGGAATCGTTTCCGACCCCATAAAGTATATATATTCTTGATCAGCATCAATAGCCGAGTCGATTGAGCCATGTCTGTCTGTCCGTCTGTCCGTCTGTCCGTCCGTCCGTCTGTCCGTCTGTCCGTCCCCTTCAGCGCCTAATGCTCAAAGACTATAAGAGCTAGAGTAACGATGTTTTGGATCCAGACTTCTGTGATATGTCACTGCTACAAAAATATTTCAAAACTTTGCCCCGCCCGTTTCCGCTCCCACAAAGGGCGAAAATCTGTGGCATCCACAATTTTAAAGATACGAGAAAACCAAAAACGCAGAATCGTAGAGAATGACGATATCTTTTAGACTACGGAATCTGAATTGGATCGTATTATTATTATAGCCAGCATCAAGAAAACAATTTCATTTTTTCTCGCCCTGTCTCTCTCTAACACACACGTAGCATAGGCGGCTTTGCTTAGAGTAAAACATTAGCGCCTAGATCTCAGAGACTATAAAAGCTAGAGCAACCAAATTTGGTTTCAAAATTTCGCCACACCCCCTTCCGCCCCCGCAAAGGATGCAAATCTGGGGATATTCACAAATCTCAAAGACTATTAAAGCTAGAGTATCCAAATTTAGTATCCGCACTCCTGTTAGATCTCACTATAAAACGTATATCTCAAAATTTCGCCAGCCACCACCTTCCGCCCCCACAAAGGACGAAAATCTGTTGCATCCACAATATTGCAGATTCGAGTAAACTAAAAACGCAGAATCATAGATAATGACCATGTCTATCAGATTGCTGAATCTGGATCAGATCAGATCATTTTTATAGCCAAAAGGAACAAATCAATTTGCATTGGCTACGCAGCGCCCGACGTCACGCTCAGACTGATTTTCTGTCTCTCTCGCACGCACTCTTTGTCGTGTCGTTTAATATTAGCGGCGCTGCCGGAGGAGAGCCATACTGACTTAGTATCGGGTATAACTGTAGAGTTGCGGTGTCCGCAGCAACTCACAACGTTCCCCCTCGTTTGGTGCTGCTTTCGTGACGTTTGCCAATTGCTAAATTCTCGATGCCAATGACAATCGCCAGGGAGGGGAGCGGGAAGGGGGGAGCCAACACAACAAGGTGATGGCACGCCCATTTAGCCAGATGCCCCCGGTTCAACGCCCCCTGGCAGAGAGATACTAGGGGGGCCGGAAGGGGGGCCAGGCATGGCATGGCATGGGCTTCCACGAGGACACACAACAACGTTTACGTGACTTGTTTCATAAACAAACAGAAGGCGGAGAAAATTGGCACAAAATTGCCAATCCTTTTCGTCGGCCTGGGTGTGTGTGTGTGTGTGTGTGTTGCGGCACAGGTGGCGCCTGCCACATGTCCTGCTCTGGCCTGACATTGAGCGGCGTGAAAGTTTCGTCCTCCATTGGCGCTTTTGCATACAACTTGGTAATTGTTTCCGCCAACAATTGCTGCAGCTGCTCGGCTCCGCCTTTTGGCCATTTTAATCATTCAAAATTCAAAAGTCACGGGCAGCTGCGGAATCTTAGCGCCGCATGAGGGATTGGAACGGATTGCCAGACAGATCAGGACATTCCGGGCAGATCGGAATATTCAGAGAGGGACGGGACGAGACGGGACAGGACAGGACAGGCCCGGACGCGTCCACGGCCATTGTCTTGCGAAAGTCAACCCTTTTGGCCCACATTGCTGTCAGCCCTCTCTAAATGAGACATGAAAAGGCATGAAACTTTTCTCATTATGCCACCCCCCCTTATGAGCTTCCCCAGTAATGCCAGGATCGATCATGCGACTAGAGGATACCCCAGGGACACCTCAGAGTGTGCCACAGAAGGCTGAAGGTCCCGCCTGTTACCAACCCGACACCCGACCACGGCATACCCTCTTAATCTGGCAAATACCGCGTATTAAAAAGTAAAATAATCAAGGCGAAAAAAGGAAAGTTGTCGCCACTTTGCCTTTGGGGTGTGGAGTGTGGGCTGTGGGAGGGGGATGCCTGCTGCGCGGCTGGTGCGTGTTGCAAGTTGTCCATGCAACCCATAGACAGGTAAATCAAGTTTTCTTTCCCTGCAGGAACATTTTGCGTAAGGCAAAAGTTATCCATGCATATTCAACATCATTAGAAAGTCACGACAAAGTAGCTGAATGCAGCAGCAAGGCAAGACAGGGATGGCGGACGGCGGACAGGCGCCTCTCCGACGCCACGTCCCCTCCAGGGAAAGTAACACAAGCCCGTTTAAGGCGCTAAAATGGAGACCATAAATTATGTCATAGGTAGAGTCGTCTCTTAAATGCAGCTGCTGAAGGGAGTCGCCATCGGAGCTTTCTTTTAAATGCAGCTGTTGAAGGCCCTGATTGATTTCACTTCTTCAATGAAGCAGCCTTGATGGAGGTTTAATCGGATCTTATGGTTGGAAGTGGACGAACAGATTGTTGTATAAGTATAAGTATAAGATTACATACATATGTCTCTGGAGTGTCTCTGGAGTACTCAGTACTTCCATTGCGTAAATTCTGCAATTGCGCCTTGGCTGGTTCTGGTTCTTCTTCTGTCACGGACTCTGGATCCTCCTGCTGTTCCTGTTCTCCACACGCCGTCTCTCCTCGATATTTAAGTGTTCTGGCTGCTTTGGCTCTGTTCTAGTCTGATCTCCAAGGCCTCAAGGGCGCCTACATAAGGCTGCAGCGTCGTTGGAGCCCAGCAGGGATCTTAAAGCGTTTCTTTTTGACCTTAACTGGCTGGGGCACGTCCTCTTCCTCCTCGGCTTCCTCGGCTTCCTCGGGTTCCTCCGGAACCGCAGGCAGTGTCGTCAGAGGCTTTTGTGGCAGCTGCGGCTCTGTTATGGTTTCATCCTGCTCCTGACGAGGCAGCTGCTCTTCTATGCTGCTCTCACGCCAAATGCTGTCGTAGCGCTGGCCACACGATATGTTCGGCGGAGAGTTCCAGGGCGAGTAGCACACCCCTGCTGATCAATAGAAAGCAAGATGGGAATCGGTTCAGATTGGATTGGACTTGAAACCTACAGTTTTTTAATTTCTCCGCAAATATGTGATCAGTGACGTCTGGCACAAACTCCGCCGCATAGGGATTGAGTGTGTGACGGCCTCCCGGGGCCCCAAGGGCTGTCCAGTTACGACTTCCGTCTGGACGCCCGCAATGAGGCAAGGGGCCACTGCCCCCGGGACCAGCATCGGCTGGCCCGATGGACTCATGGACTGCGGACCATAGGCGGTCCACTCCAGGCGAACGGACCTCGCCGACTGTCAAAGAGCGGCTTCCCCCGGAGACCTCGCCGCCTTCCTCACGCTTTACTTCCTTTATAGATTCGCTATCGTTATCACAGGACATCGTTCGGCAAACTATATTCACAAAAAAAATATTATTTTTTGACTCTACGATTTCCGACTCAGACTTAACTTTGAACTGAATGAAAGGTTTTGTTCGCCTTTCAATTGGAGCTTATTACCGTGGCCTACTTTACACTATGGAATATTTGATATATTGTACATATATTTCTCTCTTTCAAGTATCCTGAGTAGGCGGAGAAAAAGTATTCCAACTCGTCAAACAATCACAGTGGAGTACGCAGGCACCTGCCGATAGTGTCATCTCTAATTTAAGACATCTGCCGCTCTCTGAGAGAGCGCTTGTATTACTCTCTCAGCTGCGAACGGCAGAATTTGTCAATAAAGAGACGTGGAAATGAGAATAGCAAGCCTTTGAGAGCTGGAGAATCATATTATGTTTGCGGACATCGATGCTGTCGATTTTTTGATAGCAATATATCGATGAAACATCGATTGTCGCTTAAAATTAACCCATTAAGGGTGTGAAATGAATACAATACAAATTCAACAAGATTATTTTTCATATAAATAATCATCCTTTAGCTTAAGTAATCGCGATAGCACACTAAAATATTAAATTTATTAATTGTAAATTCCTTTTTTACACTAGGGCGATGCTTCTCCAGCTCTAATAGCAAGCCTTTTATCCTAAGCTTCCACAAATGTGTGTGGTCCCCGGCTTAGGGGGACCGTAGTGTCCGTAGTTAAACTTTAATCCAGGACGCCAGGTTTTATTATACTTGGCCTTTCATTCGTTATGATTAAAATAATTTAATTTAATTAAAATTGCGGCATAATATGCGGCACCGAATTACTTGGCGTCGATCGTTTAGGCTGCGCTCTCTGCTCTCTTTGTTCGACGGCCGCTGGTAGTCTCTCTCTCTTTCTGCTCTGTAAATTGCTCTGTTACTCGCTCTGTTACCTGCTCTGTTATCTCTACAGCCTCTGTTGCGCTCTGCGGCTTCCCACCGACACCCACATGGATTTCTTTGAATGGTAAAATTTTGTGTAAATACTAAACCAATTTCCAAAACTAATTACAGACCCCATTTTAAAATCTTTTAGAGGTTAATTTACTTTGCCCTTCTATAAGTTTTATTGGCTAGCCTGCTTGCATCATTAATCCAATTTCGTGTTCTATTTGAACAGACAAAAACACTAGAATTTCGTAAGCAAATAATCAGTTTATACTCCTGGTACTTGGGATCTGCCCTGCCTTCCAGTGGAATTTCCATACACCCACAGAATATTCACGGAATATTCATTTAATTTGATTTATAAATTGTTGGTTGAACTGTCACTTTTGCCCTGGTTCTGCAACGGGGGGCATGCCACAAATCAAATTTGACAAAAATTTTTAATTAAATACTACAACTTACAACAAAGTTTAATAAGCCGTATAAATAAATTAGAATACTACTCGTTCGTACATATTTATCCTGAAAATCCTCTCGCTTTTCGCTCTTCACTTCCGTGTGTGTGCGAGTGTGCGTGTGTGTGTGTGTGCGTTTTTGTGGGTGAAATTTAATTTTGTGAAAACCGCAAATTGGCAATATTTTCATTTCGGGGGCAAATACACAAGCCCCCCTAGACCCAGACTTCAGACCAAACTTGAGCTCATTATGGGGGCTACCCCTATGTAAAATATATGAATTTATTGTACCCTTTAGTGGCACAGCATGTCGTAGGGCATGATGGGCCCATGAACAGGATTGTAACAGCCAGAAGGAAGGGGTTTTTGATCGCTAGGAGCCTGTGTGGATCCTCAAAGGAGGTCCTCCTCCCACCCACCTGATTACCAAGTATCTCCGCGTTGCAACACTCCACCAAGTGGCATTGTCCCTTTGTTGAGTTCATTCCATATGTGTGCGGGCTAATTTGCACGTGCGAGTGTGTTAGCTGACTCTGCCACGCCCACGCCCCACATGGCACAGTGGCCCCACGCGACTTAGCCAGTCGTTAGCCATTTGCTTAATTTATGGCCAATGGATTGCTGCATTCGCGCATAGAATCGAGAACTAATAGCGGTTTTTACTGTTTTTAGTTAATTGCACAAATTACTTGCGCTAATTTATTGGCCAGCCAGTTACCCAGTCGGCCATCCAGTTAGCCAGCCCTTGAATTGCCATTTTGTGGCCAGCAGAATTCTGCTATAAAAATTCTCTGTGGCTTAGCTAGAGATCGGGGGATATTTTAATTGAAATTAGTAGTTATTATATAGGCACTTTGCTATGGGACAGTGTTAGGTACACAAAGGAGGAATATAAATTATAGAGAAAGTAGAAAGGTTCAAGGGCATCGAAACCGTTTTTCAGGAAACACTTAAAAAATACCTCTAAACTATCACATTAGATTCATTGCAAAGGGATGACCTACCTGTTTGAGGGTTGTTTGAATCGCAACACGGGACCAATCGTAAAAACAGGTTCATTGACAGTAAGAGGGAGGAGAGAGAATATAAATGAGCGAAGGATCGATTTGAGAGGATTTTACATGGTTGAGAAACAGGATTGAGATCGAAGTTAGTTCACATTATCGCCGATAGGTGGCGCCACCAAGTAGTAAGGATACGGGACAGACGTATATTTACTCTAAGTAGCATTAATTAATTTTGATGTCTTCCTATTATAATTTTATTCTTTGTGTGCTCCTATATATATCTCCATTAATTTGTGTTCTCTTACCATTCAACCCTCTATACGGACATCTAGATACCCAGGTTTCCAACCTATGTTTTCTATAGGATGTAAATTTCAGAAACTTCACACATTTGTTTTCCCAATTCAATGTTTATAAAATATCCTATAAGTATTTATTTAACTTGACCAGTTAATAACATAGCAGAAATTGGTTCCCAATTCAATGTTAATAAAATATCTTATAAGTATTTATTTAACATGATCACGTAATAACATAGCAATATGATGCACACTTACATTCAACATGTTGCCAAGCTGCACATGCTTAAGAAAATATTGCTGCAACATGTTGCGAATTTGGTAATTCAGTGTAAAAAGCGACCGTCCCTTATCCTTACTACTTGGTGGCGCCACCTATCGGCGATAATGTGAACTAACTTCGATCTTAATCCTGTTTCTCAACCATGTAAAATCCTCTCAAATCGATCCTTCGCTCATTTATATTCTCTCTCCTCCCTCTTACTGTCAATGAACCTGTTTTTACGATTGGTCCCGTGTTGCGATTCAAACAACCCTCAAACAGGTAGGTCATCCCTTTGCAATGAATCTAATGTGATAGTTTAGAGGTATTTTTTAAGTGTTTCCTGAAAAACGGTTTCGATGCCCTTGAACCTTTCTACTTTCTCTATAATTTATATTCCTCCTTTGTGTACCTAACACTGTCCCATAGCAAAGTGCCTATATAATAACTACTCACAGCTAACAGCTAGGACATAAACTAGTAATCTTTCAACAACGATGGATGACCTTGAAATCATTTTTATCGATTCCCAACCGGAATCAACCATAAATCTGGACTCTCAGCCGAGCTCCGTAGATCTGTCCTTGATTTTTGGGATTAAGACTCAAACCTATCTCGAGAGCAACTTGACCTGGTTAAGTGACATTAAATGGGATGATGACGACGATGACCCAAGGAATGCAACGTCTAATAATGATAATCCAGCATACATTTTCCCGGATGATGACAACATTTTCGATTTAGTAGATAATCAGGATGATGATAAAAGATCTCAACTCCAGGAACTACTTCGGGACGAAGATGATGATGACTTAATTGCTGCGGTAAAATTAGCTGAGGCGAAATTTTAATAATACGAATACATATTTATATAATAAGAATTTTTTATGTATTTTTCTAAAAATAATATATACATATGTACATACATATATAATAAATATAACACATTTAACCACTATTTTTTAAATGTTTTCTGTTTTACTTTTGATTGGTTGAATTTCACTTCCTCTTATTACAAGAGAATCATAGGATTCGTTTGAAACAGGTTTCTTCCACGTGAGGATTACACAAAAAGAATAAGTGGATTTCAGGTAGAATAGAGGTTGTAACCTTTCCCTCATATTATTAGATTGACCCAGTAGGAATCGTTTGAAACAGGTTTGTGAACAGGTACTGTTGTTTTGGATATAAAAGATTAAGAAGGTGTTTGGGAGGGGCCTAAAAAGATACCATTTAAAAAGGAAACCCTTAGTCCTGTTTCAATAGTGAAAGTGGTTAGTTCGATACAAAAAAAAAAAAAATAAATAAATAAAACTTAAAATGGCATCAAAAGTTCAGTGCAACATGTGTGATAAGTCCGTTGACTTTTCAGAGTTTCAATCTCATTATGAGAGATGCTCTGATTTGCGTAATAATGTAGTGTGTGACCTTTGCTCTAAGTCCATCGACTTAATAGAGTTTGATAGTCATTATGAAGCATGCTTGGGACCTAGGAATGCTTTTGAGATTCTTATGAGCAAAGGATCTAATTCAAGTGATCTTCAAGGTCCTTCAACGTCAGGAGCTTCAAAACGGCCTCGATTGGATACTCCGATGGACCTAAGGATTATTGACTGTTCAATTTGCGGTGAAAGTTACCCTTCGTCTAGGGAAAGACGCCATATGGATTTCTTTGAATGGTAAAATTTTGTGTAAATACTAAACCAATTTCCAAAACTAATTACAGACCCCATTTTAAAATCTTTTAGAGGTTAATTTACTTTGCCCTTCTATAAGCTTTATTGGCTAGCCTGCTTGCATCATTAATCCAATTTCGTGTTCTATTTGAACAGACAAAAACACTAGAATTTCGTAAGCAAATAATCAGTTTATACTCCTGGTACTTGGGATCTGCCCTGCCTTCCAGTGGAATTTCCATACACCCACAGAATATTCACGGAATATTCATTTAATTTGATTTATAAATTGTTGGTTGAACTGTCACTTTTGCCCTGGTTCTGCAACGGGGGGCATGCCACAAATCAAATTTGACAAAAATTTTTAATTAAATACTACAACTTACAACAAAGTTTAATAAGCCGTATAAATAAATTAGAATACTACTCGTTCGTACATATTTATCCTGAAAATCCTCTCGCTTTTCGCTCTTCACTTCCGTGTGTGTGCGAGTGTGCGTGTGTGTGTGTGTGCGTTTTTGTGGGTGAAATTTAATTTTGTGAAAACCGCAAATTGGCAAATATTTTCATTTCGGGGGCAAATACACAAGACTCCCAGACTCCCGACTCCCAGAAGTTTTGGATTGGACTCTCTCGCTGTGGATTTTAATTGATTTGCGCTCAATATTTATTGATTTCATTTTGTCAACAGTTGTTGCCAGTCGCCGAACCGCAAAGAACCCTAGGCCCCCCTAGACCCAGACTTCAGACCAAACTTGAGCTCATTATGGGGGCTACCCCTATGTAAAATATATGAATTTATTGTACCCTTTAGTGGCACAGCATGTCGTAGGGCATGATGGGCCCATGAACAGGATTGTAACAGCCAGAAGGAAGGGGTTTTTGATCGCTAGGAGCCTGTGTGGATCCTCAAAGGAGGTCCTCCTCCCACCCACCTGATTACCAAGTATCTCCGCGTTGCAACACTCCACCAAGTGGCATTGTCCCTTTGTTGAGTTCATTCCATATGTGTGCGGGCTAATTTGCACGTGCGAGTGTGTTAGCTGACTCTGCCACGCCCACGCCCCACATGGCACAGTGGCCCCACGCGACTTAGCCAGTCGTTAGCCATTTGCTTAATTTATGGCCAATGGATTGCTGCATTCGCGCATAGAATCGAGAACTAATAGCGGTTTTTACTGTTTTTAGTTAATTGCACAAATTACTTGCGCTAATTTATTGGCCAGCCAGTTACCCAGTCGGCCATCCAGTTAGCCAGCCCTTGAATTGCCATTTTGTGGCCAGCAGAATTCTGCTATAAAAATTCTCTGTGGCTTAGCTAGAGATCGGGGGATATTTTAATTGAAATTAGTAGTTATTATATAGGCACTTTGCTATGGGACAGTGTTAGGTACACAAAGGAGGAATATAAATTATAGAGAAAGTAGAAAGGTTCAAGGGCATCGAAACCGTTTTTCAGGAAACACTTAAAAAATACCTCTAAACTATCACATTAGATTCATTGCAAAGGGATGACCTACCTGTTTGAGGGTTGTTTGAATCGCAACACGGGACCAATCGTAAAAACAGGTTCATTGACAGTAAGTGGGAGGAGAGAGAATATAAATGAGCGAAGGATCGATTTGAGAGGATTTTAAATGGTTGAGAAACAGGATTAAGATCGAAGTTAGTTCACATTATCGCCGATAGGTGGCGCCACCAAGTAGTAAGGATACGGGACAGACGTATATTTACTCTAAGTAGCATTAATTAATTTTGATGTCTTCCTATTATAATTTTATTCTTTGTGTGCTCCTATATATATCTCCATTAATTTGTGTTCTCTTACCATTCAACCCTCTATACGGACATCTAGATACCCAGGTTTCCAACCTATGTTTTCTATAGGATGTAAATTTCAGAAACTTCACACATTTGTTTTCCCAATTCAATGTTTATAAAATATCCTATAAGTATTTATTTAACTTGACCAGTTAATAACATAGCAGAAATTGGTTCCCAATTCAATGTTAATAAAATATCTTATAAGTATTTATTTAACATGATCACGTAATAACATAGCAATATGCTGCACACTTACATTCAACATGTTGCCAAGCTGCACATGCTTAAGCAAATATTGCTGCAACATGTTGCGAATTTGGTAATTCAGTGTAAAAAGCGACCGTCCCTTATCCTTACTACTTGGTGGCGCCACCTATCGGCGATAATGTGAACTAACTTCGATCTCAATCCTGTTTCTCAACCATGTAAAATCCTCTCAAATCGATCCTTCGCTCATTTATATTCTCTCTCCTCCCTCTTACTGTCAATGAACCTGTTTTTACGATTGGTCCCGTGTTGCGATTCAAACAACCCTCAAACAGGTAGGTCATCCCTTTGCAATGAATCTAATGTGATAGTTTAGAGGTATTTTTTAAGTGTTTCCTGAAAAACGGTTTCGATGCCCTTGAACCTTTCTACTTTCTCTATAATTTATATTCCTCCTTTGTGTACCTAACACTGTCCCATAGCAAAGTGCCTATATAATAACTACTCACAGCTAACAGCTAGGACATAAACTAGTAATCTTTCAACAACGATGGATGACCTTGAAATCATTTTTATCGATTCCCAACCGGAATCAACCATAAATCTGGACTCTCAGCCGAGCTCCGTAGATCTGTCCTTGATTTTTGGGATTAAGACTCAAACCTATCTCGAGAGCAACTTGACCTGGTTAAGTGACATTAAATGGGATGATGACGACGATGACCCAAGGAATGCAACGTCTAATAATGATAATCCAGCATACATTTTCCCGGATGATGACAACATTTTCGATTTAGTAGATAATCAGGATGATGATAAAAGATCTCAACTCCAGGAACTACTTCGGGACGAAGATGATGATGACTTAATTGCTGCGGTAAAATTAGCTGAGGCGAAATTTTAATAATACGAATACATATTTATATAATAAGAATTTTTTATGTATTTTTCTAAAAATAATATATACATATGTACATACATATATAATAAATATAACACATTTAACCACTATTTTTTAAATGTTTTCTGTTTTACTTTTGATTGGTTGAATTTCACTTCCTCTTATTACAAGAGAATCATAGGATTCGTTTGAAACAGGTTTCTTCCACGTGAGGATTACACAAAAAGAATAAGTGGATTTCAGGTAGAATAGAGGTTGTAACCTTTCCCTCATATTATTAGATTGACCCAGTAGGAATCGTTTGAAACAGGTTTGTGAACAGGTACTGTTGTTTTGGATATAAAAGATTAAGAAGGTGTTTGGGAGGGGCCTAAAAAGATACCATTTAAAAAGGAAACCCTTAGTCCTGTTTCAATAGTGAAAGTGGTTAGTTCGATACAAAAAAAAAAAAAATAAATAAATAAAACTTAAAATGGCATCAAAAGTTCAGTGCAACATGTGTGATAAGTCCGTTGACTTTTCAGAGTTTCAATCTCATTATGAGAGATGCTCTGATTTGCGTAATAATGTAGTGTGTGACCTTTGCTCTAAGTCCATCGACTTAATAGAGTTTGATAGTCATTATGAAGCATGCTTGGGACCTAGGAATGCTTTTGAGATTCTTATGAGCAAAGGATCTAATTCAAGTGATCTTCAAGGTCCTTCAACGTCAGGAGCTTCAAAACGGCCTCGATTGGATACTCCGATGGACCTAAGGATTATTGACTGTTCAATTTGCGGTGAAAGTTACCCTTCGTCTAGGGAAAGACGCCATATGGATTTCTTTGAATGGTAAAATTTTGTGTAAATACTAAACCAATTTCCAAAACTAATTACAGACCCCATTTTAAAATCTTTTAGAGGTTAATTTACTTTGCCCTTCTATAAGCTTTATTGGCTAGCCTGCTTGCATCATTAATCCAATTTCGTGTTCTATTTGAACAGACAAAAACACTAGAATTTCGTAAGCAAATAATCAGTTTATACTCCTGGTACTTGGGATCTGCCCTGCCTTCCAGTGGAATTTCCATACACCCACAGAATATTCACGGAATATTCATTTAATTTGATTTATAAATTGTTGGTTGAACTGTCACTTTTGCCCTGGTTCTGCAACGGGGGGCATGCCACAAATCAAATTTGACAAACATTTTTAATTAAATACTACAACTTACAACAAAGTTTAATAAGCCGTATAAATAAATTAGAATACTACTCGTTCGTACATATTTATCCTGAAAATCCTCTCGCTTTTCGCTCTTCACTTCCGTGTGTGTGCGAGTGTGCGTGTGTGTGTGTGTGCGTTTTTGTGGGTGAAATTTAATTTTGTGAAAACCGCAAATTGGCAAATATTTTCATTTCGGGGGCAAATACACAAGACTCCCAGACTCCCGACTCCCAGAAGTTTTGGATTGGACTCTCTCGCTGTGGATTTTAATTGATTTGCGCTCAATATTTATTGATTTCATTTTGTCAACAGTTGTTGCCAGTCGCCGAACCGCAAAGAACCCTAGGCCCCCCTAGACCCAGACTTCAGACCAAACTTGAGCTCATTATGGGGGCTACCCCTATGTAAAATATATGAATTTATTGTACCCTTTAGTGGCACAGCATGTCGTAGGGCATGATGGGCCCATGAACAGGATTGTAACAGCCAGAAGGAAGGGGTTTTTGATCGCTAGGAGCCTGTGTGGATCCTCAAAGGAGGTCCTCCTCCCACCCACCTGATTACCAAGTATCTCCGCGTTGCAACACTCCACCAAGTGGCATTGTCCCTTTGTTGAGTTCATTCCATATGTGTGCGGGCTAATTTGCACGTGCGAGTGTGTTAGCTGACTCTGCCACGCCCACGCCCCACATGGCACAGTGGCCCCACGCGACTTAGCCAGTCGTTAGCCATTTGCTTAATTTATGGCCAATGGATTGCTGCATTCGCGCATAGAATCGAGAACTAATAGCGGTTTTTACTGTTTTTAGTTAATTGCACAAATTACTTGCGCTAATTTATTGGCCAGCCAGTTACCCAGTCGGCCATCCAGTTAGCCAGCCCTTGAATTGCCATTTTGTGGCCAGCAGAATTCTGCTATAAAAATTCTCTGTGGCTTAGCTAGAGATCGGGGGATATTTTAATTGAAATTAGTAGTTATTATATAGGCACTTTGCTATGGGACAGTGTTAGGTACACAAAGGAGGAATATAAATTATAGAGAAAGTAGAAAGGTTCAAGGGCATCGAAACCGTTTTTCAGGAAACACTTAAAAAATACCTCTAAACTATCACATTAGATTCATTGCAAAGGGATGACCTACCTGTTTGAGGGTTGTTTGAATCGCAACACGGGACCAATCGTAAAAACAGGTTCATTGACAGTAAGAGGGAGGAGAGAGAATATTAATGAGCGAAGGATCGATTTGAGAGGATTTTACATGGTTGAGAAACAGGATTAAGATCGAAGTTAGTTCACATTATCGCCGATAGGTGGCGCCACCAAGTAGTAAGGATAAGGGACGGTCGCTTTTTACACTGAATTACCAAATTCGCAACATGTTGCAGCAATATTTGCTTAAGCATGTGCAGCTTGGCAACATGTTGAATGTAAGTGTGCAGCATATTGCTATGTTATTACGTGATCATGTTAAATAAATACTTATAAGATATTTTATTAACATTGAATTGGGAACCAATTTCTGCTATGTTATTAACTGGTCAAGTTAAATAAATACTTATAGGATATTTTATAAACATTGAATTGGGAAAACAAATGTGTGAAGTTTCTGAAATTTACATCCTATAGAAAACATAGGTTGGAAACCTGGGTATCTAGATGTCCGTATAGAGGGTTGAATGGTAAGAGAACACAAATTAATGGAGATATATATAGGAGCACACAAAGAATAAAATTATAATAGGAAGACATCAAAATTAATTAATGCTACTTAGAGTAAATATACGTCTGTCCCGTATCCTTACTACTTGGTGGCGCCACCTATCGGCGATAATGTGAACTAACTTCGATCTTAATCCTGTTTCTCAACCATGTAAAATCCTCTCAAATCGATCCTTCGCTCATTAATATTCTCTCTCCTCCCTCTTACTGTCAATGAACCTGTTTTTACGATTGGTCCCGTGTTGCGATTCAAACAACCCTCAAACAGGTAGGTCATCCCTTTGCAATGAATCTAATGTGATAGTTTAGAGGTATTTTTTAAGTGTTTCCTGAAAAACGGTTTCGATGCCCTTGAACCTTTCTACTTTCTCTATAATTTATATTCCTCCTTTGTGTACCTAACACTGTCCCATAGCAAAGTGCCTATATAATAACTACTCACAGCTAACAGCTAGGACATAAACTAGTAATCTTTCAACAACGATGGATGACCTTGAAATCATTTTTATCGATTCCCAACCGGAATCAACCATAAATCTGGACTCTCAGCCGAGCTCCGTAGATCTGTCCTTGATTTTTGGGATTAAGACTCAAACCTATCTCGAGAGCAACTTGACCTGGTTAAGTGACATTAAATGGGATGATGACGACGATGACCCAAGGAATGCAACGTCTAATAATGATAATCCAGCATACATTTTCCCGGATGATGACAACATTTTCGATTTAGTAGATAATCAGGATGATGATAAAAGATCTCAACTCCAGGAACTACTTCGGGACGAAGATGATGATGACTTAATTGCTGCGGTAAAATTAGCTGAGGCGAAATTTTAATAATACGAATACATATTTATATAATAAGAATTTTTTATGTATTTTTCTAAAAATAATATATACATATGTACATACATATATAATAAATATAACACATTTAACCACTATTTTTTAAATGTTTTCTGTTTTACTTTTGATTGGTTGAATTTCACTTCCTCTTATTACAAGAGAATCATAGGATTCGTTTGAAACAGGTTTCTTCCACGTGAGGATTACACAAAAAGAATAAGTGGATTTCAGGTAGAATAGAGGTTGTAACCTTTCCCTCATATTATTAGATTGACCCAGTAGGAATCGTTTGAAACAGGTTTGTGAACAGGTACTGTTGTTTTGGATATAAAAGATTAAGAAGGTGTTTGGGAGGGGCCTAAAAAGATACCATTTAAAAAGGAAACCCTTAGTCCTGTTTCAATAGTGAAAGTGGTTAGTTCGATACAAAAAAAAAAAAAATAAATAAATAAAACTTAAAATGGCATCAAAAGTTCAGTGCAACATGTGTGATAAGTCCGTTGACTTTTCAGAGTTTCAATCTCATTATGAGAGATGCTCTGATTTGCGTAATAATGTAGTGTGTGACCTTTGCTCTAAGTCCATCGACTTAATAGAGTTTGATAGTCATTATGAAGCATGCTTGGGACCTAGGAATGCTTTTGAGATTCTTATGAGCAAAGGATCTAATTCAAGTGATCTTCAAGGTCCTTCAACGTCAGGAGCTTCAAAACGGCCTCGATTGGATACTCCGATGGACCTAAGGATTATTGACTGTTCAATTTGCGGTGAAAGTTACCCTTCGTCTAGGGAAAGACGCCATATGATGTCGGACAAACATAAGAATGCAAGAGCAGCTCAACTAGAGGAAAATGAAAACGTTATTTTAATTTCAACGGAGTCGCGATTTCCTTTAAAATCATATCGTGTTCACTCAAATAAAAGTGAACAGATTGATTTAAAATAGTTTTTTTATGATTGCAAAAATGATATTATCAATTTATTGCGTCACTGCATGAGTGAGTACAGATCCATAAAATACAATTTAAAAGTATATGGATTATACGTTAAAAACACTGATGATGAAAGCTTAACAGAAACAATGAAGCATTTCATTACTCCATACAAACCAATATATGAAAACGAGCTGATTGATGATCATCTAAATGATACAATAGAAAATTTGATAACTCTCAGCAGTGAATTCCAGGAGAAGGATTCAGGTTGGGCAATAAAGTGTTTTAAATATTTTGAACTTACCATGATAAAACTAGAGCATATCGCTGCAAACAGGTTTATCCAAGCTCCCAAAAAAATTAAGTCACGAAATGCACTCATAAATGTAAAAAATGACGATGATTTTTGTTTCAAGTGGTGTGTTTTAGCATCATTAGCCTATGGAACACACCTTAAAACTATATATCAAACAGCAGCATTAAAAAAAATTTCCCGAGATAAGTTAACAATACCATCATCCTATCGATGCGGAAACATACGGCAAGACATCATTTATTATGAAGGAGTAAGATTAAATTTTTCCGGAATTGAGTTTCCAATAACAAGCAAAGGAATCAAGCGATTCGAATCA
The DNA here is from genome assembly GCF_003286085.1 of Drosophila persimilis. Classification (NCBI taxonomy): domain Eukaryota; kingdom Metazoa; phylum Arthropoda; class Insecta; order Diptera; family Drosophilidae; genus Drosophila; species Drosophila persimilis. Next base: position 288,267 of record NW_020825308.1, on the reverse strand, counting down.
GAAAATGAGGATTTTAGCATCAATGTTTATGAAGTCGATGAGAATGGAAAAAACGTTGTGGGACCCACAGTGAGGACTAAGAAAATTCGGACTCACCACATAAACTTGCTTGGAATTAATAGTGATAATATGCAAATGATGCATTATGCATATATAACGTGCATGAGAAAATTATGTTATTCACAACATAGTAAATCCCATAATACGGCATATTTTTGCGAGAACTGCTTGCAATTTTATAGTACAACAAATACTATACATGACACTAAAGAGTGTGGAAAAGTTGCTGCTTTGTATCCTAAACCTAATACCAAAACTGTATTCAAAAGTTTTTCTAAAAAACTATCTCCACCAGTAGTAATTTATGCTGACATCGAAGCAGTTTTGGAAAATTACGATATAAATCTTAATGATCCATCAAAATCATCAACTACTATGGCACAGAGGCATACAGCATGTGCAGCATCATTTTATATTGTACATAAATACAATGAACATCTAATTGAGATGTGGACATACGAAGGTAAATATTTTAGCATTCCAGCAAAGGCAATAAACTCATAAACATTATGATTTCGTTATTTCAGGACCGGATTGTATCCAAAAATTTTGTCAAGCACTTAGGATGAAAACCGATGGACTTTATGAGAAGTACTGGAAGTCCTATAAAAAACCAATCTATCAGTTTAACATTTGGGATGAGGATTACCAGGAACACGGTGAATGCTATGCCTGCGAGAAACAAATTTCTGATGATGATCGAGAAAAATTCTTTGATCAGTTTACAGGACAATATGTAGGTCCTATTCATAAGCTGTGTAAACAGACATTTAGATTAAGCGATCCCTTTTTCCCGGTAGTTTTTCATAACTTATCTCGTTATGATATACATTTATTTGTTACGTCAATAAAAGATGAACTAAGACCCATTCCTTGCAATAAAGAGTTATATATTGCGTTAACTCAAATTTGTAAGCTCGATGAATCCTATCTTCATCAATATAAAATTAGATATATAGATTCAAATAGATTTTTAAATTCAAGCTTAGAAAAACTCGCTAGTTATATGAACATAGCGAATTTTAAAATTTTGAGAAGTAAATATCAAGGTGAAAAATTTGATATGCTACGACGAAAGGGAGTATTTCCCTATGATTATTTGGATAGTTTTGAAAAATTTGATGAATCCCTGCTTCCTTCGCGAGATAATTTTTATAATTCACTGAATGATGAGGAATGTAGTGTTGAAGACTACAACTTTGCCCAGAAGGTTTGGAACGCATTTAATTGCAAATCTATTAGAGATTATTTAAAATTATATTTGGAAAGCGATGTATTAATTCTTGCTGATGTATTTGAGAATTTTAGGAGTATTTGTTCCCGAGTGTACAGGTTAGACCCCATTAATTATGTTACTGCTCCTTCAGTTTCATGGGATGCAATGTTAAAATACACAAGAGTAGAATTAGAACTTGTTAGTGATCCTGACATTTATAATTTTTTAAAAACTGCTGTTCGTGGAGGATTGACCCAATGCACTCAACGGATTGCAACAGCAAATAACAAATATTTAAATAATAAATTTAAGCCTACCGAACCCATAAATTTCCTTTCATATATTGACGCCAACAACTTATATGGATGGGCTATGAGTCAACCCCTTCCATTTTCTAATTTTAAATTTCTAAGTAACGATGAAATTTCATCTTTCAACGTTCTTAGCATATCGGCATCTAGTGATGTTGGATATATTTTAGAAGTAGATTTGCGATATCCTGATGATATTCATAATAAGCATAATAGTTTACCTTTTTGCCCCGAAAATAAGATTCCACCAGGAGGAAAGCAGACAAAACTAATAGCTGACTTAAGTGATAAAAAGAACTATATAATTCATTTGAAGCAGCTACAGTTATGTATAGAGCAAGGTATGATTTTAGAAAAAATATCTAGAGTTTTATCATTTAATCAGTCCTGTTGGCTGAAACCATATATTGACCTCAATACATCTCTTAGAAAATTAGCTAGCAATGACTTTGAGATAAACTTTTACAAATTAATGGTTAATGCCGTTTACGGTAAAACAATGGAGAATGTAGAAAAACGTCGTGAGGTTGCATTAGTTAAGCATTATGAGTCAAGACAAAACTCAGCAGGGTTTAGACAACGCATAGCAAGACATAATTTCCACAGTGTTGAAATCTTTGGAGATAATTTGGCTGCCATTGAATCAACTAAGTCCCGAATTTTTTATGATAAGCCCATATACATTGGAGTTAGTGTACTAGAACTTTCAAAATGGTTAATGTATGACTATTTCTATAATTTTCATTCTGTAAAATGTCCATCATCAAAAATACTCTATATGGATACAGATTCATTTATTATATCATCAGAAGAAGATTTTTATGATTTAATTAAATTCAATCCTAATCGCTTTGATACATCCAATTACCTAGCCTCAAACAGATTCGGTATCAATCTCGCTAATAACAAAGAGCTTGGATTAATGAAAGACGAAAATGCAGGAAAAATAATGACGTCGTTTGCAGGATTAAAAGCGAAAGCATACTCATATTTAATTGCTAAAGATGATAACACTGACTATAACGTAAAAAAGGTTAAAGGCGTAAAAAAGTCAGTAGTTAAACGATTAACTCATACTCATTATATTGAATGCATTAAACATAAAAAAACTTATTATGGACAACAGAGTTATTAGAAGTAGAGGTCATAAAATTTATACTGAAATTGTAAATAAGATAAGTCTAAATTATAAGGATGACAAAAGATTTATATTACCTGATAATATTTCAACATTAGCTCATAATCACTATGAAATTAAAAATATTTTAGGTGCTAGTAATAATACACAAAATATGGTATAAGTAAATTTAACATTATATTATTATTATTTTTAATTTGTGTATAATTAAAACTATATTTCAATGTAAAAAATACACAAAAATAAATTAAATCTGATAAATAATTTGCGTGCTTAATTATTTTAATATACTCTTTTTATCTATCCATGAATTGTGTGTTTCATCGAAACCTAACCATTTAACAAAAACTTGTTCTTTTTTCCTTCTAAGTATTTTTTCCACTAAGAAAGCATTTTCATCTTTAACTTTTTGGAGTTCTTGATCATAAAATGAGCCTTTGATCATTTCCCCCTTATAGTCCTCCAGCTCATATGTTACAGGATTAGTAGACTTTACTTTTAAAATTTTAAAAACTTCGGCTGTCCAGTTTGGATCATAGCCCTTTGTAAAAATACCTTTATATTTACTTATTCTAACAGGATCACCAATGGAAAACTTGTGTTTAGGAAATACCTTACAAATATTATAAGCTGTTTTCAAAATAAACTCTTCATTTTGTTTGTTTACATCTATAGGCCTCATTTTTATAGTACGGTGATATGAATTATTATAATCTTTTAGTAAGTCATGCAAGATATAAATCCACGTATGATTACCCTGCATACTAAAGATTTTCCACATACGATTTTTTAATGTTCTATTAAAACGTTCACAAATAGATGCTTTAAGGTGTGTATATGTATGGTAATGGTTAATGTTATTCTTTTTCATTAACTCTCCGAAGGCTACATTAAAAAACTCCTTTCCTTGATCAGATTGAATATTTTTAGGTTTATGTTTAGATATTTTTAATATTTTCTTCAATGCGGATAAAACATCTAAAGCTGTTTTAGACTTAACGGGAACTGCATATGCAAACTTCGAGAACGTGTCAATTACTGTCAGCAAGTACCTATATCCTTTGTTTTCCTTATAAAAGGGTATCATTTCAACTAAATCGATTTGCCACGTGTCATTAATTCCCTTTTGTACGAATTTACGACGAATAAAATTTCTTCTAGCAGGCTTATGTATTTCATTAACAACTTGTTGCTTACTCATTTTTAATATAATTTTTTATTTTCTATTGTTATGTTGGGATGATTGCTTATTTAAAAGTGTTTGCTTATACTCAAGAACATCGCGTTTTATTTGATTACACATTTTTTTGGAAATTTCAAAGCATAAACGGGTTAAATCTATTTGCACATTTCTATCATAAGTACCGTCTAAATCAGCTAGTTGAACATCAAATTTTTGTAAGGCTGCACACTTAGGAATAATATTATTATAGTAGAGGTATATAATTTGTTGCTTAAGTATCGTATTCCAACATAAAAATGTGGTAAAAAAAATGCCTAATCTTAAAAACGATCTCCAGGACTCACTATCAAATTCAATTTTATTTTCAAACTGATTTATTATAAACACATACTGCTTATCTGATTTTCGAAATCTAAAATTACACTTAATTGTGGGTAATAATGGATGGTCTATAATTGTATCAGGCATCAAAAAATCATACTGATCAAGTTTCAATTGGATATACTCTTTGTATGTAACCAATTGCATCCATTCATCTTTATCTAAACCGACGAAATTGTTTTTGCTTTGCTGCATCCATATCATTGGAGTGAATTTTCTTGTAGTTGAAAACCCGCATTTAAGTTTTAAATTATGTACTACATAATATTCGAGACCGAAAATGACTTCGTGATCCTGCTTCTTTCTAGTGGACCTAATTCTTTTTGATTGAAGCGTGTCCATTTGGGTTGAATGCTTTTGTAAAACTAAGAACTCTTACTAAATGGGGCTGTATATAAAGGAGATAGGCATCAACAACTCATTCAGTTTCTTACAAAATCTCAAACCAACATGAACACAATCGACAGGAATTCAAGCGTTATAGTTGATTTTCAATATGTCTTTGGAAATAATAAACAACTTTTTATTAAGGAATTGGCGTTTATGCAAACCGGAACAGTAACACCAAACTTCTTTCATTTCAAACCACCATATCATCTGAATGAATTGGATAATGAAATGATTAAACAACAAAATATTAATCGTCAAACCATAAATGGATTGGAATGGTCAGATGGTGAAATATCATATTTAAGTTTAGGTGAAATACTTTCACCACTAAATAGATTTAGCACCGTTATTGTACGAGGTGAAATTAAAAAAAAGTTGTTATCTAAGTATTTAACAAATAATATTATTGATATCGATATTGGAAAAAGTCCCACATTTTATCCAAATTTTTTTACAAACTGTAGAATCCACAAAAAAATTCCTCTTAGATGTGCTCTAAATAATTTATTTAAGCTATTTGTTATCTTGGAAAATTCTAACTACGCTATCTACTGTAATGGTGACTCATATGTTTAGATTTTCAGTTTATATTCAGCACTTGTAGTAACTAGTTGTTTAAAATGGATTCATTTAAGCGTTTGTTTGAAAAGGATCCTCACAAAAGCGGATACACACAAGTTGTTTATTGTAATTATTGCGGCTCTGATACTCACTTAGAAAAAAACTGCCCCAAAAAGCGCGATCAGGAGACGCGTAATTAGAATATCTAAAAAGATGTTAGAAAACATTTATAAAATATTAATAAATAAAACATAGCCCAAAAATGTTTAAGCAATTTATACATCCTTTTACAATGCTTATTTGCGGACCTTCAGGATCTGGTAAGACAACGTTTTTAGAAAATTTAATAAACAAAAGGAATGATTTGCTGAGCATTTCAATTAATCGAATAATTTGGTGTTATGGAGAGGAGCATGCTAAGCCAAATTTTAATACCATCGAATACTATAAAGGAGTTCCCGAAACAATTGAAAATGAAAATCATGAGCCTATTCTTTTAATACTAGATGACTTAATGATGGGTGCATTTAATAAAAATGTCTGTGAGCTATTTACAAAAGGATCACACCACAGGAATTTATCCGTAATAGTGGTTACACAAAATATATTTCATAAATCATCACATACTCGAGATATTTCACTAAACACAAAATACATCGTTGCGTTCAAAAATCCTAGGGATAAGCTACAATTTCAATGCTTAGCAAGACAAATTTATCCTGAAAATTCTCAGGAGCTCTTCAGAATATATAAGGAGGTGACAGATGAACCACATGGTTATTTACTTATTGATCTTACTCAGGGAATAAATGATCTCCTTAGATTTCGTACACATATTTTTAATTCTGAGTATACAGTTTGCTTTTCAGATGAAAATGGTTTACAAAAAGAATCTAAATCGACTGAAAGCGAACAAACATTTATTGTATGTGCTCAAAAGGGCAAATAATAAACTTCGAAATGCAATTATAAGTAATTGTGACATTGAGTTAGTAAAAGCATTAGTGGAGATAGTGTTGAATACTCTACGAGGAAATCATAAGATATCAAAAAAGCAACTATATGCTCTAAACAAGTATAAACGAGGGGGAACGTTGTGAGTTGCTGCGGACACCGCAACTCTACAGTTATACCCGATACTAAGTCAGTATGGCTCTCCTCCGGCAGACGCCGCTAATATTAAACGACACGACAAAGAGTGCGTGCGAGAGAGACAGAAAATCAGTCTGAGCGTGATGTCACGCGCTGCGTAGCCACTGCAAATTGATTTGTTCCTTTTGGCTACAAAAATTATCTGATCTGATCCAGATTCAGCAATCTGATAGATATGGTCGTTATCTATGATTCTGCGCTTTTAGTTTTCTCGAATCTGCAATATTGTGGATGCAACAGATTTTCGTCCTTTGTGTGGGCGGAAGGGGGTGGGGCGAAATTTTGAGATACACATTTTATAGTGAGATCTAAGAGAAGTGCGGATTCCAAATTTGGTTACTCTAGCGTTAATAGTCTTTGAGATTTGTGAATATCCCCAGATTTGCATCCTTTGCGGGGGCGGAAGGGGGTGTGGCGAAATTTTGAAACAAACTCGTCTCGGTCTGATATATTAGGAGTGTGGATACCAAATTTGGTTGCTCTAGCTTTTATAGTCTCTGAGATCTAGGCGCTAATGTTTTACTCTAAGCAAAGCCGCCTATGCTACCTGTGTGTTAGAAAGAGACAGGGCGAGAAAAAATGAAATTGTTTTCTTGATGCTGGCTATAATAGTAATACGATCCAATTCAGATTCTGCAGTCTAAAAGATATGGTCATTCTCTACGATTCTGCGTTTTTTGTTTTCTCGTATCTTTAAAATTGTGGATGCCACAGATTTTCGCCCTTTGTGGGGGCGGAAGTGGGCGGGGCAAAGTTTTGAAATATTTTTGAAGCAGTGACATATCACAGAAGTCTGGATCCAAAACATCGTTGCTCTAGCTCTTATAGTCTTTGAGCATTAGGCGCTGAAGGGGACGGACAGACGGACAGACGGACGGACGGACAGACGGACAGACGGACGGACGGACAGACAGACAGGGCTCAATCGACTCGGCTATTGATGCTGATCAAGAATATATATACTTTATGGGGTCGGAAACGATTCCTTCTGGACGTTACACACATCCACTTTTACCACAAATCTAATATACCCCAATACTCATTTTGAGTATCGGGTATAATAAAATGCATTACGTCTTATTTCATGTCCAAAACGGTCAATAAATTCTAAGAGAAAAGTTCTCATCCAAAAAGGAGGATTTTTACCTGTTTTAATAAGTTCATTGCTTTCGGGGATTTTTGGAAAAATATTGAACAATGCTTAAAAATAAGCGTCAATTAACCAAAGTTATTTTAATGCATCCGAATGCATATCAAAAATTGGTAAATAATGCCCAGAAAAACGATTTAATAAATATAACGTTTTTGCCTATTTTAAATGATAAAAAAACTAGCGACTTTAATAAATGGATTAAAATACGTCAAGAATTGTGTTACTATCAAAATAAAAAAAGAAATAAGACAATGGATATACGAACTACGCAGAACAAACGACTTTCATCACCTCAAAGCATTGGAATACAAACACAAGACGAGTCAGTTTGGTTAGATGTAAAACCTAACACTTCCATTCTTAACAATAAAAAAAAATAATGAGTCCTCAAAAAAGGAACTCTCTATCACAAATGAGTTCTCTGATTTACCTAACGACATCGATGATGAAGATTTTCTGACCGAAAAATCTTTCAACTCAAAACCTAATAAGCGTAAAGTTGAGGATACTTCATTTTTAGACACTCAAGCATCAAAAAAATCAGCATTGACTAAAGTGAAGCTTACTGATAAACAGCGAAAGCTAAGAGTAAAACTTAAGCGGTATAAAAGTGAATCAAATCCATTTCAAGACTTGAAATACGTAAGTGGACGAGAAAAGTTGATGAGGGCTGTTAGAAACAGTAAGGCCGTGCAAATTGGAAAGAACAAAATTAATTGGTTATCCTATAATTAATAAACTGCAAAGAACGTAGAACTAAAAATGGTAAATGTAACAGAGTTCTTCGTGACATTACTTAGTAATGATTCGTTAAATGTATATCATGATAACGTTAAGTGTGCATTTACAAACATTGTAAATATTCCTGAAAACATGAACGATGACTGGGAAGTAGGAATTACAGACTTATATCTAAATAAATGTATAAAAAGCAGGCCTGAGAATACCTCAATCGCATCTGAAGAAACAACAGAATTCGTTATTAGCTTAGTAAATGGAGAAACATTTCGATATGAAAATGAGTCAATAGAGTCTGAACAGTTTCAAAATGGTTTGATTTTTGTTTACACTGACATTATCAAACCAAGATGTGTTGGAAATAAAAGACCTCGATGTCTTCGAGTATTACATTATAATGGAAAAGAGCAACTTATACAATTCAACAATATTGAATATTATCCCATTGAAATATGGTCTCCAAAAGAAATTTCGATCTTAATTACCGATTCCAAAGGGTATAAAGTACCATTTGAATCTTCAGCAATTCCAATTTTTGTTACCCTTCACTTTAAAAAACGAAAAGAAATGCTATAAATAATACTGTAAAGATGGAAATTTATTCAGAGTAGAAATAACCATCATGACGAAATCTTATCAACAATATTATTTAAATCAGTGTGGAGGAGGGTTGAATCATATAGGAAGTCTTTATGTTTCACCCAGAGTTATCCAACAAGGTAGAGGAATTGGGAACTTTTTTAGTGGTCTTTTTAATTACATAAAACCACTATTCCTTTCGGGGATAAACGCTATTAAAAACCAAGCTACTGAGACTGGAAAGGCAGTAATAAATGAGTTTGGTCGAAAACCTTTAAGAACTATTATCCAAGAACAAAGTAAAATTGCTTTGCAAAACCTGTCAAATAAAGCCATTAATAAGTTAACCCGATTCCAGAATGGGGCAGGTAAAAAGAATAAAAAGAGAAGGTCTAGGAAAAAACTATCTCATTTATCATCTAAAGAAGGAAGCAAACATACGCAGTCGAGAACCAAAAAAAAAAAATCAACAAAGAAATTAACTATAAGAGACATTTTTTCTAAATCAAAATGACCACCCATATTGAATGTATGAAAAGCGAATTGGATCTCTTTGAGCCACATCCTACACAAAGCTCTATTCTGAGAACAGAAGAAGTTTCATATAACCCCATAGCTTCGTTGGACAGTGCTTCTTCAATTGAATTCGTTTGCTTAGGAAATGGGGAAACATATCGAGACCTATCAAGTGTTTACTTAAGACTTGTTGTGCAACTAAGAAAAAGTGATAATACCAACATTGAAGGAAACGATGTTGGAGTAGTGAATAATATTTTGCATTCAATGTTTAGAAGTTCGTCCGTATATTTAAATAATATTTTGGTTTCTCAGAGTGATAATAACTATCATTATAGATCGTATTTGCAAACGATTTTAAACTATGGCAGTGATGCCAGTGAAAGTCACTTAGCCACTCAAGGTTATTATCCTAATTATGGTAAATTATTATCTGGTAGATACGTTAACACCGATGGATCCATTATGCTCAAAAATATTTTTCAAAACAGTAATAAGGTTGAACTATTCGGAAAAGTTCATGGAGATATATTTAATCAACCAAAACTGCTTATAAATAATGTAGATTTGAGGATTACTTTTAACATTGAAAAAACAGCATTTTATTTAATGGAATCTGAAACTGAATCAAATCTTAAAATATTGGAGGCCCAACTATTCATGAACCACATAACTATTAATCCGAGCATTTTATTGGCTCATCATCATGTTTTACAAACTAAAAATGCCATTTATCCATACAGCAAAGTTCAAGTAAAATCATTTACAATATATCCAGGAAATAATACATTATCAATTGACAATGCAGTTATTGGACAGCTTCCCAATTTTTTGGTTTTTTGCATGGTAAAAAACAAATCATATTCTGGAAATCGGGCATTAAACCCCTTCCATTTTGAACATTTTAAAATTCAACGCTTTAATCTATTGGTTAATGGAGTACAAGTACCATCGCAGGCACTTGAGTTTGATTTCTCGAACTCTGAAAATGCTCAAAGCTCTAGAGGATATAATATGCTATTCAGATCAAGTGGAATAAAACATTATGATCGAGGCTTACAAATTACAAAGGAAATGTTTGATAAAAATAGTTTTATATTAGCATTTGACCTAACAGCAGACCATCACAATTCAACTGTATGCTCAAATTTAATATCACAAGGAGCCATCCGAATTGAAGGACGATTTTCGGAGCCTCTTACAGAAGCAGTTACTTGTCTGGTATACTGTGAATATGACTCAATGATTGATATTGATAAACATAGAAATATTCGTGTACTATTGTAAAAATGAATACATTACAAATCGATAAGTTGCTTTCCAAGCATTCAAAAACAAAAAGAATTTTTAAAGGAGTTTATCCCTCTGATCAGCTGCCTCAAGTAATTTCGAAATATCCTGCTTTAATAATAGCAAACACAGATTCTTCAAGCTATTCAGGAACTCATTGGGTTGCTTTTTACTTTGAAAACAAATATTCAGCCGAATTTTTTGATTCATATGGTCAATATCCTCAAAATAAAGAATTTTTAAAAATATTAAGGAAAAATTCCATAAAGTTTACATTTAATAAACAACCACTGCAAGGTTATTTTTCAAATACATGCGGTCATTACTGTATCCTATATGGAATATTTAAAAGCAGCAAAAAAACATTAAATTGTTTTTTAAAACAATTTAAGAAAAATGATTTTAACTATAATGATAAGTTAATAATAAAAATGTTTAAGAAAATTCGTTTAAAATAAAACACAATATTATTTCAGAGACATTTAAGATGTTTATTGAATTTTTGAGCTGGGATACATTCTTTTATTTAAGTTATAGTACTTTAACATTAGGTCTATAGCTTCTGCTTTCTTATTTGGTAGGGTATGACACAGGCATGTGTCAGGTCCGTCCGTTGCATCGTCATCACTCCAGGGGCATAGCTTATAATGAAAGCCAAACTTGGAGTACTGAAGCTCCTTTTCCTCCAGATCTTCCAAAATGCTCATCAAATTTTCAAGAATTTGTACGTGCTCCTCGAAGATCATCTCCTCGAATTGCATTAAAAAAGTTTTATTTGTTTGGCATGCATCTTGCAGCTGACTTCTTGAATCTATTACTGATAATGTTTCAAAGAGCAGGACTCTTTATATCCACGTCTTTGCTATGTTTCCCTTATATTTTTCTTTACCCATGTATTGGAAATGATAAGTACTATATCTAGCCATCTCTTTTTTACATATGTGTGTATATTCTTAACCTTTTTCTTTATTTTTGTCTTTACATGTATAGTTGTCTCTTCTTCTCTTACATATATATAATGGGAACTCTTTATTTACTCTTTACATATAAATTGGAAATGGGCAGTGCTATATCTATTCATCTCTTTTCCTTTATATATAAGATGTGAGATTCCATGCTCCTTCAACATCTTAAAGGGTGTTTTTGTGGAAAATTTGGTCACATAACTTTTAGGTAAAAATATCCAAAGCGGTTCGTTGTCCTTATCAGTTAAATAAAGGACTACTTTATTTCCAAATGATGTTTTTTTGATTTTACATCCATTGATCTTGTACTCAAATCCTATGCATAGGTCCTCAACCTTGGTGTATCCAACCGCCGGCTTTGTCTCGTTAAGTAATTCTAGGAAAGCCTAGGTATATATTTGATGAAGTGCTTATCATTTTCTATATAGAGATTTAAATATTCTTACATACCATTATAGTAATAGAAACTATTCAACCTACTAACGATTTTATACTAAATTATTTAAAAGATTGCATGATCTTTTATACTCTCATTAATTCAATTTTATACAAATGTGATCTGAGCAGATTGGTAGTTGAGTGATAATAAGTAAATGGTTTTAAAGCTGTAATGGCCAGATGTCTCAAGTCTGATTGGTGGTTGAGTAATAAGGGATAAATTATGGATACACTGCTGTATATATTGTTTCAAATATTATATTTACATTTTGGGTCTTATATAACCGTCAACATGAAAAAATTATATAAACAGAACAAAATGCATAGAATTTTTGTTCATATGCTGTTCACTTCCTATATAAGAACTGTAAGTTACTGAGATAGGTTAGTTCACTTTCACTTCGAAATGAGGACATTTCATTGCGAGTTGTGTTATTTAAAAACATCTTTTAGTTCCCGCAATGAACTGAAAAAACACACCTTAAAAATCCACAACTTTAGTTATTCAAAATCAAAATCATCATTTTATCGATGTTACTTATGTCCAGGAACTGAACTGTTTTGGTTGAGAATTGACTTCAATATGCATATTTTATTTAAGCATAACATGGAATTAAAGCGAAAAATATAATATTTATTTAAAAATGAAATAATCTGTGCGTTTTTAAATATAAATACCTTTACATAAATTTACCAACTAAGTATAAAATGATGTGAAAATTACTCAATAAATTCATTCAAAAGCATCAGTATTCTACCTGAAATCCACTTATTCTTTTTGTGTAATCCTCACGTGGAAGAAACCTGTTTCAAACGAATCCTATGATTCTCTTGTAATAAGAGGAAGTGAAATTCAACCAATCAAAAGTAAAACAGAAACATTTAAAATAAATAGTGGTTAAATGTGTTATATTTATTATATATGTACATATGTATATATTATTTTTAGAAAAATACATAAAATATTCTTATTATATAAATATGTATTCGTATTATTAAAATTTCGCCTCAGCTAATTTTACCGCAGCAATTAAGTCATCATCATCTTCGTCCCGAAGTAGTTCCTGGAGTTGAGATCTTTTATCATCATCCTGATTATCTACTAAATCGAAAATGTTGTCATCATCCGGGAAAATGTATGCTGGATTATCATTATTAGACGTTGCATTCCTTGGGTCATCGTCGTCATCATCCCATTTAATGTCACTTAACCAGGTCAAGTTGCTCTCGAGATAGGTTTGAGTCTTAATTCCAAAAATCAAGGACAGGTCTACGGAGCTCGGCTGAGAGTCCAGATTTATGGTTGATTCCGGTTGGGAATCGATAAAAATGATTTCAAGGTCATCCATCGTTGTTGAAAGATTACTAGTTTATGTCCTAGCTGTTAGCTGTGAGTAGTTATTATATAGGCACTTTGCTATGGGACAGTGTTAGGTACACAAAGGAGGAATATAAATTATAGAGAAAGTAGAAAGGTTCAAGGGCATCGAAACCGTTTTTCAGGAAACACTTAAAAATACCTCTAAACTATCACATTAGATTCATTGCAAAGGGATGACCTACCTGTTTGAGGGTTGTTTGAATCGCAACACGGGACCAATCGTAAAAACAGGTTCATTGACAGTAAGTGGGAGGAGAGAGAATATAAATGAGCGAAGGATCGATTTGAGAGGATTTTACATGGTTGAGAAACAGGATTAAGATCGAAGTTAGTTCACATTATAGCCGATAGGTGGCGCCACCAAGTAGTAAGGATACGGGACAGACGTATATTTACTCTAAGTAGCATTAATTAATTTTGATGTCTTCCTATTATAATTTTATTCTTTGCGTGCTCCTATATATATCTCCATTAATTTGTGTTCTCTTACCATTCAACCCTCTATACGGACATCTAGATACCCAGGTTTCCAACCTATGTTTTCTATAGGATGTAAATTTCAGAAACTTCACACATTTGTTTTCCCAATTCAATGTTTATAAAATATCCTATAAGTATTTATTTAACTTGACCAGTTAATAACATAGCAAAAATTGGTTCCCAATTCAATGTTAATAAAATATCTTATAAGTATTTATTTAACATGATCACGTAATAACATAGCAATATGATGCACACTTACATTCAACATGTTGCCAAGCTGCACATGCTTAAGCAAATGTTGCTGCAACATGTTGCGAATTTGGTAATTCAGTGTAAAAAACGACCGTCCCTTATCCTTACTACTTGGTGGCGCCACCTATCGGCTATAATGTGAACTAACTTCGATCTTAATCCTGTTTCTCAACCATGTAAAATCCTCTCAAATCGATCCTTCGCTCATTTATATTCTCTCTCCTCCCACTTACTGTCAATGAACCTGTTTTTACGATTGGTCCCGTGTTGCGATTCAAACAACCCTCAAACAGGTAGGTCATCCCTTTGCAATGAATCTAATGTGATAGTTTAGAGGTATTTTTTAAGTGTTTCCTGAAAAACGGTTTCGATGCCCTTGAACCTTTCTACTTTCTCTATAATTTATATTCCTCCTTTGTGTACCTAACACTGTCCCATAGCAAAGTGCCTATATAATAACTACTGAGGTAAAGAAAACATTGAGTGAAATGTGGCACCTCCAATACCAAATGCATCTTTTCCTGTGGGAGCACACAGCAGAACTTTAACAGTTTCTGGGTTAGATCCTGGTCTAAGATTAAACTCCTGGGAAATGGTCTGAAAAATTTTAGATATGGTTCTACTCTTGCCGACGCCTGCGCCGCCACCTACAAACTCATAAAAAACTGCCTTATTTCTCACATTATGCAGAACATGGGTGAGATATGTTTTTTGCTTCAAATTAAGCGATCTAATCAAATTAGCTAAAATATTAAGGGAAACAATAGGAGGAAGCTTAATTAATCGAATACTTCTATCTTGATCCGCTGCCTGGTCATTCAAGTTCAAAACATTTATCTGGGAACTTATTTCTGGAATCGCTAAAGCCCTAAACTCCTCAGCAATTGCCTCATCAACTACCTCTTCACCTTCCTCCCTATTCTCTTCGGCTTCCATGGCCCTCCTAAGCGCGTCTTCCAAATCTCCTAATGCATTGAATTTTTGGAAATTTGAATTTACCAAATCCTGATGATTATTATAAAGATCCTCGCAATTTACGCTCACTAAATCTTTCTCTTCATCTCTCCACGGATAAAACAGCATAGCTAATGCTCTAAAATAGTTTGGCCTATCTGTATTTATATTAAACCTCATATATTTTAAAATGGACGGCTTAGTTCTTTCCCTAATAAAACCACTATTATCGCGTAGAGGGATAAAAACTTTTCTTGTGCCTCATTTTCTTCGTCCTCTTCATCATATCTATTTTGGAAGGTTCTTTTCCCGCTTTTAGAAAATTCATAATTTGCTGCAAAATCGGCTAAACACAGGCCCTCAAGATCAGTTGGTCTTTGTTCATAGCGCTCCAGCAATCCTTTGACGAATAGGTCAGTGGACTCCTGATGCATATTTTGTAGGATGCTTGTGGATTTGAGCATTCGAACTCGTTGCTCTGGAGGGAAAGTATTTACTTGAACACATTTGTTGCTAGTTCCGGACAACGGAATGCCTAGACAACAATATACGGCTTCCTGAGCAGATATCTCAGTGCCAGCTTTTGTCTTATCGTGTAATTGCCCCCTTGAACTTCTTTTGCCGCCTCGCGCATAAGCTTTGAAATACCTCTTTGGGTTTTATTTATATAATTTATTATATAAATACAGCATGCATAAGGGTCCAAAATGTATTGGATATCCATATTGGCCCTTTGCATTGAAAGGATGTGTTTATTATAAGCATTAACGGAAATCTCAGCTAATGACCTTTTTAGAAAAATGTGTAGTTTCTTTAAGCCAGAAGAAATTGCATATTTGTAGTCCTCGTAATTGAGGCTCACTTGTTCGTGCGAAAGAAAGTTCTCAAATATGCTCAAGTGATTAATCATATCAGAGGATTGATCAGAATTTAGTAGGTCTTGAATTTTCTTAAAATTTCCTTCCTGAAAATCAAGGTTTGGAGTTTCCTCCGGCAGTGGACTCAATATCTCCGTTTGGGGCATTGGAGGGTATGGAATATTATTGGCTTTTTTAAGACATGACATGTCCTTATGCCGATGCTTTTGGTATTCAACATACGGAGCTAATTCAGAGTCTGTGACATCTACTGTAATATGTTTGTTAATGAAGGCTATAACTGTTGAAATTGACTCTGTACTGGTTAAGTCCACTGCTGGGGCATCTTTCAGCCAAAACATGCCGTGAATATGGGGGGAACCTCTTTGTTGGAATTCAACACGCCAATAATATTTGATGACGAAGTTTTCCCCGAAAATGCTCTCCCGATTCCTCATAACTTTTAAAATCTCGCGATACCTATAATCGAAATACCTAGCACAAGTAACTGGATCTGCCCTGATAAGACGCTCCTTTTCGGTGTAGGGTAGATTCATTGCTTCTTCTTCGCTAATGATCTCCATATCTACGTTTTTTTTGAGCAAAACAAGCAACTCTGGCCACCGCCGACGAACTGACGAATCATGGCCATAACCTTCTTCTTTTCATCCTCCCAGTGAGCCGGAGACGATCGAATATCGCGAAGAGCCCTATATCCCTCATCGTGGTTGATAAGCCCCTCTATGAAATTCTCATTGAGAGCGTTAGCTGCCGTTACTGCACTGGAAGTGCTCCGCTTACGTAAGCAGATTGAAATATTATTTCGAATCTTAATGAGTTCTAACTTCTGATAATTGAAGAATAGTTTGTCATTTCTACAACCTCTCCTATCTACATTTCGAAGCTCTGATCTAACAATGGTTGTAAAACTTTGCGAAGATTGTCTTTTGACGCCTGCATAAATAGTGGGAAAGGATAACTCTTCCGAGTCAATGTATAGAATCATGTCGAGAGGTCGTTGGCCTTGACCTGGTGCGATTTTGATAATCCAATATCAAATGGTATGTTGTTTTCAAGCAGAGTTTCCTGACCTCCAGGGTTGAGCTCTTCAGCTTCTACTTCCTCGTCGGGATAGGCCGGCTCCGTATCTACATTCCTATCTCTATTCTGCATACTTTCTAAAAAGGCTGCGTCTGCTTGAGATGCTACGAAAGGAACAATATCGGATGTGAAACCAGAGATCCATTGCTCGTTAACTACAACATTATGCTTTTTATACAAATCTGTGGTAACTAAATAACGAAGTGCTTCAAAAATTTTTGGAAGGTCTAATGGTTTCAGCCGTGAAAACATGAAGATACTCTTTTCTGCGTTTTAGGTGGAGCTGAATTACCCCTTTAAGCAGTCGGGCAGCATGGGGAAATCTAATGCATTGAAGAAAAGCTTAGGCTTTATACGCTTCTTAATGTTGCTATGACATGTTCTGCAGAATTTTAATGTTGGGCAATCAGAAGGGAATTCTAAAAGGCTTTCAAGAGCGAAAATTTCACTACTAAACTCGCAATCACTTTCTAAAAGGACGCGAGGAATCTTACAAATTTGTTTGGGGAACCACAGGCCTTTGCAAGAAAGGCAAACCTGATCAGGACCCAGCTTTACATTCCTGTTATAAACTACTTTCAGAGCTTCTAGGCCACTAAGCCTGATTCTGGGTTCTATCTGAGCACTATCTTCCTGGGAGATATTTGCTCGTTCCTGCTGCATTCGGGAGGAGTTTCTTAAATTTTGCTCAACTCTATTGCTGCTATCGCTCCTATATTGGCTAACTCTCTGACTAGCAGTTCTGGCAGCGTCAATTTCTACCTGTCGTGCTGCGGCACGAGCAGCTTGGCGTGCCAGCATGTCTCGCACTCGCGAGATACGCCTACGATCTACTAAGCTCCTTTCTTGGACCCTGCGAAGTCTATCCTGCTCTTTTTCTAACATGCGTATCCTTTCATTATTTAAACGTATGCGTTGTCGCCTCTCTGTATTCCGTTCTTGCTCTCTTGTCCTATAGTCCAAGTCCTGTCTACGTCTGGACCGACGCACAGTATCGGCCACGTGCTCCTCATGTCTAATCTGTGCGTCTGTTCGCCTAACTATATGTTCTGCAGTGTTCTGTTCTTGCTCTCGTGCCCTATATTCCGAGTCCTGTCTTCGTCTGGACCGACGCACAGTATCGGCCACTTGCTCCTCATGTCTAACCTGTGCGTCTGTTCGCCTAACTATATGTTCTCCTGTATTCTGTTCTTGCTCTCGTGCCCTATATTCCGAGTCCTGTCTATGTCTGGACCGACGCACAGTATCGGCCACTTGCTCCTCATGTCTAATGCGAGAGTCTGTTCGTCTCAGTACATGTTCGGCGGTATTTTGTGCCTGCTCTGTAGCCCTAACCTTTGGCTCCGTCTCCGTTTGAACCGACGCTCTGTGTTGGCCACTTGCCCCTGTCGTGTTCTCAATTCTACTCTTTCTTCTATATTCGCTACATGTTGGTTCCGTAAACGTACGGATTGACGCACGGACACTTGTCGTTTATTCTGTGCATTTATGCCATCACTATTGCCTACAGTATTATCTACCTGCTCGCCAGCGACGGCTGCCTGCTCTTCCTGACCTACTCCTGGAACTTGCCAAGCAGTCACCTGATTTTCTCCCTCCGCATCTAGCTCTTGGTTTCTAACTGGTTCAACGAACTCAGGGTCTGCATCTATTACAAGTTCCCTATTTTCAATCAACTCGACATTTTCTAAATTTCCTAAATTTCTATCTCTATTTGATCTGTTTCTCAATTTGCGTCTCTGAGACTGCTGAAAAGCAGATAGCCTATGAGGCATGATAAAATGTATGTAAAATATAATTAAATAACAAAAACGAGGGGGAACGTTGTGAGTTGCTGCGGACACCGCAACTCTACGGTTATACCCGATACTAAGTCAGTATGGCTCTCCTCCGGCAGACGCCGCTAATATTTAACGACACGACAAAGAGTGCGTGCGAGAGAGACAGAAAATCAGTCTGAGCTTGACGTCGGGCGCTGCGTAGCCAATGCAAATTGATTTGTTCCTTTTGGCTACAATTATCTGATCTGATCCAGATTCAGCAATCTGATAGATATGGTCATTATCTATGATTCTGCGTTTTTAGTTTTCTCAAATCTGCAATATTGTGGATGCAACAGATTTTCGTCCTTTGTGGGGGCGGATGGGGGTGGGGCGAAATTCTGAGATATACGTTTTATAGTGACATCTTAAAGGAGTGTGTGTACCAAATTTGGTTACTCTAGCCTTAATAGTCTCTGAGATTTGTGGTTGCCTCAGATTTTCGTCCTTTGCGGGGGCGGAAGGGGGTGTGGCGAAATTTGGACAGGAAACGGTCAAGGTCCGATATCACAGGAGTGTGGATACCAAATTTGGTTGCTCTGGCTTTTATAGGTTCTGAGATCCTTGAACTCATATTTTGCAATTGGCAAAACCGACCATGAAACCTGTGTGTTAGAGTGAGACAGAGCGAGAAAGAGTGAAATTGTTTTCGTGATTCTGGCTGTAATAATTATACGATCTGGTTCAGATTTTGCACTCTAGAAGATATAGTCATCTTCTACGATTCTGCGTTTTTAGTTTTCTCGTATCGTCAAAATTGTGGATGCCACAGATTTTCGCCCTTTGTGGGGGCGGAAGTGGGCGGGGCAAAGTTTTGAAATATTTTTGGAGCAGTGACATATCACAGAAGTCTGGATCCAAAACATCGTTGCTCTAGCTCTTATAGTCTTTGAGCATTAGGCGCTGAAGGGGACGGACAGACGGACAGACGGACGGACGGACAGACGGACAGACAGACATGGCTCAATCGACTCGGCTATTGATGCTGATCAAGAATATATATACTTTATGGGGTCGGAAACGATTCCTTCTGGACGTTACACACATCCACTTTTACCACAAATCTAATATACCCCAATACTCATTTTGAGTATCGGGTATAATAAGAAAAACTATATAGTAAATATATAATATATACATATAATAATAATAACGAGGGGGAACGTTGTGAGTTGCTGCGGACACCGCAACTCTACAGTTATACCCGATACTAAGTCAGTATGGCTCTCCTCCGGCAGACGCCGCTAATATTTAACGACACGACAAAGAGTGCGTGCGAGAGAGACAGAAAATCAGTCTGAGCGTGACGTCGGGCGCTGCGTAGCCACTGCAAATTGATTTGTTCCTTTTGGCTATAAAAATGATCTGATCTGATCCAGATTCAGCAATCTGATAGATATGGTCATTATCTATGATTCTGCGTTTTTCGTTTTCTCAAATCTGCAATATTGTGGAAGCAACAGATTTTCGTCCTTTGTGTGGGCGGAAGGGGGTGGGACGAAATTTTGAAACAAACTCGTCTCGGTCCGATATATTAGGAGTGTGGATACCAAATTTGGTTGCTCTAGCTTTTATGGTCTCTGAGATCTAGGCGCTAATGTTTTACTCTAAGCAAAGCCGCCTATGCTACGTGTGTGTTAGAGAGAGACAGGGCGAGAAAAAATGAAATTGTTTTCTTGATGCTGACTATAATAATAATACGATCCAATTCAGATTCCGCAGTCTAAAAGATATGGTCATTCTCTACGATTCTGCGTTTTTGGTTTTCTCGTATCTTTAAAATTGTGGATGCCACAGATTTTCGCCCTTTGTGGGGGCGGAAGTGGGCGGGGCAAAGTTTTGAAATATTTTTGGAGCAGTGACATATCACAGAAGTCTGGATCCAAAACATCGTTGCTCTAGCTCTTATAGTCTTTGAGCATTAGGCGCTGAAGGGGACGGACAGACGGACAGACGGACGGACGGACAGACAGACATGGCTCAATCGACTCGGCTATTGATGCTGATCAAGAATATATATACTTTATGGGGTCGGAAACGATTCCTTCTGGACGTTACACACATCCACTTTCACCACAAATCTAATATACCCCAATACTCATTTTGAGTATCGGGTATAATAATATAACTAATAATGAAATATAATATAATATATATTTATATATATATATTATAAA
Source organism: Drosophila persimilis (assembly GCF_003286085.1). Taxonomy (NCBI): domain Eukaryota; kingdom Metazoa; phylum Arthropoda; class Insecta; order Diptera; family Drosophilidae; genus Drosophila; species Drosophila persimilis. The sequence goes on along the minus strand of NW_020825308.1, from coordinate 267,171 downwards.
ACTATAATTATATATATGTATATAATATATAATTAATGTAAATTAACTTTTAACTTCCCAAAGCGTCAGCAATCGATGGCAGCGACGTCCCCTGGCGAGCGCAGCAGCGACGTCCGTCCTCAGCCGCTATCCAGCCAGCGACGTCCGGCCTCATCCTCCAGTGACGCCAGTAGAGGCACCGAAAAGCGCGCGAAGCAACGACGAAAGTAAGCAACTGTTATTAGTTTCTAACTAACGATCGACGCAGAAAAACTAAGGCCCTATACCTTAATAAGCAAGCACTACTTTTATTTAATAAGTTAAAAGCTAAACTAGTTTAAATGGGTTTAATTCGAAATCGGTAATCGGTAAAAAGTCTCTATCGCTCTGCCTGGCTCGATATCAACTGGTCCCACCGAAACACGGCCCATTGAGATTTCGCGGTCTTTTTACTAGTGAGTCACTCAAGCTTTCTTACATGGTGAATGCACGAATAAGGTGGCGTATGATAATCGCCGAAAGACAGCAAGTGTGGTGATGACGTCATCTTGTTAATAAAGAAACTTGCATCCATATGTAAATGTGTAAGGATGTGAACAGACAGTTGAGAGAACTCTTTTCTAAGTGGGGCAGAGAAGCATGCGGAACAAACGGACAATTCAATTCATGTTTTCCAAATAGACATAGAAGGTGAATTCAGCAATAAGGTGCCGTATGATAATCGCTGAAAGACATTGGACATTTTCAGCTTTTGTATGTATGGGCATTTGCTCTATTGAGAGAATACTTGTCTGTGTAGGACAGAGAACTGAGAGAATAACTCAAATAGCGCAAAAAAATGGAGCGGCTTTTTTCTCATTTCTTCCATACGCATATTTGGAGTGAAAACATTTTCGTGTCCCCCTCCCTTACTGTAACGGTTAACAAATTGTTTACCAATTGCCTGGGCCTGGGTGATGCTCTCTCCCTCTTTTTGGCTTGCGGAAAGAGTAAGAGAGCCCCTGGTGTTTAGATTTTGCGGTTTTTTTTATAGACAATTCTCATTCTTTCTATAGGCATTTATATCACTTTCACACTTGCATTCGCTGGTCCCCCTTCCACTCCCTAACCATAACGGTTCATTCAAACAGCTGCATATACACATACTATATGAACAAATCAAATGAATCTGTTGATGTAGATTCACTTGATTCTTGATTGTCAATATGACAATCGTATGCTGAAAATGTAAATTTGTATGCTACCGGTTCATGTACCAGTAACAAATGGTCGCCGCAATCGGTACTTGAACAACTTGGGCTTCGGAGATGTGAATACGTCAGAGGTTTCTTTCGTACTGATTTTATTTGGTAAAATGCGAGGTTTATATACAAGTTCTATGAGCATAATTTTTTACTTAGGATATTAGGTATGTTTAATTAGTTCTGAGTATAATATTGCTAGGGAAATATGTTATATATATTTAGGACTAAGCAAGATTTGTAGTAAATCCAACAGTGGAGTATTCCAAGGGTCAGATTTATGACGGTCACAATGGTTATCATGCAGATGGTGTGAGATTTGACCACATGCATGTCATCCAGAATGTGTTTAATGATAGTGCTGTAAATATCTTAACAGTGTATGTACACAAATGCATACAGCTGTCCGTTGAATATTTATTTAGGCTATTTATGGCTAGCTATTTGTCTAGGTCTAATCATACGATTTTGTATTTTAATTGAAATCGAACATCCTCCCGGCCGTTGAACATAGTATGCTCAACCATCATCAATATTGATTGTGAATGGATGCTTTGGTGCGTTTTCTTCACTAGCTGATGAGCTAAGTGTCTGTCTCTGCTGAAAAGGGAGTCTTGTTGTGTACCACCTTTTAGCCAGATGAATCATTTCAATGATCATGATAAAAAGCAGTGCAATATATATGGCAATATGATGATGATCAATGGTTTCAAGATTGTGGGGTAACTTGAAACTTTTAGGTGGCAGCAGATTCGTTTCCATTTAATACATCTCCTTGTAGTTCAGCCTTTCATCGTTCCTTGAAACTTTATTTGTAGAACGTTCAGTTGATGTTTCGTTGAGGTCACTATCTCCGAACCGAGCGTATGATAACTACAGAGGTTTCCAATGTGCTCTGACTTGTGACAGTCATTAGCGAATTCCGAATGAAGCATCCAGGTTCGGCGATCAATATTCCTGAGTGTTGTAGCTTGATATCTGAAATGCCATCTGCACATACCGCTGACAGCTTTAATGATGACTTTGTTGCAAAAATCCATCGATTTCTTTTATGCATGCTCAACCATAAAAATTTTTTTTGTGTTGACTAGGTGACATGATGAGTCCGTTTTATTGTGAAACATTTGTAATTCACAGCTTGTTTCGGCTGAGAACATTGTTTGTTTATTATAGCAAACAAAGTCATTGTTTGCTCTTTGATGACAGTTTTTAAATTCAGTCTCTGATAGTTCAACGAATTCGTCACGGTGACTATTGATTGCCATATATGGTGTTTTTATTTCAAACATGCTTATCCCATTTTTATTTGGCACCGGAATCGCTGTCAATTTGTATATTTCCAGTTCGTTTGCTGAGACTAATGGAAATGTCAACTTGATAATTGCATGATCCTCTATTATAGTGCCTTCAGCTTTCATCATCTGGTACACCATGAGCATATTGTCGGGAGTTACTGGAAGTGATTGTCCTGGCCTTAAATGATCCCGTATCTGTTCCAGTTGTTCCTTGAGTGGTCGGGGTGATATTAGCATAGGGCTAATTGTATTGTGTCGGATATCTGTCAAGACATTGATGATTTCTGCTTGCATTCGTTGAAGATTTGCAGATAATAGAGTCAACTGAGTAGACAATGTAATGTACCACTGAAAGGCGCTAAAATGATCAGCCCTTCCCTTTGACTCGGTGATAAAATCCTCAATTCGACTTAATCGTTTGGAATTTGATATTTCATCCCGTTTTATCACATTGATTGTAGAGTCTATCAATGATATTTGATTTTTAAGCAAGGTTAATAGGTGATCCTCGTTATCCTTAACCTTTGCTATAGTTTCCGACATTTCACGGGCATATGTTGAGTCTAATACGCCAAATAGACTGCTTGCGATGTTTCCAATGATGTCCAGTGGTGCCCTTTGCCTCCGTGTTCTTGCTATTAATGTATTTTCAGCTTGCAGGTCCTCTTCTATATGTTTGAAGTGCTGATACATACTGGTGCATGCGTCTACTAGTTGAAGTTGTGTGATTAGATGTCCAATTTTTGTAGTCCCCATGGTGAATGTGTTCATGTCTTTCCAATAGGGGTTTAAATTGTAGTAGACAATGATGGTTCAGTCAGTTGTCGCCAGTTGGCTGGTTCCAACTCTTTCAAAGTATATACCCGGTTTTGATCCAAACTGGGTTATGTTGATTGACTGTGCCATTGCTAACGGTACCAGCAACAACATTACAAGCATTGTCATGGTTAACGAGAAGTTATTGGGCTGTGTCCTTTTCATAGGTTGTCTGTCCTCGGATGATTCTTCGTTTTCTGATGGATCATCGGATGTTTATCTTCGTAATATAGTGGAGCTACATGTTGGATCTCTCGTTTGAAAATCCCCTTTGCCGTTTTTACTTCCACCACTCGTACAAAATTGTCCTTGCCATGAAACAATCGAATGATTCTTCCTAGTGCCCATTGTAATACTGGTGTATTGTCTTCCTTTAGTATTACTAATGTTCCTTCCTTAATGTTAGCCGAAGACTTCCTCCACTTTTGACGCTGTTGCAACTGCTGAAGGTATTCATTGGACCATTGTGTCCAAAATGAGTGCTTCAATTTTGAAACTGCTTACCATCGATTTCCTAGCGTCTTTGGTTGCTGGGATGGCTCACTGTCAGCTTGTGCGGTTAACGGCTGTCCTATCAGGAAATGACCTGGCGTTAATGCTGGTACGTCGTTTGGGTTGTTAGATATTGGTGTTAATGGTCGATAGTTTAGTATGGCCTCTATTTCGACTATAACCGTTTCTAACTCCTCATAGGTTAAATTTGCCGTCGTCACATTTTTTAAGAGGAGATGTTTGGCAGATTTTACTGCAGCTTCCCATAAACCGCCGAAGTGTGGTGCGCGAGGAGGTATAAATTTAAATTGTACCCCTTTGTTGTTGCACTCTCGTACAATGTGTTCCTTTGCCTTTTCCGAGAATATGGCTTCTTCTAACTCTTGAAGTTTGTTCCTGGCTCCTACGAAGCTCGTAGCATTGTCGCAATGGAGCACTTGACATTTTCCTCGACGAGAGATGAACCGCCGAAGTGCCGCTAAAAATGCTTCTGTGGTCAGATCACTGACAAGCTCTAGATTTACTGCTTTAGTCGCGAAACAACAAAATATAGCTATGTACGCTGTATTAGGCTTCTTTCCTCGAATTTTATAGTGGATTTTGAATGGTCCACAGTAGTCAACACCAGAATTGAGGAATGGCCGTGCTTGGGTGACTCGAAGAGGTGGCAGATTTCCCATGATTTGTTCTAGTAGTTTGGGCTTGGCTCTAGTGCATTTCACGCAGTTCTGCACAATACTTCTGGCCATGTTTTTTTCCTTTGAGTATCCAGTACTGTTGTCGTGATGCTGTCAGCAATGCCTGGGGGCCGCAATGCATGTTTTCCTTGTGTATCTTACCAAGGATAAACTTCACAATTGGATCGTTGTAGGGCAGGAGCATTGGGTGTTTGGCGTCAAATATTTGCCGCTTCCAGTCGACCACCTACTCGTAAGATTCCCTCCTGATCCATGAATGGTGTTAGAGAGTTAATCGAACTTCCCTTTTGTGTTTCCTTATGTTTTGTTAAGTGACGTATGTCTTCTTTGAAGTCATTCTGTTGTATGTTACGTATGACAATTTTCTGAGCTTCTTTAATCTCATTGAATTGGACAGTCTTGCTTGTGTGCGTTTTCTTTCCTCGAAAACGCATCATGTAAGCTAGTATTCTCAATAGCTTGTTGTATGAGTTGTTGTGCTTTATTTTGTAGATTAAGTCATCCTCCTGAGTGATAGTTATAATTGATGACTGACCAATCTTTTGGGGATTTGCACTGATCAAATCCTCTTTTGTAGCCACAAATGGTGGTGGCCATGTAGATGTTGGGCCGTGTAAAAATAGTGGTCCATAAAACCACATGCTATGTTTTGCGAACTTCGTCGCCGTCATTCCTCTGGAGAGTACATCTGCTGCATTATTTTCTGATGAGACATGCCTCCACTGTCTTTGTATCGTCAATTCTTGAATCGTAGCTATTCTTGTAGCTACGAATTTGTCTCGGATGGATGACGAGCAGTTAATCCATGACAATACGATCCTTGAATCAGACCAAAAGAAGGTTGATGCATCTTCCATTGATAACTTTCCTTTACTTTTGCTGTCAATTGAGCACCTAACACCGCCGCGTTTAATTCCAAACGGGGTAATGTTATTGCATTGATGGGCGCTAAATGTGATTTGGCACATAGCAATTGAATCGTTGCCCGTTTATCCTTATGTATTGCTCGGATATATACTGCAGCTCCAAATGCTTTCTCCGATGCGTCAACAAAGGTATGTATCTTTACGATATCGGAATTTGTCCCTGGAATATATGACGTGGTACCTGTATGGAGTTTAATAATTTTAACTCCTCCCTGTACCTTTTCCATTCCTCCTGGAGATGAACTGGAAGCGCTTCTTTGTAGTCAAAACCTTCCTTTGTGAGATGCTGCATAAAGATTTTTGCTTTCATAACAACAGGTGCAAACAATCCAAGCGGATCGAAGATCCTAAAAATTTCGGATACGACATCTCTTCTGGATATTGTTTCCTTGGTGGCAATCTCCGTTTTTCCGCAGAAATGGTCCGATTTAGGCATCCACGTGATTCCCAGGGTCTTCACGCTGCAGTCTTCATACGTGGTATCCTCCAGTTGTACATTTGGAATCATGTCTTCCTTCGGAATGTTCTGTAGTATGTGCACGTTGTTTGTGCACCATTTTCTCAGCTTAAATCCAGAATTTTGTAGGAGTTGGTTAAGTTCCTTCTGTTTCTGGAGGGCCTCTGGTATGGAATCTGCTCCTGTTAAGCAATCATCCACATAGAAATCCTTTTCTAGTGCATCAGCTCCAGCCGGGTATTCTCTCTTGCCCTTTTGAGCAAGATATTGTAGGCATTTTGTGGTTAAATATGGAGCTGCCTTAGTTCCATATGTTACAGTTTTGAGTCTTTAATATCTCAGATCTTCTGATGGATCATTTCGCCATACAATTGTTTGATAGTACTGGTCCTCAGGATTGACCCAGATCTGACGATACATTTTTTCGATGTCTGCCGTCAATACATATTTGTGCATACGGAATCGAAGCAATATTGAAAATATCGAACTTTGCACAGTCGGACCTTTATGCATCAAATCGTTGAGTGATTTTCCGGATGACGTAACAGCAGAAGCATCAAAGACAACTCTCAATTTTGTTGTAGAGCTGTCAGGTTTCATCACACAGTGATGTGGAATAAAATAGCGTGATCATGCTATTTCCTTCATATGCCCAAGAGCCTCATATTCTTTCATGAATTGCACATAGCTTGCTTTGGTTTCCGGATCTCGTGACAGTCGTTTTTCCAGGCAAAAAAGTCGACGTGTAGCCAAATCACGGCTCTCCCCTAAGGACGAAGCATCTTCCAAAAATGGGAGTCTGACAATGAATTTCTTGTCACATGCCATTTGAATATTTTGAACAAAATATTGCTCACATCGCTTCTCTAGAGGAGATAAGCATGGTGTGTTGCTCGGGAATGAGTCCAATTCCCAAAACTTGGAGATTTGCTGATCCACCTTGACCTCCTCAGTCAAAACTGCACACGTGCTTTGGCTCTTTGACTCCTGTCTTAGCTTGCCAGCCACTATCCAGCCTAGTTTCGTTTCCCGTAGCCTGGGCAATCCTCTTCCAAATGATGCTTGCTTGTCTTGCATGATTTCGAAGTAATGTTCTGCTCCCAACAGTATGTCTATTCTTCCAGTGATGTATCGATTGATTGCGCTGTCTGATCTGCCACTATGTGTGGTAACACAATTGCTTCTAATCGTGTATTGAAGCTATTATGCTGTGATTTGAGCATAACATTTACTCTCGCCTTTGATGTTTGAAGCTCTGAAGCTCCGATTTGTGCACCTTCAGATTTAAGATGTTCAATGCTCTTTCCGAAATCACATTGACTTGCGAACCTGAATCAAGCAGAGCTCTAAATTTACCAATTTGTTCATTATTGCCTTTTATGAGTACCTGAGCAGTGGCTAATAGTACATAATTGCTTTGTATACTGTTTACCGATGCTGCAGTTTTGGCTGCCAACTTGGTTTCTAAATGAAGAAGAGTGTTATGTCCTTTGCTGCATTTAAAACCATCTCTTCTTTGACAATTTCTTGCAGCGTGGTCACGTTTAAAACATTTAACGCATAGTTGGTTCGGTGGTTAGGTTTCTCGCAGAAATAACAGTAATATTGATATTGATTCTGCTCCTGCTGATGCGCATGTGATGGGCTTCTTTGTTCTTTCCCATCCAATAGCTTCCAGAGTTAGGAATCTTTGCTCGAGGAACTGCATGAATTCGCTCAACGGCTGTAGTTCCTTCGTACTTTGTATGGATTGCTCATACATAGTAAGTCTGACGATCTAATTTTTTCGTCAACAGACAAAGAAGAATCGTGTCCCATTTGTCTGTTTCTATCTCAATGTTGTTTAATGCTGCTAATGTTTCCTTTACATTATCATGCAAAAATTTTAATTGATTTAGCATCGTTGGTTGTGTTAGGTTGATCCAATAGTCGTTGAATCAATGCATTACTTAGCACTCTTTTGTTACTAAAACGATCTTGTAACATATTCCCTGCTATAATGTAGTTTCCTTCTGTTAACGAAAGGTGGCGTATTAAATTTTCTGCATCTCCCGTTACATTGGTCTTCAAATACCACATCTTTTGTATGACAGGTACTGATGATTCATGAATCATTTTCTTAATAATGTCATGGAATTGTTGCCATTTAAGGTAATCTCCATCAAATTTTGGAATGGCAACCTTTGGCAATGGTAATGCGTTATTAACATGAGGAGCAGCGATGACTTGCTGAACAGAGTCTGATTCAGTCATTATTTGGACTGATAACATTGCGTCTTCAGCTGCTATGTAATTTTTATTGTTATACCCCATTTTTACAGGGACAGTACATTTTTTGTGAATTTGAATGTGGATTGTTCTTATCTCATCCCAATATTTTATGATTATTGGTTTGAAGTCCTTTCGCGTCTCATTCGTCATTCTGTTCATGATGCGCTCTAGACTTTCAAGCAGCACCTTTTGTTCTCGAATCATGGGCCCTATTTCATGCTCATCCTCCAAAGAAGTTATCGATCCTGCGTCTATCTCCATTTCGATTGAAGATAGTTGTTTGGTTAATTCGCCTTTGTATTTTATGACTAAATCTCTTATTTGTTTAAAATAGTCATTGGCGAAATAATTATGCTCAAATTCTGAGCCTTGAACCATTTTTTGAATATTAGTTTCCTCTTTTGAAAACAAATCCCAGAGATTCATTAGGTTCTCAATGCGGGATTTAAAATATTCTGGTTTCTGCTTTCTTTCAGCAGAATCCTTTTTATAATTTCGTACCAGGCTCTGAATCTCTTCGCCTGTGGCAAGCTGCCTGTCTAGCATAACATTAATGCTTGATGATGCCATTTTATTTTATTTATTTTAATACTTTGACCCGATGGAGGTAATTTATTTGTCACTATGACTGGTTGTGCCTCTACTCACAACCACGAAGATGTTCAACGTATCTCAATAAATATTTATGACACTGGAATTCTTGTTTCCAATTCAACCTTAGTCGCCAAGTTGACTGTGTTGGTTGAGTTAGATCCAAATAACACCAATTAAGTTTTCCTTCTCCGAAGGTTTGAAATCACAACTCTGAGTGTTGTATGTTGTATGTGTGTAAATTGGTCGCCAAGTTGACCAATTATGTAGGATTATCCAACTAAATCCAAGTTCCAAATCGGGAACAACAATCCAGATGAACGGTTAAGTGTCCAAAAGTCGGGGGTCACCAAATGAACAAATCAAATGAATCTGTTGATGTAGATTCACTTGATTCTGTGGTGATTGTCAATATGACAATCGTATGCTGAAAATGTAAATTTGTATGCTACCGGTTCATGTACCAGTAACAAATGGTCGCCGCAATCGGTACTTGAACAACTTGGGCTTCGGAGATGTGAATACGTCAGAGGTTTCTTTCGTACTGATTTTATTTGGTAAAATGCGAGGTTTATATACAAGTTCTATGAGCATAATTTTTTACTTAGGATATTAGGTATGTTTAATTAGTTCTGAGTATAATATTGCTAGGGAAATATGTTATATATATTTAGGACTAAGCAAGATTTGTAGTAAATCCAACAGTGGAGTATTCCAAGGGTCAGATTTATGACGGTCACAATGGTTATCATGTAGATGGTGAGAGATTTGACCACATGCAGGTCATCCAGACTGTGTTTAATGATAGTGCTGTAAATATCTTAACAGTGTATGTACACAAATGCATGTAGCTGTCCGTTGAATATTTATTTAGGTCAGTAGTGCATGTCACATATTTATATTTAGAGCATATTATCGTTTATTTATTTAGGTGGCTGGGAAATCTTAACCTTTTATGGCTAGCTATTTTTCTAGGTCTAATCATACGATTTTGTATTTTAATTGAAATCGTACACTATATAATGTTTATTTATTTATTTACATATTTATGAACATTGCTCTTGCTCTTCCTCTTTGGACAAGTGATATTGCTGGGCATGCTGTATGTCTCTCTCTATTTAGTTTCTTTGTAGGCAAAGGGACAGATTGATTTGTTAATGTGGGAGGGGGTGATTGAACTGAGACATGGACAAGCAGACACCGCGGTGCGCTTGTTTGAAGAGAGAGGTATCCCTCTTTTTTGGATAAAGGGGTATTGGTCAGAATGTTGAGGGTAAAACAAAGAAAAAGACATCGCCTGCCAGCAGTTAGTGTAGGGCTTGCATTGCCGGGGGTTGTTTTTATTTTTTTCAGGGCAGAGAGATGGAGAGAGAGAGGATGATAGAAAGGGCGAACGCATAGCTGCGTAGCCACTGCCAATTGTTTTGCTCCTTTTGGCTATAAAAATGATCCGATCTGATCCAGATTCAGCAATCTCATATATACGGTCATTCTCTATGATTGTGCCTTTTTAGTTTTCTCGTATGTTCAAAATTTTGGATGCCACAGATTTTCGTCCTTTGTGGGGGCGGAAGGGGGTGGGACGAAATTTCGAGATATACGTTTTATAGTGAGATCTAACAGGAGTGTGGATACCAAATTTGGTTGCTCTAGCCTTAATAGTCTCTGAGATTTGTGGACGCCCCAGATTTTTGTCCTTTGCGGGGGCGGAAGGAGGTGCGGCGCAATTTTGACACGAAAAGGTCAAGGTCCGATATCACAGCAGTGTGGATACCAAATTTGGTTGCTCTGGGTCTTATAGGTTCTGAGATCCTTGAACTCATATTTTGCAATTGGCAAAACCGACCATGAAACCAGTGTGTTAGAGAGAGACAGAGCGAGAAAGAATGAAATTGTTTTCTTGATTCTGGCTATAATAATTATCTGGTTCAGATTTTGCACTCTAGAAGATATAGTCATCTTCTACGTTTCTGCGTTTTCAGTTTTCTCGTATCTTTCAAATTGTGGATGCCACAGATTTTCGCCTTTTGAGGGTGCGGAAGTGGGCGGGGCAAAGTTTTGAAACATTTTCGTAACAGTGACATATCACAGAAGTCCGGATATAAAAATGTCGTTGCTCTAGCTCTTATAGTCTTTGAGCACTAGGCGCTGATAGGGACGGACAGACGGACGGACGGACAGACGGACAGACAGACAGACAGACAGGACTCAATCGACTCGGCTATTGATGCTGATCAAGAATATATATACTTTATGGGGTCGGAAACGATTCCTTCTGGACGTCACACACATCCATTTTCACCACAAATCTAATATACCCCTATACTCTTCGAGTACCGGGTATAAAAAGTTACAATTAGAGCAACAAAAATATCGAGTGCTGCGAAAGAATAATGAAATTGTATATGCCTAGGATTTAACTATAGATGATTGGTAATAATAAGCTGCGCTAGATAGGGAGCTGAGTTGAGTTGGGGAGAACGGCCGGAAGGTCCGGGACGGCCGCAAAGCACTGCTTCGCAGGGACCATGGTTCCTCCTAGCCACTCTCATTCCTTCGACGCTCGCACCTACGCAGTTCCTTCATAGCGTCGGCTGCAAAGTTTCTCCATGCCGATCATACCGTGGGATCTTCCACAATCGCCTCGATCATGTTGTTCGGCGTGAGCTGCCTGCCGGCGGCTCGCCTCAACTCCTCCTGGATATGCGCGAGCCGCCCATATTGGAAAATGGTGTGCTCAGCGTCTTCAATGGCATCGCCACACCACGAGCAGTTCGGCGAGTTCTCATGACCGAACCTCCAAAGGTAATGCCCGAAGCAGCCGTGTCTGCTCAGGAGCTGTGTGGTGTAGAAATTAACCGCTCCGTGCCGCCTGCCGATCCAAAACCACAGACATCCCATTGGCTTTGCCATACTCTGAGGCTTTCTTCACGGGCCTGCTTACGCGCGTCTCTCTTTGCCGCGCTGGCCCGGGTGGCTTCGGCCACAGTCCTCTCCTCAAGCACCAGAAGGTCGACAGGTAGGTCTCCCGCGATGACTAAGGCAGCGTCGTCGGATAAAGTCTGAAAACCGCAACAGATTCGAAGCGCACAAAGGAGGTGAGTGGCTTTTACGCCCCTAGCGTGGCTGGCGACTTTAATGCCATCCGCCCATATGTCTGCTGCATAGGTCATGGCTGAGCGGACTACGCAGGTCAGCAGAACCCTCCTCTCCTGCTTCGGGCCACGAGTATTTAGCAGCATTCGGAACAGCGCCCGACTCGTATTTGCTGCTTTCTCCAGAACGTAGCTGAGGTGTTCTCGGAAACTGAGCCTGGTGTCGATCATCACGCCCAGATACCGAATGGCTCGTTTCGACGATAATCTCTGGTTCGCTGACATCCGCCTGGGAGTGCTAGCCTCATGACACCATCGTAGGCTCCATAGAAGAGGACCCATCGCGGATCCTTGCGGAACGCCTGCCGTTATGCAGTGAGACTGCACGCCGGCCGCCGTATTGTATTCCAGCAGTCTCCCCTCGAAGTAGCTCCGAACGATTGCCTGTAGGTATTGGGGTACACCGCGCCGGTTCAGTGAGTCCAAAATGCACTCCCACTTTACAGAGTTGAATGCGTTCTTGATGTCTATGGTGACAATCAGGCAGCATTCCTTCTTGCCGCCCTTCCATCGAGTTCCCTCCACTGCCTTGGAGGCTATCTCAACGACCCTGCCTATGGCGTCCACCGTTGACTTCCCTCTCCTGAAGCCGTATTGGTTAACTCATGTGGGTGTTTTTTTTTTTATTGTGAAAACAATATTAACAATAGTGGGTGGTGGGGGAGGATGGGTTGTTGGAATGGGAATTTTGAGGGTAGGTCTGCTCCCGCGGGAAGCCACGGCGATCGCAAGTTTAAGAGCTCTGTTTGGAACTCCGTCGGGCACCGGTGTCTTTCCATTACCCACTCTAGAATGTCTAGCCTGGCTTGGAAGTCTGGGCGCCCCCTGGCCCTTTGGGAGCGTCTTCTGGCTTGCAGACAGGCCTTCCTAAGACCACTTATCTCGTCGTTCCACCGTGGGCGGCCGATCTCTCCTCCGCCGATCCCTGAGACCAGTCTGGTTGATTGAAGATTTCCGAGAATGCTTCCTCATCCAGACCAGCATCTTTCCACTTTGGCCTGGTAGTTTTCGGCGTAATAATTTTTTTTCCGAGTGCGAAACGGTATGTACGGTATGTACCGGCCACACGTGTGGGTCCGACTATTCACAATTTTCGCGTTTTTTTCTACAGGCTTTTGGCTAAATAAACTACCGCGCGGAAGCACTAGGAAAACTCGTCCGCACTTGTTTCACTTCCTGCTTGCCTGGTTTCGAAGGCGTACCGGCCTCTCGCTCTTTGGGCACGCCGTTGCGCTCTGAAACAAGCCCTTCTAAGCTTGCCTATTTTTTGCGTCCACCAGTAGCAAGGTCTTCCTCGTAGAGACGGCTTCCTCCTTGGCATGGACTGGTCGCATGCCTCGGCTATCCTCTGCGTCAGTTTCCGTGCCGCTTCCTCCGCTGAGCTACCAGCTGAGTTCCACTCGTCTTGCCTGAAGGAATCCGAGAAGGCTGCGACGTCCAATAGACTATCCTTCCACTTTGGCCCCATTGTTTTCGGCTTCCTGTATTGCCTGGCGGTCGCTAAATGTGAATTCGTCACCCACTTTTCAGGTGGAATGTCTACATAGCGAACTGCTTAGGAAGGTCAGATCTATTATTGAGGATCTTCCCGCCATGCAGAAGGTCATCTTTTTTCTGTCGTTTGCCAGTCCGACGGTGAGAGACGAGAACTGCTCCAGTATGCAGTACCCTCTTGCGTTGGTCTCTTTGCTGCCCCATTCGACGGCCCACGCATTAAAGTCCCCTGCGATGACGAGGGGTGTCCTCCCACGAGTGTCTTCCGCAATGTGTTCCAACATAATTTGGAAACGCGACAGGTCCCAACTCGGCTTTAAAGCAACCGTGTCCTGTCAGCAGTTGTGTCAGGTGATACTCCACTTGTCCATGGCTACGGTTCAGCCAACTCTTCAGGTCTGGGATTAGCCTATGGGTCCATCGCCCTTTGCTGCTGTTATCCCACGAATCTTGCCATTGCAGGATTGTGCGCTGCCTTAAGGCACCTCTGGTGTCCTGGTCCGTAGTCCCCAGGGTTCGCTGTGCCCTGATTCCTGCTACCACTAGTGCGGCGTCTTGGGATACCGTTCTGAATGCGCAACACACCCTCAGGGCACACAACCTCTGGACTGCGTTGCATTCTTGGGCATATGTTTTATGCTTCATTGCATCAACCCATATTGGTGCAGCGAACATTAGCCTTGAGCCAACTACGCTCGCTAGTAGCTTTCGCCTTGGCTTTTTCGGGCCTCCGGTGTTGGCCATGATGCGGGATAGGACCACTGCCGTCTTTCCTGCTTTGCTGCTTGCATACGCCATGTGATGCTTGAAGCTGTACTTGAAGGTACTTCAGGCTTGGACTGGAGCTAATAGTGCAGTCTCCAACTCGTATCGTGGCCGTCTCCACTACTTTCCTGCTGCTTATGAGCACCGCCTCCGTTTTGTGGGTGGCTAATGAGAGATCCCTCCCTGATAGCCATGTTCTGGCTCTCTCTACCGCGTCGTTGCAGATTTCTTCCGCCGCTTCTTTCTGTTTTGCCACTACGACTATTGCTATGTCGTCGGTAAAGCCTATCACCGTGGCGCCCATTGGCATATCCATCTTGAGGATTCCATCATACATGATGTTCCACAGCAGCGGGCCGAGAACCGATCCTTGGGGAACTCCTCCAGTGATTTGGTGCTCACGTGTCCCTTTATCCGTCTCATATATGAGCACTCGGTCTTTTAGATAGTCCGCGATGATATTCTGCAGATACGGCGGTACTTGAAAGTTTCTCAATTCTTCTATTATGTGATCCCAATAGGCAGAGTTGAATGCATTTTGGACATCGAGTGTTGCCACTATGCAATACTCTTTGGTCCCGTACATCCATCGGGTGCCATCGATAGCTCGAGTTGCTATCTCACATACCTCGCCGATTGCGTCCACCGTGGACCTGCCTTTGCGAAACCCGTGCTGTCTCGGTGAGAACTGACGCGTTACTGCCTTCTCCAGCCTGGTGTGGATTATGCGCTCGAGGATCTTACCCACTGTGTCGAGCATGCAGAGTGGTCTATAGGATGATGGCTCCTCGGTCGGCTTGTTCCCCTTGGGTAAGAGGACTAGCCGCTGTAGCTTCCATGGTCTGGGGAAATCCCTTCGGACATGCACGCATTGAATAAATCCACGTACATTTGTGGATTGGTCTCAATAGCCGTGCGCAGAACGGCATTTGGGACCCCATCAGGTCCTGGTGCTTTGCCGTTCTTGATCCGTTGTAGAGCTTCGAGGACTTCTGCTCCCGTGGTGGCTTCTATTTCAGGTGGCGGAATTCTATCCATCACCCTCTGGGCTGCCACTTTCTCTGGAAATAGGGTTTCTACTATGTTAACCGGCAGATCTGCACACATTGGCGGCGGGGGACTGAACATTCGCAGTCTCTTCATTACCAGCCTGTATGCGTAGCCCCAAGGGTTCGCATCTGCGTCATCGCAGAGCTTTTCGAAGCATTTGCGCTTGGCATCCTTGATCTGCCTCTTCAAGCAGCGTCTGCTTTCCTTATATTCTCCTTGGAGCCTCTCGAATTCCGGGGAACCTCTCGAACGCTGATATAGTCGTCTTTTCCGCTGGCACTCCTGCCTGGCGCTACCTATTGCACCAATACGTTGGCCTGCGGTTGTTCAGGCTTCTTCTTTTCTTAGCATGGAGGCATCACATGCTTCCAGGGTATGTATGGCCAGTTGGCTTGCTCTTTCTTCAGCCGTACCGTTGGTCTCGTAGTCCTCAAACATGGCCCGGACCATATCCGGCTCTAGCGTTTCGGTCTTATAACCGATCTGCTTGCCAATGAACGGGTTAGGTGCGCCCGCTTCCTGGATTTCACATATGAGGGCTTGGTGGTCACTCCCGGTGGCCACTAACTCCCCACGTTGTACTGCGGCTGAGGCTGCTGCTCACGAACGTAATCCTTTCCAGTGCCTGCGTCGCCTGCTGTAGGCTGAGGCTCGGGGGCAGGTAGCAGCTGTATATGTGCACTCCATTTATCCGGGCCCTGGCGAATCCGTCTGCGACGTGTGTTTGCAGTAGTTGCTGTGTCGGACTCCCACAGCTCCATATCGCTGCCTTCTTGCTCGAGTCAGCAATCAACTCTCCCGAGTTGCGATTCCGGTATTGCTCGCTTATGACTGCTACATCAATACGGTGCTCCCTTATGGTCTGGTCCAGCAGCTTCTGTGCCATCTCGCAGTGGTTGAGGTTTAGTTGGATGATTTTCATCTATCCTTCATTTGCTGCATCGCCTTTTGGTACTGCGTGCACCTTGAACTCGTCGTTTGGTTCTTCGGGTCCTTCCCCCGGTGGCGCTTGCAAAGAATGCAACTTGGTTCGACTTTGCAATCTTTGGCATGGTGGTCGGCTCCTGCGCAATTGTAGCAGCACTTCGTGAAGTCTTGGCTGCTCTTACAATTAGGCGCGATGTGGCCAAACTCCATGCACTTGTAGCATCTTCTGGGAGTTGACTTGGGTCGTATTCTGCAATACCCCCACCCCAGGCGAATTCTTCCTTTCTCCAGGAGGGGCTTTGTTATGGCCGGTGGAACTTTCAGAGTCAGGGTCTGCGTGCTCCTATAGGCTGGTCTGATGGAGATGGCTGCGTCCTCGCAGATTTCCACCCCTGTCTGCGCTTTGAGTTCCGCTAGGACTTCCTCTTGGGTGGACACTTCGTCTATGTCCCTTACCTCCAAGATGACAGTTTCGGTAAGACTCCTTACTTCAACCGTGCTTCCTAGCGCTTCCTTGACTGCTGCCTGCATCTCGTGGGTTTTCGGATCCGCCGATTTTTCCAGCATCAGCAACAGCTCTCCTTTTGCTGTGCGTCGCACCCCTTGCACCGATTGCCTAGCTTTTTAAGACTTGGCTCTGTCTTAACCTTTCTTAGAATGTCTGCATATGAGACAGTGCTGGTGGCGGCGATGACTATTGCATCGCTACGTGGCGGTCTTGGTCGTTGCTGCTGCTTTGGCTTTGGCCTTTGCCTAGCTACGACCTTCACCCCTTCCGTCACTTCCGGCTGTGTAACCTTGGCTACAGACTGCGCCACAGAGATCGCCTGCCAGCACGATTCCAACTCTCGCTGCAGATATTCGATCTCATCCACCAGATCCCTCATTGGGTTCGTGATGGACCTCTTTGGGAGCACCATCAGCTTCCTCAACTCTCTGGCCTTTTGGCCCAAGCTCGCCAAATGCGCCATGGCCCTCTCCTTCGGGTCTGCTTGCTCCTCTTGCGGGCGTGCAGCGTTGGAGGAGAGGAACTTGCGCGCTCCTCCACTGCTTCCGCCGGCTGGTTTGGCGATCGCGCCAGAGCATTTTTCCGGCGAAAGGGATTCTCCTCATCCCAGGCGAATGAGCTTGTCAGCGGAGTGCTGCAAGCCGCAGCTTGTTCCCGCTGATCGCTCATCTCCGATCTGGCCGTTGATCTGGCAACTACGGTTGCTGTGGCCGCGCCCTCTATTGGCCAGACGCTGTCATTTTCCAGCACTTAACTCCGTGCCTCCAGTCAGCTGTTCTTCAGTCGTTATCCAACACCACTTGCGGTGTGCTTGGCCAATTTTGCCCAAAAACAAAAAGAAGGCAGCAACCAACAAGTGGCGCCAAGAATCACAGCGAAGAAGAATAGGAAAACAGGCACTTACCTGCGAGTTCGAGCCCGACCAGGTCCAGCCACTGTTGAATGCGCGCTATCGTCTGGTTGCAGGTCGTTTCCACGACGGACAGGTCTTTTGCCACCACTAGGACAGCCACATCGTCTGCAAAACCCACCATGTGCTCCGTGGGGGAGGCTGAGTCGCAAGATGCCGTCGTACATTGCGTTCCACAGAGTGGGGCCAAGCACTGAACCCTGCGGGACGCCTGCCGATACCTCGTATTTCTCCGTGCCAGCCTGCGTGTCGTACAAAAGCAGTCTTCTCTCAAAGTAGCTTTGTACCATCCGCTGCAGGTACCTGGGTGTGTCGAAACTCTCCAGCGCCCTTAGGATGCAGCTCCACCTCGCCGTGTTGAACGCGTTCTTAATGTCTAGAGTGACTGCTAGGCAATACTCTTTCCCGCCGCCTTTCCACCGAGTGCCGGCAATTGCACCGGAGGCAATGTCCACCACCTTACGAACGGCGTCTATCGTGGATCGGGCCTTGCGAAAGCCGTATTGGTGCGGTGAGAGGTCGCCAGCCTCCGCGATGGAGCGTTCCAGCCGCGCGCAAACCACCTTCTCAAGCAGTTTACCCGCGGTTTCGATCAGGCAGATAGGCCTATA
Source organism: Drosophila persimilis (assembly GCF_003286085.1). Taxonomy (NCBI): domain Eukaryota; kingdom Metazoa; phylum Arthropoda; class Insecta; order Diptera; family Drosophilidae; genus Drosophila; species Drosophila persimilis. The sequence continues at coordinate 248,985 of NW_020825308.1, read as the reverse complement.
CGACGACGCTGTCCCCGGCGGCTTGCCTGGCTTGGGAATAAGCACTAGCTTCTGGATTTTCCACCTCACAGGGCACACTCCCTCACGAAGGCACTGATTGAGCAGCTTCGCAAAGATTTCCGGACGCGTGGAGAGGGCGAGCAAGAGGGCTCTGTTCGGCCCAGGAGCCTTGTTCGGGCTGATGCTCCTGGCTGCGCGTTCGACTTCCTCGAGTGACACCTCCTCGATGTGTGCCTGGCAACGGACATCCCCGATGTGGTCAGCCCTGTACGGAAAAAGTTCTTCCACGATGGATCTTGTCGTGTCGGGGTCCGATGGGGGTGCCTGCCTCTTGGCGCAAAGTTTGTTCGTCACCAACTTGTACGCCCTTCCCCATGGGTCCTGCTCCGCAGAGTCGCATAGCTTGAGGAAGCACTGGCGCTTGCTATCCCTAATGGCCGCCTTGAGAGCCCTTCTGCAGTCCCTAAACGTGGATTGCCATTGCGGAAAGGCAGTGCTTCCGCGCGAGCGCTGGTAGCAGCATCGAGCTTGGTTGCATTCCCGGCGTAGCGCGGCAATGTCCTCGTTCCTCACTCCTCAGCCCACGCGTTGAAGTCCCCTCCAATGGCTACTGGGTGACGTCCTCTAGCATCAGCCGCTAGGTTGTCTAGAGTACCTGCGAACTCGGAGAGCGTCAGGCTTGGGGCGAGGTAGACGCTGTATATCCACACACCTCCGACCTTGGCGCGCACAAACCCAGCCGCAGCGCCTGAGAGGGAAAGCTGCAATGGCGTGGCGCCGCATAGCCATATCGCGGCCTTTTTGGTGGCATCCAAGACGAACCCAGGGGACTCTCTACTTTGGTATGGCTCGCTGAGGATGGCGAGATCAATTGCCAATTCTCTTACGGTTTGGCTCAGCAGGTCTTGAGCCGCAGCGCAGTGGTTGAGGTTGAGCTACATAACCTTCATTATTGGGCCGGCACGGTGGGCGCAGTACTGGCTGCAGGGCATCTCCTGCTACCCGCATAATGGTTCGTCTCATTGCTGTTGTTAGCGGTGCAGATGAAACACCGCGAATCGCTTTGACAGGTTGCCGCCTTGTGCCCGTTCACGCCGCATCTGAGGCAGCATCCGTTGCGATCCACCGTGCTCTTGCACCTGATTGCTAGATGCCCAAACTCCAGACACCTGTAGCATCGTCTTTGAGCTGTCCGCTCCCGGATCCTACAGCTTGTCCATCCGACTTTAAGTTTCCCCACCATGAGCAGGGCTCTTGCCTGCACGGGCGGCAGGCACACAACTGCCAGTTGCGTACCAGCGAACGAGGGCTTCAGGCTTTTAATGGCGCTGGTGTCCACGCTGGGGGCGTCTATCGATGCAGGTATCGCTGCTGCGATGTCCTCCTTCTCGACCAGGCTGTCGAGATCCCTGACCTCCACGCAGAGATCTTCTGACACCGCCCTGATGCCCGTCTGCAGTCCCAGTGCCGCGCTGATATCCTCCTTGAGCTTAGCTGTGTTGCTTTTGCTCGCGCCATTGAGCTCGAGCAGCAGCTCGCCCTTTGCCGTCCTCCGGATTCTGTTAACATTATCCCCTACCTCCTGGAGCTTGCCATCCTGGCGCCTGGTGACCATACGGAGGATGTCGCTGGGGTTGAATGATTATCGCGTCTGGCCTTGGCTCGCGCTCACGGGGCTCCCTTTTTTTCCTTTCCCTACGGCCCACCTGCTGCCACTTGAGCTGTTTCTTAGCGGCTGGGGTGGCACCATGGTCCACTGTACCCGAGGGGGTTAATTCATCCTGGGACTGCGCCGGCGGTTTGAGCTGGGTCGAAGCTTGCTGAAGCTTTGTGCCTCTCTGCCTCTTTGTGGGCTCAGCAGCCATTTGAGGCAACTCGCGCAGCCTCTTTGAGCCGGTGTGCGGCGGCTTCGCAGCTGTTTGGGTACCAGTAGTGGCGGTCTCAATTGTCCTGGTGTGCAGCTTCTCGAAATTGTTGACCACCAGGGCCTGAAGGGTTACCACTCTCAGGGCTAAATCTTTCATCACGTTGTCCACATGCCGCTTGTCGTTCATCCTCTTGACCAGCTCATTGGCCCGAGTACCCAGGTTTTTTAGCAGCTCTAATGGGTCAGAGTGCGATCGGTCCTTCTCTTTGCCATCCGGGCTGGGCTTGAACATGCTCGAGCCCTGAGCTTTCGCAGGTGCTGACGGTGGTGGGGATCTGGCGTTGCGCCTACCAAAGACTGCGTCCTCAGTCATCTTCTCTATCTGTGTGTTTGGTGTGTGAGGGGTGATGTCCATGTAAAAAGAATCTCCACTCGAGTTCGTTATTCCTGGCCGCAGTACGTAGGTGATCCCATGGGTGTCTTTCCGTGGAGTGAGGCCCATGCGAGGGTTGACCCTGGGCCTTATGAGCACCAGGGTTCAGAGCCAGATCGGTGATAGTTGGGATATGAATCAACCAAGCCTGCGCAACCACCATAGTGGGACGGCCAGGAAGCGTGTGCAGAAGTGTGCGGAAGTGTGTGTGTTTTTTTTTTTTTTCATGGATGCGCCATGAGGAGTGGAAATCTTCATGAGATACCAATGACCCATTGGCATGCACGATTCCTTGCTCTAGTCAGGTCATACGTACTAAAACCACCCCACACACATACACACCTCTTCCCCCCGCGGGATCACAGTTAGGTATTGCTTCGCGGGGAGGGGGGGCCTATTCTAGGCCGCTACATGCCGCTCTTTCTCGCATCGCCTCAGGTCATCCTGGATGCGCTTGATGAGACGGTACACGTATATATAGTTATCCTCCGATGCTGTCATAAAGCTAACCAGCAACTCTGCTGGGGGGATATTCTCCGTCCATGCTGCGTATCTCTTACAGCCGTAGAGGGCATGCTCCGGGTCTTCGATTGCGGTTGGGCACGTAGGGCAGTATGGGCTGGTATCGTGTTTATACTTATATAGGTAGCTACGATAGCCCCCATGCGCGGTTAGGAATTGCGTTATGTGGTAGTCCGCTTTGCCTCTGCTCCTTCCGATCCACTCCTTCGCGCTACTGATCAATTTATGCGTCCACCTCCCTTTGACGCTCTGATTCCACCGTTCCTGCCATGTTTCGATGGAGGCCTGTCGCGCTGTATTGCGGATGGCCGCCGTGCCGCCTATGGTTCCCTGCGCCGTACTCTTTTCGTACACTATTTTCATCTCCCTGGCCAGTATGTCCACGGGTATCATACCCGCTAGGACTAGTGCTGCGTCCTCGGACACAGTCCTGTAAGCCGAGATGACCCTCAGCGCGGCTAGCCTGTATGGAGCAGTTAACTTCCTTCGCAGGCTTTGGTTGTTTATGACCGCTGCCGCCCAGATTGGCGGTGCGTAGAGAAGGATGGAGGACACTACGCTTGCCATCAGTCTTCGGCATCCAGTCTTTGGTCCACCAACATTTGGAAGCATGCGGGAGAGAGCTCCTGGCATCCTCGCTGCCTTCTGGCTAGCATACTCCACATGCGAGCGGAAGGTTAGGCGGTTGTCCAACATTACTCCCAAATACTTGATGGAGTCTTGCGATTTTATCAGGTCTGCTCCTACTCGCACTGTGGCGTACTCCGTCTTCTTCCTGCTCGTGATGAGGACTGCTTCCGTCTTGTGGCCAGCCAGATCCAGACCGGCTTCCCGCATCCATCCAGAAATTAGATCAATAGCTGTATTGGCTACCAATTCGACTTTCTGGACCTCCTTAGCTACAACGACTAGGGCCAGGTCGTCAGCGAAACCGATTAGCTGGCAACCTGGGGGTAGCTGCAGTCTGAGCACGCTGTCGTACATGAGGTTCCACAGGAGCGGCCCCAAGACTGATCCTTGCGGGACTCCTGCCGTAACCTCGTACGCTATCTCTCCTTGGTCCGTCTCGTAGCCCAGCACCCTGTCCGAGAAATAACTGGAGATCATCCTCAGAAGGTATACCGGTACCCCGATTCGGTACAACTCCGTCTCGATCCTTGACCAGTTGGCCGAGTTGAAAGCGTTTCGGATGTCCAGCGTCACGATGGCACAGTACTCCTTGGTGCCCCACCTCCATCTTGTTCCTTCTATGGCCTTCGCTGCGATGCTAACTACCGCCATGATGGCGTCCACGGTCGAGCGGGATTTCCGGAATCCATATTGCGCCTCTGAGAGTGCTTCTGTTTCCTCCACGAACTATAGAAGTCTGTTGTACAGTACTCTTTCTAGCAGCTTGCCCACTGTGTCCAACAGGCAGATTGGTCTGTACGCCGATGGATCGTCTGCTGGCTTGTTGCCTTTGGGCAGCAGAATTAGACGCTGCCTCTTCCATCGTTTTGGGAATGTTCCCTCCCTGAGGCAACTGTTGAAAGTCTCCGCAAAGGGTTCCGGTCGGGTGGCCACCGCGAGCTTTAGGGCCTTGTTGGGTATTCCATCCGGCCCTGGTGCCTTCCGGTCGCCAACTCTCCTGGTTGCTTCTATGACCTCCAGTGTAGATACTGGCTCGTATGGTGGTTCCTTCTGGTCCAGGTTAGTTTCTTCCTTCTGCGGGTGCCTGGGGAACAGCGCTGTCACAATCCTATGCAGCAGTTGCGGGCACGTCGGGGTAGGAGTGCTTATTCCTCTGATCCTTTTGGTGACTACTTTATAAGCAGTACCCCAGGGGTCTACCTCCGCTTCGTCGCATATGTGGCGGAAGCAATCGCTCTTACTCTTCTTGATGGCCACCTTCAGCCCGTTTTGCCGTGCGAAATTCCTCTTGCCTGGTTTCGAAGGCGTAGCGGCCTCTCGCTCTTCCTCCTTGGCATGGACTGGTCGCATGCGTCGGTTATCCTCTGCGTCAGTTCCCGTGCCGCTTCCTCCGCTGAGATACCAGCTAGGTTCCACTCGTGTTGCCTGAAGGAGTCCGAGAAGGCTGCGACGTCCAGTAGACTTCCTTCCTTCGTTTTTTGGTCGCTAAATGTGAATTCGTCACCCACTCTCCAGGTGGAATGTCTACATAGCGAACTGCTCAGAAAGGTCAGATCTATTATTGAGGATCTTCCCGCCCTGCAGAAGGTCATCTTTTTCCCGTCGTAGGCAGTACCCTCTTGCGTTGGTTCCTTTGCTGCCCCATTCGACGGCCCACGCATTAAAGTCCCCTGCGATGACGAAGGGTGTCCTCCCACGAGTGCCTTCCGCAATGTGTTCCAACATAGTTTGGAAACGCGACAGGTCCCAACTCGGCGGTGCGTAACAACTGTAGAAAGTTACACCCTTGAGTCTAGCTCTTACAAAGCCCTCCTTTGACGAATCCACATCGAGCGGCGGGGTCTCGACGCCCCAGATCGCGGCCTTCCTGCACTTACTTTGTGCCCAACCGCTGCCTGGCACCGGTTTGTATGGTTCGCATACGATGACCACGTCCGGTTTCCTCTCCCTGGCGTCTTGGCTCAGTAGTGCCTGTGCCGCCTCGCAGTGGTTAAGGTTCAGCTGCATGCACCTCATCCTATCCTCTTTGCAAGTGCCTGTCTAAAGAGGGGGCACCTGCCGCTTCCTGCGATATGCCTCCAATCTTCCTTCTTTCCCTTGCAGAACATGCACTGGGGGTCCTTGTCGCAGTCTTTTGCAAGGTGGTCCTCCTTCCCGCATCTCTGGCACAGCTTAGAACGATCTACATCGCTCCTACACTGTCTGGCCATGTGGCCGAACTCCATGCAGCGGAAGCATTTGGTGACGCTGACCCTTTCCCTAAGTCTGCCTCTTACCCAGCCGACCTTCAGTCCTCCTATTTTGCGTGCCCTGCGGGCGTCCTCTGTCGGAAGTCGGACAGTTGCAATCTGCGTCTGTCCGTACCCTCTCCTTATTGATATGTCGTCCAGTGCCACGTTTGCCAACTGGACCTGAGGACATGAGGGCGTCCCTTATCTCCTCCTTGGTGGTCACCTCGTCCAAGTCGCTGCATTCAACGATGACTCGCTGTTGGAGGGCGCGGACCTCTGCTGCGTCCCCTAGCGACTCGCCGACCAGACTCTGGAAGGACGAGGTTTCCTCTCTTGATTTGCTGAGCTGGAGCAGGAGTTCCCCCTTTTGGGTGCGGCGGATTCTTGCCACCGCCTCTCCTAGCCTTTGTAGCTTCTCGTCTCCTTTTACCTTTCGCAGAATCTCTGCGTAGCTGCTCGGGTCTTTCGCCGCTATGATGATGGCATCCGGGCGTGCCTTCTCCGTCATCACCCTAGAAGGCTTCGGCTTCCTTACTCTCGGCCTTCTTTCAACTTTCCTCCACTCCCTGTTCGGAGGCGCCGTTGGTGTCTCCCCTGTGTCGTTATCTCCTGAAGTTGGAGTTTTCGCATCCACTCCAACCGCGCAGGTTTTCGTCTGGGTGTCCACCCCTTTGCTCCTCTTGTTTTTCGGTGCTTTCCCATTTTCCTGCTTCCTTTTTGCCTCCACCGCTGTCCTAAACAACGGCGAAGTTTGGGAGGACTGGTGGGTACGGATCACCGCCTTTGCCCTATCGTCATGAAGCTGGATGGCCACCAGCTCGTAGAGCGCTCGGATGCTTTCAATGGAGTCCCTCATCGGCTGGTGGATGGAGCGCCTCTTCCCGTCTTCCAGCATCTCCACCAGCTTTGCAATTTCCTGCCCGAGATCGCGTAGCGCCGTGCTGTTCTGCCCCTTCTGGGTCTGCTCCGTTTGGGTCTGCCCTATCTGGGTCTGCTCCATCTGGGTCTGCTCCTTCTGTTGTAGCTCCTTTTTGTTCCGAACTTTTGGAGTCCGCTCCTGGACTGCTACTGCTGCTTCTCCCGCAGGTCTCACCTCCACCGGTGATCTTGCCATCCTTGCACTCCTCGTGAATGCGTTTTCGTCCTCTGTAATTATACCCGATACTCAAAATGAGTATTGGGGTACATTAGATTTGTGGTGAAAGTGGATGTGTGTAACGTCCAGAAGGAATCGTTTCCGATCCCATAAAGTATATATATTCTTGATCAGCATCAATAGCCGAGTCGATTGAGCCATGTCTGTCCGTCCGTCTGTCCGTCCGTCCGTCTGTCCGTCCCCTTCAGCGCCTAATGCTCAAAGACTATAAGAGCTAGAGCAACGATGTTTTGGATCCAGACTTCTGTGATATGTCACTGCTACAAAAATATTTCAAAACTTTGCCCCGCCCACTTCCGCCCACACAAAGAACGAAAATCTGTTGCATCCACAATATTGCAGATTCGAGAAAACTAAAAACGCAGAATCATAGAGAATGACCATATCTATCCGGTTGCTGAATCTGGATCAGATCGGATTATTTTTGTAGCCAAAAGCAAGAAATCAATTTGCAGTGGCTACGCAGCGCCCGACGTCACGCTCAGACAGATTTTCTGTCTCTCTCGCACGCACTCTTTGTCGTGTGGTTTAATATTAGCGGCGTCTGCCGGAGGAGAGCCATACTGACTTAGTATCGGGTATAACTGTAGAGTTGCGGTGTCCGCAGCAACTCACAACGTTCCCCCTCGTTTTATTTCTGTATCTATCAATTTTATTACAAGTACATACATGCATAGGTAGACCAGGTAGACTGTTTTTTTGGATCGCTATTCACGTTTAATATGGAATTTAGCAATCATGGAAGGGAGGGCAATGGTGGTCGCATTTAAATCTTGCGCTTCATGACAGAAGTCTACATGCTAAGAGTTCCCTTTATCTTCTGGTTTTTTTTATTTTTCTATGCGAATTGTTTATCGCACACGAATCTCAATGTGGTTATATACTATGTATTTAGGCGAGCAAATAGAGCAGCGAATTCTTCCTCTAACCCATCCCATCTCCCCACTGAAAAAATACCAGAACAAGCACGTGCCCCTGCCGAAGCTCTTCACCTTCCACCAGCTCACTAAGTTGCACACTGCACCCTACCGAAAATAACACAAGTATTTTATTTCGACCAGTAGAATTAATTGGATTAAATAAAATGTGTCTTAATCACTAAAGAATAGAGAAAAAAGTTATAGATATACATCTGTATAAGTATATTAACGATACGGTGTATGAATATGATATAAAAAATAATGAAATTAATATATATATAAGAAAGAAAATATATATATATATATATTTTTTTATGTTGGGCAGTGTACTTGTCGGTTAGACTTCAATGCATTACTGACTAAGAGAACTAAAAGAACGGAAAGCTCCGAATGTTTTACCGCAAGCGTTGCGCTCTCTTAGCAGCAGTGGTCGGCCATTGCGCATGACTTTTAGAAATATGCGAATATGGCGAATAGGCGCAAAGGATAAAATAGAAATTAAGTCATTTACAGCTTCAGTACAGTCGTCCCTCGCTTAAAAGGCGCCTTTGGTTGTGGAGCTGTGGGAAAAATGTTAATGTGTTCCGATGACAAAGGGGGTGAATACTCGGTAGGTTTTGTTTTTCTACTATTATTAATTTTTTTTCCAACCAGCAAAATAAATTATTTCCCCTTCGAACAATTTATTTATTTTATTTTATATACATATATGTATATATTCCTAACGCGACAGCATTTCTACTTTATGTTAATGCGCTTGTCACATGGAGCTCACATAGTTGTGTGCTTTTAAACAGAATGATTTTCTTATTCTAACATTTTTAGTACGACTGATATTTATTATTATTATTATTTGGTATTTTTATTTATTTATTTATTTTTTTTTATTATTATTATTTTTTTTAAGAGTTTATCAAGTGTTTTTATAATTTGTCCCTAAATTGCGTTGCTCTACTAATATTTTTAATATTGAAAGGTAACTCGTTCCATAACCGAATAGCATTTGTTAAACATTGTTTTCCCGAATTGGCAAGTTTGTACCTTACGGTTATCAGATTCAACGTTTGCAAAGATTGAGATATGATCGGTTCGTTTCTTATTATATATGTATGTATGGGCAATGTTGTTAAATGTTACTTTTAGTTTTTTTTTAGATTCAGCGTCACAATTTCAAAATATTTCAATCCCATAGAATAAGGTGGGTGTCAAATATGTCTTAGCTATCAATAGGTTGAGTATATTGGTTGGGTTGAGTAAGTATTTTTGTGTTGGTGCGAGTTGTCTTAGTAGACAATATGTTCTACCAGTAGCTGTTAATCTTAAGTTTTCCACATGATCTACGTAATTAATTTGTTTTACTTCGATTTCAAGTTTTAGATAGGCCGTCGTATTTAGTTGCTTCTTGTATATTATTACACATTTACATTTATCTGGATTAAGTGCCAGACCATTATGCTTCGCCCAGCTACTCACATTGAACAAATCACTATTACTCACTCATATTAAATCACTCATCAATTTTACTCAATGGACGACTAACATACATTTGGACGTCATCCGCATACATATGACTTTTACAATTTAACAGGACGTCTGGCAGGACATTCACATATAATGAGAACAAAAGCGGTCCAAGAACTGAACCTTGAGGCACACCACGTGTAGTGCTCATCATTGAAGAAATTGTACTTCCACTTACTACTACCTGTCTTCTATCAGTTAAATTTTAATAGCTTAATAGCTATTACTAAAATTGAAAAAGTAGACTAATTTACTTAATAAGAGTTCGTGGTCAACCGTGTCAAATGCTTTACTGAAGTAAAGTAGTACCAATAACGTCACATTTCCTTCATTTTGTTTTAATCTAATGTCTTCCGTTATATTTACTATTGCCGTAGTACAGCTTCTTTTTATTCTGTAACCTGACTGTTTGTCACTTAGTAGTGCATTGTTATCTAGGAAAGTTCGAATTTGTTGTGATATTTTTTGTGCTAGGACTTTTGACAAAAACAATACAATTGATATTGGTCTACACTCATTTTTTCCTTTAGGGACCGGGGCTATTTTCGCAAGCTTCCATGTAATTGGAAATATTGATTTTGTTAAGACAGTGTTGAACATGTATGTCACATGTGGCAATTTTTTTTAAAGTTTGACTTTTTACTTAATTTGACTTAATTTTAAGCACTGACTGGCACACATGAAGCTAAAGTTATTATCACAGGAACTATTCGGTATATTGTCAAGATAATGATTGTATGCTACTTCAGGTACCCCGTTTATCACAAATATTCAATTTAATTCATCTATGTCTATCAATTTTGGTGTTATTTGTCCTCTTCCCTATTCCCAAGTCTTTGAGCTCCCTCCATGTCCTTCTTGTTTATATTACACTTTGAAACCTTACAGAATAAAAAGACTTTTTAGCTATCAGTATTAATTAGTTGGTTTTTTTCCTTAAAGTTTTAAATTCTTGATAATGAACAGACGTTCTGTAGCGTTTCCATTTGTTATATGCTTTGTCTCTTAATGATATATTGCGTGCAATACATTGATTGAACCATGGATTTTTCTTTAATTTACGCAGCGGTACGAATTTCTCATAAAGACATGTTATGTGAGCTCGTAGTTGTTCTACTTGGGAATTAACATCATCCATGTTAAATATTATATTCCAGTCATATGTATTAAAATTATCATTAAGTTTGGTAATGTCAATGCTCTTAAAATTTCGGTACCATATGTCGTCGTCAATGTCGTGTGTTTGCAGTGTTTGAGAAATGTGTTGGTCTACTATTATTGACAAGATGCAAGCCTACCGATGCCCTCGCTGACGCCATATGTCGTTCCTTCAGTATATTGCTGTTTAGATCCCCGATTAGAATTACGTCAGTATGGCTTACAGATAGGTCTAAAATTTCGTCAATTTCTTGGTGGTAGATTAAATTGCGATGTGGTCTGGACAGACAGCCCAATAGTAACTTAAGAGAACTGTTAGAGGCCGATAACTCTATTAAATGGTACTCTATGGCACTTTCTGGAGGGTGTTTGCATATTAATTTGGATTTGAGTTTCTTGTTTATGTATATAGCAACACCTCCACCATTTCTTTCCCGCTCAGATCGGTATAGATCAAATCCGGTACACAAAATGACATTATCACATAGATGCGGCATGAACCACGTTTCCGAAACACAAACTACATCAACATTCGATTGTTCAAACATATATCGGAACTCATCTATGAGCATTTATATGACAAAATTGTATGCCATCTTTTTGTTTGGCCAGCGTACGAATCAATAACCTACTATTCGTTGGAAGTCTATTCATATTGCAATTTTAGAATAGTTTTTCAAAATGTGAAAAAACCGAGAACTTGGGTAGCTGCAAATTATTGTATTTTACGACGAAAATAAAGAAGTGCGTGCGTTCGTTTCAATAGATTTTTTCGACCTCCCCAATGTATTCAAAACAATTTCTTCTTAGCCTAGCCTACCTACGGTGGCAAAGCGGGGCGAATTCGCCAAGAGCGAGAGAGGTTTTATTGCGCTCCCGCTTTGCCCTAACCTAACTTACACTTCATAAGACTTCATAAGATTCGATCCTAATAACCATTATAATACAGATCATACGCCAAATGGAGCTACACCGGAGCCACTGTTGAGGGGACAGGTTGTCATCGGCGACGACTACGAGGTCGCCTTCCTTGACATTTGGTTCTTCCTGGTGCCACTTGCATCTTATTTGCAAGCCCAGCACATACTCCAGGGACCATCGCTGCCAGAACATTTGCCTGCCTGATGAGACAAGCCGCCATCGCTTTAAGCAGCTCAGACCCTCCTGGTCCGGGGTCCTGGGTGCTGGGGGTGCGATAGCACGGTCTCCAGCTCCTCTGCGGTGAGGAGAGCGCTTCCGACTGCCCGTAGAAGTAGGCTCTTTGCAGACTTCACAACGGCCTCCCAAAGTCCGCAAACTCGCACCCGCTTCTTGACACGAATTCGCGTCCGCTTCCGCCTCTATCTTCCTCCGCAGCTCGCTGAAGTGGCGACTTGCTCCGACGAAATTTGTCGCGTTATCGCGGGCATCCTCGACGACCGACGAACCTTTGGAATGCCAACAAGGAATTAGTCGTTAAATCGGAGACAATTTCTAAATGAACCGCCTTGGACGCAAAACAGACAAATAACGCAGTCGTATAGACTGGGCCACAAAAATCAACGCCACATACTGAAAATGGGCGGAGAGCACGGAGCCGGTCTGCGAGTAAGTTCCACATCATATGGGTCTGGAGTAGAGGCTTGCATTTAAAGCAACGAATACACGACCTAACTGTCGCCCTGCTCAGGCGGTCTGAGCATTCACTATCCAAATGCGCTGTCTAAGGATACTCACGAGTGCTCGTGGGCCGGCATGAAAATTCGTTTGATGCAGATAGCGAACGTATGTCTGCACAAACTGCGAGCGTTTTGTCAATAAAAAGGGAAACTTGGCATTATATGATATAGGAGCGTTAACTAGTCGCCCCCCAACTCGCAACAACGAAAAAGAGCACCAAGTCCCAGCCTCTTCATGGATGAAGGGATTCAAACGCTGAAGACTGGGGCCTAACTTGGTGCCTTTACGAACCCTTTCAATATCTTCTTGAGACTCATTTTTCTGTATTATTTCGACTATTTTTAGAAACGCTTCGTCGTATTCTACGGATGACGGAATTTTTCCAAAGTTGAGACTTTTGTCTTTGCATTTTCGGAAGAAGCGGAACACAAAACCAACACTCTTAGCAGTTTGAGGTGTGACGAGTATCCCTCGATTACATCCACTAAATAATTTGGCTTGGCCGCGACGGTCAGTCCGACCGATTTCTTCCGACTTTCCATCTGTAGCTCTTCTTCGGAAAGCTCGAAGTGTGGATTTCTGGGCCAGCTCTCTTCTTCAAACTTTAAGAACTCGAAACTATGTCTGCTGGGTTATGTTTTGTTGGCACATGCCGCCACGTAGCTTCACTTGACCACTCTTGAATCTCCGCTACTCGGTTCGCAACGAATGTTGACAACGACGAAGGGTGGGATCTGATCCAATGAAGAGTAACTTCTGAATCTGACCAGAATATCATTTTCTCAATTGGAACCTTGAGCAGAGATTTGATTCGGTGACAAAGGTCTGCTAGAAGGTGAGCGGCACATAACTCAAGCCTTGGGAGCGTTTTCGTCTTGAGTGGCGCTACTTTCGACTTTGCAGTCAACAAGGAGACCTTGAAACCTTCTGCAGTCTTTCTACGGATATAGACGCAGGCTCCGTAAGCTCTCATGGATGCGTCGGCAAAGGCATGTACTTGAATCGGTGAAATGGGATCAGTATGCACAAATCGAGGTATGGTAATCATCTCCAACTGACCCAAGGATTCTTTTAATAAGTTCCATGCTGTTTCCAAGTTCATTGGAATTGACTCATCCCAATCTAGCTTGTTAAGCCAAAGCTCCTGCAGTAGGATCAAGCCAACAGCTTTGATGTCACCGATAATATGTTCCGTTTTGTCGCTCGGAGACCCATAACTGACGTGTCAATTTGGAACTTAAAGACGTCTTCGTGTGGCAGCCACGATATTCCTAACGCCTTAGTTGACTCTGAGTCCGAGATCGTTATCGGTTTAACTGTGCTCTCGGATGCGGTGACCTCAGGTGAGTTCGAAAACCATTTAGTCAATTCAAACCCAGCGGCTTGAAGAACCTGAGCCACATCAGACTTAATTGTCTTTAACTCCTCTACGCAACCAGCACCAGTCAACATGTCATCGACATAGAAGTCGGAGTCAATAACTTCAGCAGCTTTAGGGAATGAGAGTTTTGCAGACTCACTCAACCTCTTCAAACACTGAATAGCCAAAAATGGGGCTGGTCCAGTCCCATATGTTACGGTGTTGAGCTGGTATCTCCACACTATGAGCTGGAATTGTCTATCCGCATCAGCGACCCAGACTTGGCGATACATCCTCTTGACATCGCCTGTCAAGGCGTAACTGTGTAGTCTGAATCGCAGCAATGTCGAATACAGCTCATCCTGTATCGTAGGACCGACCATCAATATGTCGTTCAAGGCCACCTGAGAGGATGTTTTACAAGACGCGTCGAAAACGACGCGCAGCTTGGTCGACGTGCTTTGGGGCCTCAACACACACTGATGTGGAATGAAATAATGTGGAGTTTTGGGGATTGTGTTGTCTGTGGTAGACATGTGACTCAAGGAGAGGTACTCTTCCATGAACTCCAAGGACATTTTCTGTAACTCGGGGTCACGAGACAATCTTTTTTCAAGCGATTAAAACCGCCGTTTAGCCACTTCAAAGGAGTTGCCTAAGATACTGGGATCTGATTTGAACGGCAGTCTTACTTCAAACCGACCTGAAGGCACGACCTGAGTAGTCCTTCTATAATGCTTTTCACATAACTTGTGTTCAGGAGATAAAGACTTTTTAGAAAACGGCAATTCTTCCAGTGACCAAAACTTTTGTAATGTGTTGTCGATGTGTATCACTCACTCTTCTCGACAACTCAAACAATTCCTCGCTTCTTGGGTGGCAGTCACCTTTGGAGTGTATCTGCCCGACACAATCCAGCCGAGAAGCGTTTTCTGCAGAGTTGAATAGTCAGGACCTTGTCGAATCTGACCAGCAGATAAAAGTTCGAAAAATGTTTCTGAACCTATCAACATATCTATCTTCTGTGGCTTGAAGAAATATGGGTCTGCAAGTGGTAAGTTCTTCGGGATTTTCCAGTCACTCACGTTAAGTGTTTGATCAGGGTGATACCCCGAAATGGACCTTAAAATCCAGAAATCAACTGAAAACTCACTACCAGTAATTCGCGACTTCACCACCGTGTGTATCTTTTTCTTGACTTATGAATTGGATTCACCAATACCAAGCAAGTTGATACACGACTCCTCCCTACGGACCCCGAGTCAAGCAGAGCTCGGGCCAAAACCTATTCACCATTATTTGTTCGGACGTTTACGATCGACGTAGCCAGAATAACTCTATCCATGGCTGTCGTATGGAGAGCTTGCGAAGTGGAAGGTTGATTCTGATTGGGAGGAGGAGAAGAATTCTCTGGGGGTGATGGTAACGCCAGACTTTTATTCGCCACTGTGTACCTATGCAATAAGGTATGGTGTGAGCAGCCACACACTCGAACTTCTTAGCTTTTCATCGTACGACAGAGTGGCCTTGTTGCAGACAATTGATGCACAGGGATGACGTTTTTGCTAATTCGAACCTTTGCATTACTGCCAGCCGACCAAATGGACTGAAATCTGTCAACAAATGGCCTTTCGCATTGCAGTAGCTGCATTGTTGGTTTTTGGTATTCGCGGTGGAACACGCGAATGAGCTCCGATTATGCGGCTTGCTTGGCACAGCTTTCTGCTCCTGCTTTGGTTTGTCCGAATTTTCGGCCGAAAGATGCTGATGTCTTTTCACTTTTCACTGTCTTTGTCAACTTTTCACAGTCAGCCCAAAGTGGCAGCTTCTCATAATCGAGCTGTTTTTCCCATTTCTCTTTGGTCACCGGAGCGACTCTGCTCAAGACGAGATGAATAATCATTCGATATCTTTTTATCATCGCCTATCGATGGTCATTGTCAACTAGAGTCTCAAATAAACCTATGAAGTTTTTAAAGTCCGAAAAGTTGCCGCTGAACTGCGGCAGAGCTAACTTCGGAAGGCGAGCACGAGTTGGGCCACAATAAGCTGGTACTGCCGGTATTATCTCTTCAGCTGTCTTCAATGCGCAAATGAGAGACATTAATTTTGCCTTTGTGACAATTGAGAGTTCTTCCAACTCGACTCCAAATTTATCGTCAATGTCTATATCTTCAATCTTCTCTTGAAGTTCGCGTGCCGTGTCAATGCTACGCATCAGCGTTTCGAGTCTGCACTCGAGCTCCGTCAATACCAGCGGAATAACCCCCGAATAAACGAATGCCTTTGACACGGCAACTGCGCTTTTTCTTCAGCTCTTCAAGGGCGATATTGTTGGCTTTTGAGGTCATATTGATTCTCAATACAAACAACTGAAGGCGAAAGATCGTTTCTAATAATCGTATTTAATGCCGAGGCACTCAATGAAATAATGGGTAATTGTACCCAAACGAGGTGAAAAACCAATATACCCGACACATTGGTGACAAGCGAAAACGAAAAATTTCACCGCTGTAGTTCTGAAGAATGGATCTTGTGTATACGTATGCACCGACAACGATCGACGCTAAATTGATTTGCGAGGCACGACTTTGTCTTAATTGATAGTTGGATCCTACTGACACCAAACGAATATACCCGACGAAAACAGGGTAGCGCGTCACTTGGTGTTTGGTTTGGATCAATCGCGCCAAACAAAAGAACAACGATAAGCAACGATGGGGAGCGAAAGCGAGACGAAAAAATTCACCTCTGCAGCTGCGTATTGGTATGCGTGCTTGGCCAAAGACCCAACTATACATATATGTGACACAACGAAAACGAGAAAGAGGAAAGGGGTGACAGCGATTGCAGTTAAAATGAGTTATATGTGTAGTTATTGCGTCCAAGAGGGTTCGATGTATATATGTATTAATATCTATGCTCAACTCTAACTACAGCATGCAAATCTAGCTCTACTATGTCATACGTATGTGCCAAGAATTGAGAGCGAGGTGCAATTGTTTCAGCACAAGACAATAACTGCGAGTTTTTTAATCTTTTCGTCTTCACTCGAGCTTTCAATTTTTTCACAAATACCTCTTGATAAGATTGGAAATTCCAGGTGCTGTACTCTCCTCTTCTGATGCTGGATGCTCCACTTGGATCTTCTTGGGTATATAGCTGCAGAAAGGGTATTGCACGACCGACGCGGTGATTTTTAGTTTTGTTTGTTGAATTATTTGCACACACGTCGCGGTCAATTTGGCAATTTAGCTGTAGTACATATGCATGTACATAGGTATAATAGATTTTGGCTATTGATCTATTCTCCACTGTGTCACTGTCACTTTTGCCATCCACTTTTAATTAATACGTTTATTTTGCAAGTCCACTCGGGGCGCCATGAAAATTTAGAATAGTTTTTCTAAAATAAAGAGACCGAAAAACTTTACGACGACGAAAAAAAAGGACTGCGTGCGTTCGGTTCCATAGATTTTTCTGGACTTTCTTCATATATTCAAACAATTTCTTCTTCGCCTATCTTACCTACCGTGGCAACGCGGGGCGAATTCGCCAAGAGCGAGAGAGCGAGCTTTTATTGCGCTCCCGCTTTGCCCTAGCCTAACTTACACTAGACTTCATAAATTACGATCCTAATAACAATTACTATACGCCAAATGGCGCTACAACCATGGAAGCGGTGCCCCACTCTGATTGCACGCATCTCCAACCTAGGAGGTTCCTTATCCACAGGTTGAGTGCTGGGTGTGTATTAGTCGCTGTATTATTGCTTTCGTAGCCACGCTGTTAAGTGCTCCGGAGATGTCCACGAATACTCCCAGTGCATACTTTTTATTGTGAAGGGTCTCTTGCCCTTTTGAGCAAGATATTGTAGGCATTTTGTGGCTAAATATGGAGCTGCCGAGCATATGTTACAGTTTTGAGTCTGTAATATCTCAGATCTTCTGATGGATCATTTCGCCATACAATTTTTTGATAGTACTGGTCCTCAGGATTGACCCAGATCTGACGATACATTTTTTCGATGTCTGCCGTAAATACATATTTGTGCATCCGGAATCGAAGCAATATTGAAAATATCGAACTTTGCACAGTCGGACCTTCATGCATCAAGTCGTTGAGTGATTTGCCGGACGACGTAACAGCAGAAGCATCAAAAACAACTCTCAATTTTGTTGTGGAGCTGTCGTGCTATTTCCTTAGTGTGCATTTCCTTCATATGCCCAAGTGCCTCATATTCTTTCATGAATTGCACATAGCATTCCTTGGTTTCCGGATCTCGTGACAGTCGTTTTTCCAGGCAAAAAAGTCGACGTGTAGCCAAATCACGGCTCTCCCCTAAGGACGAAGCATCTTCCAAAAATGGGAGTCTGGCAATGAATTTCTTGTCACATGCCATTTGAATATTTCGAACTAAATATTGCTAACATCGCTTCTCTAGAGGGATAAGCATGGTGTAGAAATGGAATCGTAATCGAATAGAAACAGCGAAAACACTTCTGTTCTTTCTTCGGGTTGTATTCGGAATGAATTCAATTTATTCTTCATAAACTTATTTAGCCTAAAGTACATAATGTTCTTGGTTGAGTTCTGTCGCTAAGGGCAGCGGCAGAAGGGGATCATGTAGCATGCCATATGTATGTGTATATTTATGTTTGTAAGAATGTATATGCAGAAGGCATATACATTGGAATGCTCATTTGGCCACTTGGAATATATTGCCGACACTGCAGTTCTCACGCTGCAGGCCAGTCCACATATAAGGGACTGATCGTATTACGGCTCTTGAGTGTGGCTATGTTACGTAAACATTGCGACAAAGTGTCTTTATGTTTATGAGCGTGATACTCTACATTAAATTTGGGCATATGACCACTTGACATATTGTATACACTACAATACGGTGGGCATATGCTTATTTGGCATACAACATACTACAATGGTGTGTTGCTCGGGAATGAGTCCAATTCCCAAAACTTGGAGATTTGCTGATCCACCTTGACCTCCTCAGTCAAAACTGCACACGTGCTTTGGCTCTTTGACTCCTGTCTTAGCTTGCCAGCCACTATCCAGCCTAGTTTCGTTTCCCGTAGCCTGGGCAATCCTCTTCCAAATGATGCATGCTTGTCTTGCATGATTTCGAAGTAATGTTCTGCTCCCAACAGTATGTCTATTCTTCCAGTCTTGTCAAAGTTGGGATCTGCCAAAATGATGTTCTTCGGAAATTTCCAACGAGATGTATCGATTGATTGCGCTGGCTGATCTGCCACTATGTGTGGTAACACAATTGCTTCTAATCGTGTATTGAAGCTATTATGCTGTGATTTGAGCATAACATTTACTCTCGCCTTTGATGTTTGTGTTCGGCCGCCAATTCCATTTATCTGAAGCTCCGATTTGTGCACCTTCAGATTTAAGATGTTCAATGCTCTTTCCGAAATCACATTGACTTGCGAACCTGAATCAAGCAGAGCTCTAAATTTACCAATTTGTTCATTATTGCCTTTTATGAGTACCTGAGCAGTGGCTAATAGTACATAATTGCTTTGTATACTGTTTACCGATGCTGCAGTTTTGGCTGCCAACTTGGTTTCTAAATGAAGAAGAGTGTTATGTCCTTTGCTGCATTTAAAACCATCTCTTCTTTGACAATTTCTTGCAGCGTGGTCACGTTTAAAACATTTAACGCATAGTTGGTTTTTTTGAACCCAATTCAATCAATCCGCAGCCTTTTTTTTTTTAAACTGGGTGCATTTATAGATGGCGTGGTTAGGTTTCTCGCAGAAATAACAGTAATATTGATATTGATTCTGCTCCTGCTGATGCGCATGTGATGGGCTTCTTTGTTCTTTCCCATCCAATAGCTTCCAGAGTTAGGAATCTTTGCTCGAGGAACTTCATGAATTCGCTCAACGGCTGTAGTTCCTTCGTATTTTGTATGGACTGCTCATACATAGTAAGAGTTTGACGATCTAATTTTTTCGTCAACAGACAAAGAAGAATCGTGTCCCATTTGTCTGTTTCTATCTTAATGTTGTTTAATGCTGCTAATGTTTCCTTTACATTATCATGCAACATTTTTATTGATTTAGCATCGTTGGTTGTGCTAGGTTGATCCAATAGTCGTTGAATCAATTCATTACTTAGCACTCTTTTATTACTAAAACGATCTTGTAATATATTCCATGCTGTAATGTAGTTTCTGTTAACGAAAGGTGGTGTATTAAATTTTCTGCATCTCCCGTTACATTGGTCTTCAAATCCCACATCTTTTGTATGACAGGTACTGATGATTCATGAATCATTTTCTTAAAAATGTCATGGAGTTGTTGCCATTTAAGGTAATCTCCATCAAATTTTGGAATGGCAACCTTTGGCAATGGTAATGCGTTATTAACATGAGGAGCAGCGATGACTTGCTGAACATAGTCTGATTCAGTCATTATTTGGACTGATAACACTGCGTCTTCAGCTGCTATGTAATTTTTATTGTTATACCCCATTTTTACAGGGTCTGTACATTTTTTGTGAATTTGAATGTGGATTGTTTTATGATTATTGGTTTGAAGACCTTTCGCGTCTCATTCGTCATTCTGTTCATGATGCGCTCTAGACTTTCAAGCAGTAGCTTTTGTTCTCGAATCATGGGCCCTATATCATGCTCATCCTCCAAAGAAGTTATCGATTAATTCGCTTTTGTATTTTATGACTAAATCTCTTATTTGTTTAAAATAGTCATTGGCGAAATAATTATGCTCAAATTCTGAGCCTTGAACTATTTTTTGAATATAAGTTTCCTCTTTTGAAAACATATCCCAAAGATTCATTAGGTTCTCAATGCGGGATTTAAAATATTCTGGTTTCTGCTTCCTTTCAGCAGAATCTTTTTTCTGCTCGCTCGGAACCCGTCACACTTAGGCCGGTTTCGGCCCGTTGTGATACCGCATAGGATCTTTCCTTGCTGCGTTGTGAGACTTCCTGTCAGCAATTATCCCATCCAGATGCTCTCACAAAGTTCGCTATCCTCCTGGGGCATAGTTTGGACATCTCTGAGATGTCGTGTAGAAAGGCTGAGCCCAGGTGCTGTAGCCTTCTTCTGCTGAGAGCTGGGCAGGAGCAGAACAGATGTTCCACTGTCTCCTCCTCTTCCTCATCTCTACAGCTGCGACAAAAATCGTTATGTGTATTAGCCAGTGTCCCGTGAGGGAACGTATGACTACGCTGCACCTTTTCCTGCTTAACTTGAGGAGCTCGGAGGTGCGCTTCATGTCAATGGTCGGCCATGTTTGCCGAGTTGTGCGACATCGTGGCACTATTTGCCATATGTCGTTTGTTAGTCGCTTGTATTGCTCTTTTATAATGAGCTTACAGGTGGCCTGTCATCCAGATATCCTCCTTGTCTTGGAGAAGGGGGATTGTAGTGCAAGATCTGGCCAGCTCGTCCGCCATACAGTTGCCCTCGATGTCCCGGTGGCCCGGGACCCAAATCAGGCTAATAGCAAATTGCTGAGCCATCTCGTGCAGAGATTTGCGGCAGTCTGCCACGGTGGCCGAGTTCGAGGAAATCGCACTTAGCGATTTGATCGCAGCCTGGCTGTCGCTATAAATGCAGTCTAGAGCCTCCCTGATTGCTATGACTTCCGCTTGAAAGACACTGCAATGATCTGGGAGCCTGAAGGAATGCCTTATGTTTAGCTGTTCAGAGTAGAGTATGGTCGCATCTGGGCCTGACTGTGTACTCTCTTGAAACTTGGTAGTCTGTTTTTGAGGGGACAGTACTGCTATTATTTAATATGGCTGAGTGACCTATGCACTGTGTCACCCATTGATCTGAGTCTCTTAGACGTATTGCTGCTTCTTCTGCCCGTTCCTTTCCTGCGAGGTCAAGGCTCTGTAGACATAGGATGGCATTTAGCGCATCATTTGGGGTGGGGCGAAGAGCTCGGCTGATACATAGGGCGGCAGTCCGCTGGACTTTGCCCAGTTGCTGGGCGATCGCCATTTTTGATAGGGCCGGCCACCACACCGTAACTCCGTAGAGTAGTATTGGTCTAACTATAGCTTGATATATCCATTGGACTATGCTTGGGATCATACCCCATCTTAGCCCAATAGCTTTTTTGCATGTGTAGAGTGCATTGCCTTCTTCACTCTGTCTTTGACATTCAGGTTCCAGTTAAGCTTCTTGTCAATTACCAACCCTAAGTAACTGGCACTGTCGCTAAAGGAGAGCCTGTATCCTTGTAGTTTTGGAGGGTTGAGGGGCGGGACCTTGTATTTATTTGTGGATAATACGAGTTCCGTTTTTGAGGGATTTACTCCCAGACCGCGCGATTCTGTCCAATCCGACAGTTGCGCTAGCTTTGCGGTCATTAAGTCGCACAGTGTTTGGGGGTATTTCCCCGAGAAGCTAATCGCAACGTCGTCCGCATAGGCCACGACTTTGCAGCCCCCCCCCCCTTCTAGGTCACATAGAATCTTGTTGACTGCTATGTTCCACAGAAGAGGAGACAGGACACCACCTTGCGGGGTTGACATACTTTTACTGGGCGGACGATCCCATCGATGATGTCACCGTCCTGCATGTGAGCAATTGATCAATGAGCATCACCAAGTGACGGTCCACCCCCAGGTCAGTCAGGGCTTCTTAATGGCGCCCGGTACAACGTTGTTGAAAGCTCCCTCAATATCCAGAAAGGCTATGAGTGAGTACTCTTTGGGATGCAGAGATTTCTCTACCGCTGAGATCACTTCATGAAGAGCCGTTTCCGTGGATTTTCCTTTCCGGTAGGCATGCTGTGCGCCAGACAGCAACTGAGGGTGTATAGTTGTCCTCAGTTGCAGCCCGACGAGTCTCTCAAAGGTTTTGAGGAGGAAGGACGATAGGCTGATTGGTCTAAAGTCTTTTGCAGCTGATTACGAGGCTTTCCCAGCTTTGGGAATGAAGACTATCTTTGCCTTAAGCCATGTTTGCGGGATTGTACCCACAGCCAGTATCTTCCTGAAGATACCTTGTAGCCAGTTGATGGCCGTATCCCCGGCCTTCTGAAGTTGGGCCGGGATTACCTGGTCTGGGCCTGGCGATTTGAACGGGTTGAAGCTGTTTATTGCCCAGCTTATGTTACGTTTTGTGAGGATATGATCCATCGAGGTTACCGGTCCCTCTCCTGGGAGATGTACCGTCTCGATAGTTGTGTACCCTGGGAAATGCGTGTCTAGTAGAATGTGCAGGGACTCCTCACTGGAGTTGGTCCACGTGCCGTCATTCTTTTTAAGATACCCTACCGAGGGGTTAGTTTTTGAGAGAATCTTGCGAAGCCTTGCGGCCTCTGACGTTTCCTCAATTTCCGAGCAAAATTTTTGCGAAGAGGCCCTTTTTGCTTTCCTTGTTTCCTTTTTATATAGTGACAGACAGATTTTGTAGTCTGCCCAGTGGCTCTCCTCGTTCGCGCTTTTGGCCCTGTTGAAGAGGGTCCTGCAGCTTTTACGTAGGATATCTATTTGTTTTGACCACCAGGGGGGTTTCTTTTTCCCCCTAGGTTTGCTAGAGGGGCATGCTGCCGCGAAGGCTTTGTTGCATGCTTCTGTGAACCTGTTCACTAGGCGATCTAGGTCGTCTTTTGTGTCAGGGAATGATGGTGCTTTGGAGGGGAGTAAGTCCTCCAGGGCTGAGCTATATTTTTCCCAGTTGGCTTTCCTGGGATTAATATAGTCCTTAGGTTTCGGACACTCGAGGGATAGTGTGGTCTCGATGTATCTGCGGTCAGAGAAAGAGTGGTCATCAAGGACTTGCCAACACTTGACTATATCTAACAGGTTGGGAGACACTAAGGTGAGGTCAATAACCTCCTGTCGATTTTTAATTATAAAAGTGGGGTCGTTGCCCCGATTACAAATAAATAAGTTTGAGTCCAGGATGAAGCTGAAAAGTGACTCACCCCTTACGTTTGTGTCCGTGCTTCCCCATTGGGTGTAGTGAGCGTTGGCATCGTAACCTATTAGCAGGTCTCTGTCCGACCTTTCGCTGTCGCTGGCTAGTTTGCGAACAAGGTCGTTGGGAGGATCGTTTTCCTCATGGGCCATGTAGGACGACATCAGCATTAGATGTGTCCCTTTGAGCTCTAGGCTTGCCGCCGTGTTGTCGCTATTGTTATAATTATGGAGCAGAAAGATATTAAGGTGCTTGAGCTACAATTATCTTGTACTCCTTCGACGCTAGTCCACAAACCTTGTCTTCCACTATCCAAGGTTCCTGGACTAGGGCTACGTCTGCTCCACTCTCTTCGAGGCGGAGTATAAGAGCAGCGGATGCTGCTTTACAGTGGTGGAGATTTATCTGCTTTTCCAGCAGCTCGAAGCAGCGGTCGGCCAGTGCCGCTTCCACCTTCCGCCTTTGTCTAGGACGCCTCTAGGATCAGCCTCCTTTCTCTGGCAATCTGCATGAACTGGAGCGCTTCAGTGTTGGCCCAGGAGTCTCTTGCGAGCGCTGCCTTTTTGGCTGAGGGGCTTCCTTCTTCGGTGCTTCCTTGCCAAAGTTCGGCAGCACCTTCGAGGCCCACTTAACCTTCTTTATCCATTTGTCCGTTGGGCTGGACATCTGGCTTGCGTTCTGCCGACGGAGTATATTGCCAGCACTCCTTCTATCGGCATATGTAAATGGTTTGGCTTGGACACTAGTAGATGGGCACTCATCACCCGCCACTTTACCAGCAGGCAGAGCAGCCGCAGGATTGCATAGCCACTCTGCCAAGGTATCGGTTTTGGGAGCCAATTCACCACCCACCCCGACACCGGGATGGGACCCCTTTGGGCTCTCCCTAGCGTCTTCCGCCGCTCAGGTTTTCACTGCTGGTTTGCGGGTTGGGTCAGGCCTTTGTGCCGCTGCCTTCCCCTGTTTGGGATTGCTCCCTGTTGGCATTTGGGGAGTGCCAGACTCATTTCGTTTTGTTTTTGATTCTTCCATTCTTTTCCCACAAGCTGCAGAGAAGGGGTACGGTCCGTCCGGGCAGAGATCCACGTTGCTCGGATAAGGCATACTTAGAACAGGGGGCTGCCAAGTCCCTGAGCTCTCCGTTAACGACTGGGCTAGTTTTATATACCGGGCCCCCAGCCAGGCTGACTCTCGGCACGGGTCGAATAACACTCTTAGTCCGGCCCGGTGTGAGCTGAATGTGGGGGTTGGGATGTGGGTAGGTAGTGTGTAGGGATAGGGGAGTGTGTGAGCTACTTATACGAGGCGGCACCACAAGCGCATCGTCAGTGTTGCTACTTCGCGAACACCCGCTGGCTGTCCGGGGCTGCCTATTTTCGGTACTCTCCCTAGGGAGATTATTCGCAGCTGACCTACCTATATGACCTGTATATAGGTAGGTCGTTCGCTATCCGTAACCTGCGACCCGTTCGGTGGCCTCAGCTAGGCCCCCTTTGAGCCACCTCACGAGCTCATCAGACTAGAAAATGATAATAATTTTGTATTCATTCTTATTAAAATTAATTATAGAAAAATGGTCCGTTGCATAGTTCTGAAGAAATACTTATTTTCCAAACCATCGAACTTTTTTTGATTGTTTTTCAACTTTGACTTGAAAAAAATGTGTTAGTGATTTTTCCCCGATATTTTTGAAGCCGAACGGCTCAAAATCGCAGAATGCGCTTGAAAACTGAGGTTAAGGAATATTCAAAGAACATATTCAAACAAGGCGGAACAATGTGATAGTTTCTGCTGCAACCGCAACTCTACATTTATACCCGATACATAGTCAGTATGGCTACATTCAGCGACAAAGAGTGAGGAGACAGAAAACGTGTCTGAACGTGTCGTCGGGCGCTGCGTAGCCACTGCATTTTGATTTGTTCCTTTTCGCTTTAATAATAATCCGATCTCTTGTACGTTGACATGCAATGACTGAATCTTACAAGAGGCGATGCCATTACTGCACCGTCAAGTCTGAAGGCCCGTCTGAAACCTGCAGAAGGCTGTTACGCGCGGGTCCCAGGCAAAGCGCAACCCTCCTCCCGCCCAACCGACCGAGGTGCGCTGGCGCATGACGCGCGGCGCGTGGCCGAACCGAACGCGAGCATGCAGGAAAGATAGCTGTTAGACTAGACTAGACTAGACTGTTCAAAACTTCGCCCCGCCCACTTCCGCCCCCACAAAGGACGAAAATCTGTTGCATCCACAATATTGCAGATTTGAGAAAACTAAAAACGTAGAATCATAGATAATGACCATATCTATCAGATTGCTGAATCTGGATCAGATCAGATCATTTTTATAGCCAAAAGGAACAAATCAATTTGCACTGGCTACGCAGCTCAGACTGATTTTCTGTCTCTCTCGCACTCATTCTTTGTCGTGTTGTTTAATATTGGCGGCGTCTGCCTGAGGAGAGCCATACTGACTAAGTATCGGGTATAAATGTAGAGTTGCGGTCTCCGCGGCACCTCACAACGTTCCGCCTCGTTTTTTTAAATTTTATTAGAAATCAGCTTTACTTAAACTATGATCTAATATTAGTGATATTTGCACTGGCTTACTGTATATTTTAAGAGTTAGGTTATATATGGTTAGGTTTATATATACATTTTAATGATGTTTTATTTAGCAAATTTTTCTATTTTTTATGTTCGATGGGATAAGACGTTTGAGTCTGCGTGGGATTTGAAGGTGCAGTAATCCTCTAGCTGCTTCATTTGGATGGTTAATGAGCCTATCGTTGTATCGACTGCTGTGATGGTTTATTTGATCTCCAACTTTTGGGATGAGGAGATCTCTTTCCAGCATTGTGGTCCGAACAAACCACGGGGCACCTGTCATCGCCCTTAGAGCCTTCGCTTGCATGACTCTGATTTTATTCAGATGCGTCTTCGCTGCACATCCCCAGACTTGAACGGAGTTTTCCATATAGGGATTATCGTTGCCTTGTACAATAAAACTTTATTGCGTAGGGGAAGCTTACTTTTTCAGTTCATGAGCCAGTGCAACTTTTAAGTTTGCTTTGACTTGATGATTGTCGCTCTGATGTGTGGTTCCCAAGTCAGAGACTGCTCTTGCGTGGAATAATATTTCCGTTGAAGGTTAGGTATGGTGGGTGCTTGCTCCTTAAAGTAAAGTAAAGTACGTTAACTGACTTTGTTTCGTTAATTGTGATGTTTCATTTTTTTGCCCATTTTTCCACGGATTCGAGGTACATTTGAAGTTGTTCTGCAACGGCTCTGTAGCAGGTGGATGATGAGAGAATAGCAGTATCATCAGCGTAAGTGGCGACCAGGAAGTTGCTTGGGTTGACGTGTGGTAACGGCATGTCGCATGTAAATAATGTGTACAGGATTGGCCCAAGAACGCTGCCTTGTGGAACTCCAGCTCTGATAATTTTAATGTCTTAAATAGCTTCCTTGATTGTGACAAATGTTCTTTCTCTCAAAAATCACTCTTTGACTGAATACTAGAGCTAGTCGACCCACTGTGACTAGTGTGTGTGAGATAGACACTATCGATGTTTTGATGTCGATTTGATTCGATAGTAAGCGATAGTGCTCAAACATTTTTTGATCACATCACTATTTGATTTGCATTTGTCACAAACAGACGCGTGTATATTGGTGTTAATGGCATTTTATTTTCCAAATATGGACAAATTTAATTATTGCTATGTGCAAATTTTCATTTTAGTTTTGCGTATGAAGCAGATCCCAACAATAGCAGTGAAGGAGAATCGCCTACCTTCAAAAGGCAGCGAATTGGCAAAGCGAAGGTCTGGCTTCATTTTGAGAGGTCCAAAGATGGCAAGACCGCCAGGTGCATATACTGTTCTAATGATTATAGAACATGTGGCAACACGTCCAATTTATTCGACCACGTTGAAAGCCTGCATCCCGGCATTTCATTTGATGAATCGCCATCAATGAATGATTCTGGAGGGTCGCGGGTTTTGCGAGTTTGTAAATATCCTTGATCCTCGGTACAACCTGCCTTTATGAAAAACACTAAAAAACGTGCTTTTGAGTGGCATGTACAATGAATTGAAGACAAACTGTGTGCACTTTTGGATGGTATTGAAAGCTGCGCCATAAGAACGGACAGTTGGACTTCGAGAGCTAACCAAGCATATATTACGGTTACATGCCACTTTATAACGAAGGATTTTGTTTTGCGCACAGCAGTATTGGCCACCAAACCATTACTTGATAGTTTAAATCAGTCAGCTCAAAAAATAGCTGATTTCCTACAGGCGATCTTTGCAGAGTGGAATATTTTTACTAAAATATTAGCAGTTACAACTGATAGTGCCAATTCTATGAAGAAAGCTTGTGAACTGTTAAAAAAATAACGTCTACCGTGCTTTGCACACACAATAAATTTAGTTGTGCTTAATATATACTATCGGAAAGTGCAAACGGATTGTCACGTATTTTAAGTCTAGTCCAATTGCACTTAGCAAATTTAAAGCAGAGCAACAAACCAAAGAAAAGTACAGCTTGAAACAAGAAGTGTCTACAAGGTCTACAGCGCATTTTATATGATAGAGCGAATCATTTTAACTAACTATAGTGCTATAGTGAAATTGAATTTTTTTATGTTAATTTAATAATGATTAAAAAAATGTTGTTGAAAAACCTCGAGAATATCGAATGTCTCAACTATCGATGTTTTCCCAGCTCTACTGAATACTGTGGGGCGGGTAGTAGAATCTTTAGTTTATATCAAAGTCCCTTGTGCCAGACTTAGTCAAAAGCTTGTTTCACGTCGATAAAAACCCCTGAACAACATTGCTTAGTTTCATAAGCGTTGAGGATGTGTTGAACCACTCTGTGTACTTGTTCCGGGGTCCCGTGCTGTCTTCTGAAACCGAATTGGTGCTGTGGAATAGCTTCCTTGACGCAGCTTTCTGCCACCATTCTGCTCAAGAATATTCTTTCGAATATTTTTGAGAAAACTGGCAGTAGGCTTATTGGTCTGTATGACTCTAGGGCTGACGTTGTTTTACCTGGCTTTAGTATCATCACAATCATTGCACACTTCCATTGGGTGGGGAAGTGGCCGATGCGAAGGATGGCGTTGTAAAGTGCAAATAGAAACATAATTCCCTTGCATGGAAGCAGTTTTGCAAAGGGCATCTAGCACGATTCACCCGCAATCCTCTTAACATAGCGACCAAGAAGCAGCTCAGCTTATTTTTCGTGGATTTAGAGCCAAATGAAAATAATAAAGAGATCTTCAAATTATCAGACCTCCGCAGACAAAAGATAACTGTTGAGCAGCCACAACGTAAACAGGAGATATCACAGTGTCACCGATGTCAAGAATTCGAACACACTAAAATATACTGCAACAAAAAATTTGTTTGTGTTAAATGTGGGCCACCATAGAATGCTCAAAGCCACGAGACGTCGAGCCCAAGTGTACCAAATGTCTTGGCTCCCACACTGCCAATTATAAAGGCTGTAGGGTCTACCAACAGCTTCTATTGAAATTGTACCCATAAGCACCACAGTCAAATTTGGGAAACACTCATCAGGCGCATCCTGGGGGAAAGAATTCGTCCGGGCGCACCCAGACAAACTCTCGCTCGCTCTCTAGAAGCGGCAGACAGAGGGATATGCCACGCAACGGCATGCTCATTTCCCAGCCAAAAAATCAGGAAAATCATATATCTTGTGCTGAAGTCGCTAGAGGAGCCATCTAGCCTCTCTAGAACTAGCCTCTCAAAATGCCTTACCGTATAGGTATTTGGAATGCGTCGGGCATAGCCAACAAAAGCCTAGAACTCTCTCGGAAACGCACTTCTGCAGCAGAACAACATTCAAGCTTATAGGATATGAACTCTACACTGCAAATGATCCCTCCGATAGTTTCAGAGGAGGATCTGCTATTCTCATCCGCAGCAGCCTCAAGCACTTCCCAATCAACCCCGTTACAGATGGCCAAATTCAATCCGCTAACATGGTGCTAAGCACCTCTCTAGGAGAAACAACTATCTCTCTCTACTATCGCTATTTATTATCTAGTTTTGGGCCAAAATACATTGCAGCTGGGGACTGGAATGCGAAGCACCAATGGTGGGGAAACCCTCGCTCCTACCATAGAGTTCGCGAAATCACGACTATATAGTCTCAAGTAGAGCCAAAATTCTCCGCAACCCACTACCCATACGACTCCAACAGATCGCCTAGTGCCTTGGATCTCGCTATCTACAAAGGCTTTCCCCATAGATTCCTGCACATACAAGCGAGCTTCGACCTTCCTTCCGATCACCTACCGCTTCTCATAGAAATGAACTCATCCCCTGTCGACTACCCTACTAAGCAGAAGCTCCTGCACAGTTGAGAAAACATTGCGATTTTTCAAACCCATTTGGAAGAGCACATTCGACTTAACGAGAGATTCGAGTCTCCAGAAGACATTGACGCGGCTGTACGCTCGCTTAATAGCCTCATCCAGGAAGCAGCTCTCTCCACAGAACCACCCACGACCGAGGCGCGCTCGACCCGACCTGCTGCATCACCTGACCCTCACATCGAAAACCTTGTGCGTATCAAGAGAAGATTAAGGAATTTCATTAGAACTCGCGACCCGGACACTAAAGTTCAGATGCACAGAGCAGGCAGAAACTTAAAAAAGTATTTCGCTGAGAAAAGCAGCAAACACTTCGGCGAAATGCTAAAAAGAGCCGATACAACCGAAAGTAGCCAGGTCAACTCACTGGAAACTCACCCGTGGCATCAAGAGGCAGCCACTGTGCAGCTTTCCTTTAAGAAACGACAACGGTACATGGGTTAAGTCTGACTTGGAAAAAGCAGAAGCGTTCGCTAGAAATTTAGAGACCAGATTCACTCCAGCCAATGTAGCACCTCAAGATCACACGCGAGCACTCTCCTGGTACTTAGAAGCGCCCCTACAGATGTCGATGCCAACCAAGCCAGTTTCCTCTGCTGAAGTCCAAGCGGAAATAAAAGCTCTTGTAAACAATAAAGCTTCTGGGCACGACTTAATAGATACCCGCATCGCAAAACTGCTTCCATGCAAGGGAATTATGTTTCTATTTGCACTTTACAACGCCATCCTTCGCATCGGCCACTTCCCCACCCAATGGAAGTGTGCAATGATTGTGATGATACTAAAGCCAGGTAAACCAACGTCAGCCCTAGAGTCATACAGACCAATAAGCCTACTGCCAGTTTTCTCAAAAATATTCGAAAGAATATTCTTGAGCAGAATGGTGGCAGAAAGCTGCGTCAAGGAAGCTATTCCACAGCACCAATTCGGTTTCAGAAGACAGCACGGGACCCCGGAACAAGTACACAGAGTGGTTCAACACATCCTCAACGCTTATGAAACTAAGCAATGTTGTTCAGGGGTTTTTATCGACGTGAAACAAGCTTTTGACTAAGTCTGGCACAAGGGACTTTGATATAAACTAAAGATTCTACTACCCGCCCCACAGTATTCAGTAGAGCTGGGAAAACATCGATAGTTGAGACATTCGATATTCTCGAGGTTTTTCAACAACATTTTTTTAATCATTATTAAATTAACATAAAAAAATTCAATTTCACTATAGCACTATAGTTAGTTAAAATGATTCGCTCTATCATATAAAATGCGCTGTAGACCTTGTAGACACTTCTTGTTTCAAGCTGTACTTTTCTTTGGTTTGTTGCTCTGCTTTAAATTTGCTAAGTGCAATTGGACTAGACTTAAAATACGTGACAATCCGTTTGCACTTTCCGATAGTATATATTAAGCACAACTAAATTTATTGTGTGTGCAAAGCACGGTAGACGTTATTTTTTTAACAGTTCACAAGCTTTCTTCATAGAATTGGCACTATCAGTTGTAACTGCTAATATTTTAGTAAAAATATTCCACTCTGCAAAGATCGCCTGTAGGAAATCAGCTATTTTTTGAGCTGACTGATTTAAACTATCAAGTAATGGTTTGGTGGCCAATACTGCTGTGCGCAAAACAAAATCCTTCGTTATAAAGTGGCATGTAACCGTAATATATGCTTGGTTAGCTCTCGAAGTCCAACTGTCCGTTCTTATGGCGCAGCTTTCAATACCATCCAAAAGTGCACACAGTTTGTCTTCAATTCATTGTACATGCCACTCAAAAGCACGTTTTTTAGTGTTTTTCATAAAGGCAGGTTGTACCGAGGATCAAGGATATTTACAAACTCGCAAAACCCGCGACCCTCCAGAATCATTCATTGATGGCGATTCATCAAATGAAATGCCGGGATGCAGGCTTTCAACGTGGTCGAATAAATTGGACGTGTTGCCACATGTTCTATAATCATTAGAACAGTATATGCACCTGGCGGTCTTGCCATCTTTGGACCTCTCAAAATGAAGCCAGACCTTCGCTTTGCCAATTCGCTGCCTTTTGAAGGTAGGCGATTCTCCTTCACTGCTATTGTTGGGATCTGCTTCATACGCAAAACTAAAATGAAAATTTGCACATAGCAATAATTAAATTTGTCCATATTTGGAAAATAAAATGCCATTAACACCAATATACACGCGTCTGTTTGTGACAAATGCAAATCAAATAGTGATGTGATCAAAAAATGTTTGAGCACTATCGCTTACTATCGAATCAAATCGACATCAAAACATCGATAGTGTCTATCTCACACACACTAGTCACAGTGGGTCGACTAGCTCTAGTATTCAGTCAAAGAGTGATTTTTGAGAGAAAGAACATTTGTCACAATCAAGGAAGCTATTTAAGACATTAAAATTATCACAGCTGGAGTTCCACAAGGCAGCGTTCTTGGGCCAATCCTGTACACATTATTTACATGCGACATGCCGTTACCACACGTCAACCCAAGCAACTTCCTGGTCGCCACTTACGCTGATGATACTGCTATTCTCTCATCATCCACCTGCTACAGAGCCGTTGCAGAACAACTTCAAATGTACCTCGAATCCGTGGAAAAATGGGCAAAAAAATGAAACATCACAATTAACGAAACAAAGTCAGTTAACGTACTTTACTTTACTTTAAGGAGCAAGCACCCACCATACCTAACCTTCAACGGAAATATTATTCCACGCAAGAGCAGTCTCTGACTTGGGAACCACACATCAGAGCGACAATCATCAAGTCAAAGCAAACTTAAAAGTTGCACTGGCTCATGAACTGAAAAAGTAAGCTTCCCCTACGCAATAAAGTTTTATTGTACAAGGCAACGATAATCCCTATATGGAAAACTCCGTTCAAGTCTGGGGATGTGCAGCGAAGACGCATCTGAATAAAATCAGAGTCATGCAAGCGAAGGCTCTAAGGGCGATGACAGGTGCCCCGTGGTTTGTTCGGACCACAATGCTGGAAAGAGATCTCCTCATCCCAAAAGTTGGAGATCAAATAAACCATCACAGCAGTCGATACAACGATAGGCTCATTAACCATCCAAATGAAGCAGCTAGAGGATTACTGCACCTTCAAATCCCACGCAGACTCAAACGTCTCATCCCATCGAACATAAAAAATAGAAAAATTTGCTAAATAAAACATCATTAAAATGTATATATAAACCTAACCATATATAACCTAACTCTTAAAATATACAGTAAGCCAGTGCAAATATCACTAATATTAGATCATAGTTTAAGTAAAGCTGATTTCTAATAAAATTTAAAAAAACGAGGCGGAACGTTGTGAGGTGCCGCGGAGACCGCAACTCTACATTTATACCCGATACTTAGTCAGTATGGCTCTCCTCCGGCAGACGCAGCTAATATTAAAAGACACGACAAAGAGTGCGTGCGAGAGAGACAGAAAATCGGTCTGAGCGTGACGATTGATTGATTGATTTGTTCCTTTTGGCTATAAAAATGATCTGATCTGATC
Organism: Drosophila persimilis; assembly: GCF_003286085.1. Lineage (NCBI taxonomy): Eukaryota > Metazoa > Arthropoda > Insecta > Diptera > Drosophilidae > Drosophila > Drosophila persimilis. The sequence continues at coordinate 215,667 of NW_020825308.1, read as the reverse complement.
CAGATTCAACAATCTGATAGATATGGTCATTATCTATAATTCTGCGTTTTTAGTTTTCTCAAGTCTGCAATATTGTGGATGCAACAGATTTTCGTCCTTTGTGGGGGCGGAAGTGGGCGGGGCGAAGTTTTGAACAGTCTAGTCTAGTCTAGTCTAACAGCTATCTTTCCTGCATGCTCGCGTTCGGTTCGGCTACGCGCCGCGCGTCATGCGCCAGCGCACCTCGGTCGGTTGGGCGGGAGGAGGGTTGCGCTTTGCCTGGGACCCGCGCGTAACAGCCTTCTGCAGGTTTCAGACGGGCCTTCAGACTTGACGGTGCAGTAATGGCATCGCCTCTTGTAAGATTCAGTCATTGCATGTCAACGTACAAGAGATCGGATTATTATTAAAGCGAAAAGGAACAAATCAAAATGCAGTGGCTACGCAGCGCCCGACGACACGTTCAGACACGTTTTCTGTCTCCTCACTCTTTGTCGCTGAATGTAGCCATACTGACTATGTATCGGGTATAAATGTAGAGTTGCGGTTGCAGCAGAAACTATCACATTGTTCCGCCTTGTTTGAATATGTTCTTTGAATATTCCTTAACCTCAGTTTTCAAGCGCATTCTGCGATTTTGAGCCGTTCGGCTTCAAAAATATCGGGGAAAAATCACTAACACATTTTTTTCAAGTCAAAGTTGAAAAACAATCAAAAAAAGTTCGATGGTTTGGAAAATAAGTATTTCTTCAGAACTATGCAACGGACCATTTTTCTATAATTAATTTTAATAAGAATGAATACAAAATTATTATCATTTTCTAGTCTGATGAGCTCGTGAGGTGGCTCAAAGGGGGCCTAGCTGAGGCCACCGAACGGGTCGCAGGTTACGGATAGCGAACGACCTACCTATATACAGGTCATATAGGTAAGTCAGCTGCGAATAATCTCCCTAGGGAGAGTACCGAAAATAGGCAGCCCCGGACAGCCAGCGGGTGTTCGCGAAGTAGCAACACTGACGATGCGCTTGTGGTGCCGCCTCGTATAAGTAGCTCACACACTCCCCTATCCCTACACACTACCTACCCACATCCCAACCCCCACATTCAGCTCACACCGGGCCGGACTAAGAGTGTTATTCGACCCGTGCCGAGAGTCAGCCTGGCTGGGGGCCCGGTATATAAAACTAGCCCAGTCGTTAACGGAGAGCTCAGGGACTTGGCAGCCCCCTGTTCTAAGTATGCCTTATCCGGGCAACGTGGATCTCTGCCCGGACGGACCGTACCCCTTCTCTGCAGCTTGTGGGAAAAGAATGGAAGAATCAAAAACAAAACGAAATGAGTCTGGCACTCCCCAAATGCCAACAGGGAGCAATCCCAAACAGGGGAAGGCAGCGGCACAAAGGCCTGACCCAACCCGCAAACCAGCAGTGAAAACCTGAGCGGCGGAAGACGCTAGGGAGAGCCCAAAGGGGTCCCATCCCGGTGTCGGGGTGGGTGGTGAATTGGCTCCCAAAACCGATACCTTGGCAGAGTGGCTATGCAATCCTGCGGCTGCTCTGCCTGCTGGTAATGTGGCGGGTGATGAGTTACCATATACTAGTGTCCAAGCCAAGCCATTTACATATGCCGATAGAAGGACTGCTGGCAATATACTCCGTCGGCAGAACGCAAGCCAGATGTCCAGCCCGACGGACAAATGGGTAAAGAAGGTTGAGTGGGCCTCGAAGGTGCTGCCGAACTTTGGCAAGGAAGCACCGAAGAAGGAAGCCCCTCAGCCAAAAGGGAAGCGCTCGCAATAGACTCCGGGGCCAACACCGAAGCGCTCCAGAGTACTGCCTAACACATCGTTCGCGCAGATTGCCAGAGAAAGGACGCTGATTGGCGTCCTGGACAAAGGCAGCGCAGACTCCCGAATCCCCAAGAATCAGTGGAAGTGGGTGGGAGCGGCACTGGCCGACCGCTGCTTCGAGCTGCTGGAAAAGCAGCCTGGACCCGCAAAGAGTCGCTGGCCTCGATTGAGGCTGCCAAATTCGAACTCAATTTCGGGCTCAGCTCGGTGACCGTAAAGGTCTACAAGTCGGATGCAGCGGCTGGGGCGCGTCCTATCGACAAGCCAGTCGAGCCTGCTCGCTGCCTCGGAAATCGAAGCACCCGACGATCACACGGAGACAGACCCAGAGGGCTACTCCTCCGATGGCACGCTGAGATGCGACTTCGAGGCGATGTGGTGCCACGAGGAGGTCGAGGACGATCCAGATGCCGATATTACATTGGTGCAGAACACCAAGGATGTCCTTGAGGCTCCTTCAGATCAATGTCCACCACTGTAAAGCAGCATCCGCTGCTCTTATACTCCGCCTCGAAGAGAGCGGAGCAGACGTATCCCTAATCCAGGAACCTTGGATAGTGGGAGACAAGGTTTGTGGACTAGGGTCGAAGGAGTACAAGATAATTGTAGGTCAACATGAAGGTAAAACCCGCACCTGCATTCTCGCTAGAAAGCACTTTAATATCTTTCTGCTCCATAATTATAGCGATAGCGACAACACGGCGGCAAGCCTAGAGCTGAAAGGGACACATCTCAGGCTGATGTCGTCCTACATGGCCCATGAGGAAAACGATCCTCCCAACGATGTGGATGGCGACGCATGACGACATATATGACACTTGTCTGCTTCCCAGACTTCCCTGTACCCACAGATATAACAGTTTATATGCTAGTAAGTTTTCTATTTATTTAGTTTCAGGAACATTATTTTTTTTACAGATTCTGTAGATAGGTTGCATCTTAGATCTGTCATTACTGTTTAGGAGCAGAAAATGCCCTTTCCACTGAAACCTGGGCAGGCACAGAATGAAGTACCTTGGCAAGATGGTACAGGCGTGGATATGTGAACTTATTTTCTTCCCAATAGCTTCCACGTTTAAATCTATTGGCTTTGGCGAATACCCATAAATTTCGGGTGTTGCCAGTTTTAGCTCCGGTTCGTCCTCTTCCTCATACTCTTCACATTCAGATGCAACTTTTTATTATGATTATTATTATTTTTATTATTATTTTATCATGAGTTTGGTGTCCAAGAAAAGCTTGTAGAAGTCCCCAAAAAAAGTTGTTCGCTTTGTAACTTTTTGGTGGCTCCAGAAATCGGCTCCAGCACAGACAGCAGCACTTTGATATCAGTCCATTGCTTTTCTGGTAGCTGCAAGTTTTGAGGCAAGTGTTGCTGGATGAACTCCTCGTACATATATGTATGCATACACTTTTTAGCATCTCATACGTTGAGCTCCATCTTGTGGGCACATCGGTGACAGGCAGGGGTAGCGCTGTAGTAGAAATTGCTAGTCTAAATGCAGTATACAAGAAGGAAATTATTCATTGGCATAATTAAAATTCGTTGTTTTGTATCCTTACCTGAACGTCGGTGTGCGCAATGTTTTTACAAGCTTTCGCGCACTTGCAACAGTTGCATCCCTTGAATCATTATTTAAAAAATCTTTTACGGCTAGTTGCATGGAGTGAGCAGCTCATCGGATTGATGAAATTGAAAAAATATTTATGTCGTCCATCAGCTCCTCATTTTCGAGATCAATGCTAAGCACACTTTCGGGGTCTTCGTTCAAACAATCGATTGCCTTCAAGACATTCTTACCATTGTCTTACCTTTCCCTTTCTCTGCATCTCGTGGGAACAAGATGTACAATAACAAAAACGAAAACCAAAAAAACAACAAAACATAAATGAGTGCGGCGCTCCCCAAATGCCAACTGGGAGCAATCCCAAGCACGGAAAGGCAGCGGCCCAAAGGCCTGGCCCAACCGGCTCTACAGCAGGGAATACCTGTAAGGTGGAAGGTGCCTGTGCGAACCCGAGGGTCCGGAGTGGGTGGCAAGGTAACTCCCGAAGCGTCACCGCCTCTGCCGTTGTTTCGGCCGCCGCCTTCGTCACCACTGTTCCGGCCTACGTCTCCGTCTCCGCGGCACGCGTCTCGGTTGCTGCCGTCTCGTTCCCTGCCGTCCCGGTCTCTGCCGTCGCAGTCGTGGGGGCGGGTCCGGGGTCCCTTCTCCGCGGGTCCCTGCTGTTGCTGCCGCGTGGCGTCTCCTCCCATACCCGGGCGCCGGCCTCTGGCTGGGCTTCACAGGGCGCGGTTCCCGAGGCCCACGTGATGTGCAGGGTTTGGTGATGCCACACCATCCCCTGTCGCACGGCGGTCCGCACTTCTTGCGACACGTACGGGCCCAGCACTGCCGCCTCGGGTCCTCTCCGCTGCTGTTGCTGCTGCCACTGCCCCTGCTGCTGATGATGCTGCTGACCTGGGCACGGCGCTGCCAGAGCTCTTCCTCCTCGGCCTGCTGTTCGTGCCGCGCTGGGCCCTCGTCGACCTCGGACTGTGGCGTAGGCTGCCACATTTCGTCCTCCTCCTCCTCGGCCTGCTGCAGCCGCCTCTGCCACTCGGACTCGGGATCCGTGGGCGAGGCTTGGGTCGTCCCCGGCAGCTCGCCCGTGGCCTGGGACTGCGCCCCCTTGGTCTCCGCCTCCCCGGTCCGGAGCTGCATCGGCGGCAGCACCACCCGGAATGGTGGGGGTGGCGGCGCCTCGTCGCTCTCCTCACCGGGCTTCTTTGGGCCGGTGACTTCTTCCGCCTGTCGTCGCAGCGCCTCCATCCGCTCGTCCCTCCGACGTCTCATCGCCAGCGCCGCCCTAACACCCGGTGGAACCTTCGCTTTACCACCTCGACTCTGTCGCGTAGGGTCAGCGGCTTTTTGGCTCTAGCGTCCGGCTCCGCCCTTTGCTGCTGCCTCTATCTGGCTTTTCTGCAGCGGTTGGCGCGCGCGGACCGTCGGTGAGTTGCACTTCTTCTCCGCTATCCTCTTCGGCGCTCTCTTCCGACGACACCGTCGGCGACACCGAGTCGTGTCCCGAGGGTGCAGGCGACACCAATGGCGAGGCCAACAGCTGGAGGAACTGGGAGCCATCACACCAATACTCCTCGTCGCTACGCGAGAGCAAGGACGCCCATCGCTGACGAGGAGAATCGGCGCGATAGCCCCCTTCTCCTATGATCGCCTTCTGTTTCTCGAGGTAGGCCCGGAGATCCTTCATTTTCTTTTCACACTCCTCGTGGTCGAACACGCATTTCATCTCCATGATTTTTAATACGTTTTTTTTTAATCTAAGTGCACGAGTCCGTCACCCTGCGTGCTGACGAGTCTCGTGCGTGTCCTGCGCGGCACCCTTCCCCAGTGTCCTGCGTGGCACTCTACCGTTCCTGGTCCTGCGTGACCCTTCAGGCCGACCCATTGCAGCCATTCCCCTTCACCCCTGTGTCTCTCGCTCCTCGGGTTGGGGTTTCAGATCTCGTATGTGTGCCGTTCTCTTCTTCCTGTCGCCCTCCTTTCTTAGGTTGCAGATAACTGGGGATATAAAGTCCTCTATCTGGTATGGCCCATCGTACCTTGGTGCCAACTTCGCGGCGAATCCCTCCGCTGCATTGGAAAGGTGGTGCTGCTTGGCCCATACGACCTCTCCCACCCTGGGTTTCCATGGACTTCTTCGCAGATTATAATGCCTGGCCTGGTCTTGGGCTGCCCTTTCCAAGTTGCTCCGAACTAACTGGAACAGCTCCTTCAATTTCCGTGCATTTTTATCCGGCGTCTCCGTGCCTTGTCCCGTGCCTACCGTCTCCTCGTCATATAGGGCTTTTGGCAGCCGGTGTTCCCTTCCTTGCACCACGAACGCCGATAAATATCCTGTTGTATCTGACACTCCCGAATTCATAGCCAGCATTAGCTCCGGCCATTTTTCGTCCCAACACCTTTGATCACTGGCGTACAGGGTGCTGTAAACTGATGGCGAACTCCTAGCTGCTCCAGGAATCTTTTAAATGTCCTGCTTGTGAACTGTACTCCATTGTCCGTACATTAATGCCTCGGCTGTGGCCTTCCACAGCGGCAACCAACTCAACACAAAAATACTTACCAGATATACTAAAACCAATACCAATTACCAACCAATTTCAATATTAAAAATATTAGTAGCGCACCGCAATTTAGGGAGAAATTAGAAAAACACTTGATAAACTCTTAAAAAAAAATAATAATAATAAAAAAAATAAAAATAAATAAATAAATAAAAATACCAAATAATAATAATAAATATTAGTCGTACTAAAAATGTTAAAATAAGAAAATCATTCTGTTTAAAAGCACACAACTATGTGAACTCCATGTGACTAGCGCATTAACATAAAGTAGAAATACTGTCGCGTTAGGAATATATACATATATGTATATAAAATAAAATAAATAAATTGTTCGAAGGGGCAATAATTTATTGTGCTGGTTGGAACAAGAAAAATTAATAATAGTATAGAAACAAAACCTACCGAATATTCACCCCCTTTGACATGGGCACACATTAACATTGTTTCCACAGATCCACAACCAAAGGCGCCTTTCAGCGAGGGACCACTGTACTGAAGCTGTAAATGACTTAATTTCCATTTTCTCCTTTGCAACGGTATTCGCATATTTCTAAAAGGCATGCGCAACGGCCGGCCACTGCTGCTAAGAGAGCGCAACGCTTGCGGTAAAAACATTCGGAGCTTTCCGTTCTTTTAGTTCTCTTAGTCGGTAATGCATTGGAGTCCAACCGACAAGTACACTGGCCAACATAAAAAAAATATATACATAAATATAAACTTATTTTCGTTTTGGATTTTAATTTCGGTCTTTCGATATTCTTTTTTCATTCTTAATTTTCTTTATATATGTATGTATTTATTAATATTATTATTCTTTATATAATATTCATATACCGTATCGTTATTATATACAGATGTATATCTATAAGTTTTCTCTCTATTCTTTAATGATTAAGACATATTTTTTGAATTCAATTAATTCTACTGGTCGAAATTAAATACTTGTGTTACTTGTGGTTTGGGGGTGTATAGCAGCAGCTGGACCTGGGCAAATGGTGTTTATTGAGACCAAGATGAACAAACACATCTACAAAAAAATTTTGACTGACAATTTAATGCCGAGTGTCAAAAAATTGGGTCTTGAAGCGAAAAATTTCTTGTTTCAACAAGACAATAACCCCAAAAATACCTCGTATTTGGTTCGAGAATGGCTGTTGTATCAGTGCAAGCAGTTAAAAACGCCGCCGCAGTCACCAGATCTGAAAATCATAGAGCATGTTTGGGATTTGCTAGAAAAAAAAATTAGGAAACATAAAATTTCCTCCAAGGAAATCCTTAAAACGGCTCTGATGACGGAATGGAAATAAAATTAATAAAATTGAAACCAATCATTTGGTAAAAAGTATGCCCCGACGTCTAAAAGCTGTTATTGAAGCTAAGGGCGGCCCCACCAAATATTGGAATCAGAAAAAATTGGGGACAATAAGTTTTTTTCGTACAAAATAAAAAGTGTCCGAATAATTGGTGTGCGTAAAAAAGTGGCCTTTTTGATACTTTTATTTTTTTTTTTTATATGATTTGAAATTAGCTGTAGTAATATCCATGTTCATAATGAAATAACATTTTTTTTCAAACTTAAATATTTTTTAAGTTATTTATAAAGAAAGTTGATATAGACGAGTGTCCGATTAAATGTTGTGCTGACTGTAAAGGCGACCACCATTGCCCTCCCTTCCATGATTGCTAAATTCCATATTAAACGTGAATAGCGATCAAAAAAAAAGTCTACCTATGCATGTACTTGTAATAAAATTGATAGATACAAAAATAAAATAAAGGCAATGAAATTAATGATTAAATTAGAAAAATATAATTTCGAATGCAAAATAAATATAAAAGGAATTTGTTTGTGGGTCAGTGTAAGTTAGTTGTACCATGTACATGCAGGCAACTGCATGGAAGGCACCATTGCTCGGAAGCAACAACACCAACGACTAACGCTATTCTAAGCTCTGGCGCTTATGCTTACGAGCATGTCGTTTCGGCTAGCGGGAAGATGGGCACAAAAGGGAACAGCAAAACATAGATTATTATAAATAACAATTCAAAATGACTGTAGGATTGCATACAGTGCTCCCTCGCTGAAGGCGCCTTTCGCTGCGGTTCTGAGGAGCTGTGGGATTAAAGGATTAGGGTTCCCCGATGGCTTTGGCCCGGTGTATAGAAAAGTGTGGTATTAGGTTATGTTCTCTTTTTATTTTCTAGTTCAGTGCTTCTCCCTCGCCGACGTGACCATTGGTCCCTCTAAGTTGGGCTCTACTGTAGAGACGAGGCTGTGCCGCCTGTGTAAAAGTTATGTCGGTTACGCAATTGCAGCGCCCATGCCCCAATGCTTATATTATATAAGATTATATTATATTATGACGAGACTGTAGCACTTGTAGCAGGAAATTCGGAGTTTTTTGGTGGCACCATCTAGTGATCAGAGAGGCAAGCGAACGATGGGTCAAGAGAAAAGAAAAAGTCGTTAACAGGTCAAAATGTCAGACTCTCTCGGTAGAAAATTCATCCAAGGACCTGTTAGAGGATTGTCGCCAGAAGGTTGGCTTCCCTATTGGCTATTCTCTCTTGAAAGTCGATTGAGTCGGTTGTGAATCGTTCCGAAGAAAAGAAAAAAAAACTAGTGAAAGAAAAAATTCGATTCGAAGGGAAACCTCAAAGCGTTGTCGTATTTATAGTCTTGGCGCTTAATAAACCGATGGAGCCGATGGAGCCATAAGCTGGAGAAACGGTACGATAGCACATTGAGTAGATTCTGTTATTAATAAATTAAAACTTGAATCAAAGGAACTAGGGCCGATCGGTGAGTGAGAGGGAAAATTGCTCACTCGAATTTATTTCGTAAAATTGCGGAGTTAGGAAACAGGATAGCTTGTCCATTTCGGACTTGTTAAGAATATTATGTTGTATGACACATAACTAGTTCTTTGGGCCGGCGAAAATCCTCTAGCTGAACCCTCCACGAGGGTGCTGGTTAATGGACACTGCATTATCCCGGGCAAGTGTAATGCACTATCGCTTGCACTGTCCGGGGTAATGAAGTGTCTAGCTAAGGCAATGGTATAAATACTGGGATGCACAAAAGGGAACAGTTAGAAAAGTACCAAAAAGGGATATTGTTCTCCGTTGTATGTTACTCAAAAGCCGCCGCAATTCAAGTCAAAAGGTAAACGAAGGAGAGGTTAAAATAATTACGGCGTCCATTCGAAAATGGAGGACTGTCGATTTTAACGCTGTGCTGGGGGTCTCAGACTGTTCAGATCTAGCCTCAGTCTCTTGAAAGAAAAACTGTTGGCGAAGGCAGACGAGCTATGTTTGGCCAGTCCACGTATCAAGAAAAGCGAAAAAAAGGAGGAAAAATCTTGACAGCTAAATGCAGCTAAGAAAAAAATATTGTGCGGTTATTGGAATATAATCCTACCAAGAAAAATATATTAAATGTGTGTTAAGTGCCAATTTCAACTGGTATGTTGCTCAGCCTCGCTATATACACCACCTACACTCGTGGCGTAGTGTAGTGCCTTTATTATAGGAATTTCATTTTCCAGATTGGCGGTTAGTACCAGCTTAAAATTCGGGCAATCTTTTGGTACCTGTCTGAACCCCAATACGAAAGCTCGCAACAACAATTTCCCCGATATTAGGGTCTCCGCCCGCGACGAGCGACTTATGCTCCTCGCCCAACTACAGCTCCGTACCCAAAATTCCCAACGCTTAGGCCGAACAGCAGAAAGCGGGAACAAGCAGTCGCTTGCGGGCGCGGGCTGTTTATGTGTCGCGGAGCCGGAATATATTGTAGGCCGTCCAATTCTGCAGAAGTTATAAAAGTGGAACGTTGCCGCAGTCCATGGAAGCGCTTCCATCGCTGTTTCAACGGGTCTATTGAAACCAATCAAAGGAATGCCGTAAGTGATCCGAAACAAAAAAAAATAATTTAATACATACATACATACATATGTACATATATTGGAGTTTGGGTGTTATTAGCAACGAGTTATTGCATAACCAGAAAAAAAAACCTCACGTAGTCAAGAGCTTCTTCGCCTAAGAGAGTCTGTGCGCTCTCCCTTATGCCCCGCTGGCAACCACAAGCGCAACCATACGCCGCGCATAAGAAACAGTTCTCTTACGAACCAGGCGCAAAAGGGAAGAGGCGAGGCTGGTCGGTCTGACTCTCTTTTCTGCTTTCTGCTTGCGTTTGCTTGCAATTAAAGCAATTAAATAACTGACCTGCCCTACCGATCGTTGCGCACAGTTTTACATTCCCTGAATAGCCTTTAGTTTGCATATTTAATTATTTATCTATTTACCTAATATAAAAAGTTACACTGCCTTCTTTAAATTTTTAAGTTATATGTATTTCAATCGAAATTGTTGCGATGCGCGCTCGATTGTTCAATATGAAATATAGTATTTAACATGAATTGGTGCTAGAGTTCGATATGCGGGGGCCACGCTGGGCAAAGGAGGGTAATGTGGTTGCATAGAAGGCTGTAAAAGCCTCCTTTATGGGATCACCGGATGAAACGGGAGCGGTGATCATGGTAGGGTAGGCATAAGTGGTCACAACAACACCGTGTCCCGATGCGTATGTGTGTATGTGTCCGTGTGCGTGGTTAGGTGTATTTGCTCATGTTCGTATTTGTGTCCGATACTTCGCTGGACGTGAAATTTTAATTAACGTTACTGTATCTGTGTTATGATTGTTGGAGTAGAGCTGTGTCCCGTCCGTCCTGGGAAATTACAACCCCCCCATTTCTTGCCGATGGGGGGGTTGTAAGCCGGAACAAGCACGTGCCCGGACGGGGGACGAACCATCACCTGCTCAGCCTTCCTTGAAGGTTTCTAATACCCAATATGCTACAGCGGTCAGGCCTAAAACGCTGGGGAGTGGCCCCCTCGAAGATGAAGGGATGAAGGCTAAAGCACAATACAAAGCGGCCCTCAACATCAAAAGCCGGCTGCAAGGTAAGGCAGACATCTCCCAGGAGGAGAAGGTCAAGCTGGCCTGCGCCGAGCAGTGAGTAGAGGAGGGCCGGCTACATTACGCTCAGATGCTACAGATGAGGGCGTCGTATGGCGAATTTGCCAATAAGGTGGAGGAGATGATGGCCACCAAGAGGCAACGCTCGACTGAGAGTGCCATTAAAGACACACCTGCGAGCAAGCGGCAACGCGGGCCCAAGAGTGCAGCCCCTCCACCGAAAGTGGCGAAGAAGCCAACACAGCCAAAAGCGAAGGTTAGTGATGTGACCAAACGACATCTGATCGTGGCACTCATCGACCGTAGCGAGGAAAACGGCAAGATGACAGCGGCACAGTGGAAGCTGGTGCATGCCCGTCTCGTCGACGCACTATTTGCTCATACGGAGGAAGACCGATGGTGGTTTCGATGGTGCTGGGTGGCTCATTGGGGCTAAAATCCTAAAGTGCAACGCCGACGCAACCCTAAGGTGGCTGGCGCGCACGGTCTGCCAACTGGAAGGAAGTGTGGGAGGGGGCCAAGCTGGAGGTTGTGGACCGGGAGCTTTTCCCGTCCAAGCCTAAGGCGAAGGTACTCTTCCGCATCACAATCCAGGGGGACCGAGCGCTGAAGCTCCTTCAGCGGCAAAACGCGGACGTGCCAACGGCCGATTGGAGGATCCTACACATTGGTAGCCCACTACCCAACGAGGGGGGCGAATGTGTGATCCTCCAAATAAACAAGGAAGCAGAGGATCTGCTATACCCCAAGTTCGGGAAGATGGTGTGGGGCATGGGTAGCGTCTACCTGCGCCTCAAAAAGCGCCACCCTGAGGACAAGGACGCGCATACCCTGCAGGCAGGCGAGGTGGAAAAGAACCTAGGTCTCGAGTCCATCGTGGAGGCCGCCCAGGGTCTTGCGCTTGAAGACGAAGAAGAGGAAGACGGTGACCTGACGCTGGTAGTCAACCCGTCAGGTGCAAGTGAGCCAGCCACCCATGCTGAGTGTGCTGCAGCTCAACTTGCATAAAAGCAAGGTAGCGTCGGCGGAGCTCCTCATCGCCATGGAGCAAGGGCTCGCCGACATAGCTCTAGTCCAGGAGCCCTGGATTGCGACAGGCAATTCAGTGGCCGGACTAAAGTCCTCAAATCACAGCTAGTTATACTTAACATCGGTAAGCAGGAACACAATGTATGGGGAAGCGCCGACATCAATGACAGAGGTCACTCTTAGACTTTATACTACCAACTAATCTCTACATGGCAAACGTTGGGGAGGAGCACACCTATGGAGTCTTAGTGTGGTGGCAAGATACCGAAAAAAAAACGTATCATAAGCTTATAGAAAAGACTCAGCGACAGGCTTTGCTCTGTATCACAGGGGCGCTGAGGTCAACCCCAACAAAAGCACTTGAAACCCTACTTGGAATCGAACCGCTAGACATCCACGCTCGTCTGACTGCAGGAAAGGCAGCACAACGCCTCATCGCTTCAGGAAATCTCTCGCCACAAGGATACGGGCATAGTTCAATTGGCAGGGAAATGACCAGATCAACTGATTACATGACACCCCAAACTTGCCTCGACGTCAAAACAACCGCATCTTTAGGACCCGAAGACTGGAAAATCGGAAGGGACCAAACTGAGCACCTTAATATATATACAACGGCTCCAAGATAGACGGAGGAGTGGGAGCGGGCCTAAACTGTACAGACCCTGAGATAAGGCTGTCATATAAGCTACCGGACCAAAGCAGCATATTCCAAGCAGAGGTTTTGTGCCATCAGGAAATCAGCAGAGGCCGTTCTTCTCACTGAACGAGCACACGATGCGGTCAACCTATCGAAGGAAACGAGACGGCGGATGTACTAGCTAAGGAAGGCGTCGGGCTGGCGAATACGAGTACCGAGAACTTTCCTGTCTCCCTTAGAACGCTGCAAAGTGATCTAGAAAAAGAGTCCAGATCACAAACCGAAAGTAGGTGGAGGAGTACCACCACCTGCAGAACATCGAAGGCATCACACACAGAGACAGTTGTAGGAAATGTGTGGAACCTGGGGCAACCGAAACCCTGGAACATCTCATCTGCAACTGTCCTTATCTCTTAAGGGCAAGGAGGAAATACCTGGGCGTGCCGGTGCTGGCATCACTGGAAGATGCCTCCAAGAGGACGCCAAGGCAACTGCTGGCATATGCGATAAATACTTCGATTCTCGAGGACTTAAAAATCCCCTAAACACTGCCGCGACGGTTCATACCCCCCTATCGGTCTTACTAAGGGCCATATTGCCGTATGTGGGGCCCCGCTGAGGGCCGTCCGGGTCAACCTCACCTAACCTAAACTAACTAGTTATTTTGTGGGATTTTATACATATATCTCATTTATCTATTCATTCAATGTGGGTGATTAGATCATGGTACTTGCGGGTAATGTTATTGTTTTAGCCAGTAAGTAAATAAATTTTATAAAAGGTATTTACTTACCTCGGAGTAATTACATATGTCTCGATCTTCAAGACAGCCTCTGGGAAAGACAGGTCCATTATCGGAAAACAAAACTCTGTGTGGGATACAGCGCAATGAACAAAGAGATTTTGTTTTACATATGCCCGTACCTAAGGCAAGCCTTGTACTATGGTATCGACTTCTGGAGATACTTCGCGTTAAGGGCGCTGGAAGCTTGGGCCCTGGAAGCTTGGGCCCTGGAAGCTTGGGCCCTGGAAGAAACGGAAACTGAAGAGCTGGAGAAGGTAAAAGGATGCCGGATGGAACGGTAAAGCAGCATCGTATCCAGTTTATGGAGGGCGCAGAACCCTTTCAAGATCGGCATTGCCTTCAATCCCCAGCGATGCAGGAGGTAGTCTGGTCCGAGCTGGACAAGATGCTGGAACTAGGAGTCATCGAGGTTAGCGATTGTTCATGGAGCAATCGGACGACGGTGGAGCGGAACACAAATAAAAATAGATTCTGTTGGGACGTGCAAAAACATGAACCAGCTCTCCGTAAAAGACGCTTACCCTCTTCCTAGCATCGAGGGCTTACTATCAATCTCAAATTCGCGTTCTGACAAATCAAACTGGAACCAGAAAAAAGGAAGTTCACCGCATTTAACGTTGCAGGTCGTCCACTTTACCAATTCGAGATGATGCCGTTCAGACTCTGTAGCGCTGCCCAGGGGTTATGCAAGGTGATGGATAAGGTGATCAACAGTTTTTGTTTATCTGGATGATCTCTTGGTGATAGCCCCGGAGTTTCCAGACGCATCTGCGATATCTTCGATTGGTGACATAGTGCGCAAAAAGACAATTTGACGATACGCTTAAAAAAAATCAAAATTCTGCTTTAAGTCCCTGAAATACCTAGGGCTTATCATCAGAGGTGGCACGTTGAAAATGGATCCTGATAAGGTTGTGACTATTCAGTAAGAGATTCATAAGAACCGCATGATGGTAAAGGCGATTCATCAAGGACTTTGAGATCGAATACCGAAAGGGAGTCGACAACATAGTGGCATATATATATTTATTTATTTACATATAGATACATATATAAATATAGTATATATACACTATCACGCTCAATCGAGGAGATGTCTCTAGATCCGACGGAAATCCTCGGATTTCAGTCGACGAAATTTGAACCAACGGAACACCCGGAGTTGAAAGGAGAATTCTGCAAGAACAAACAGTTATTGCCTGACCTGCGAGTAGACGGGGACCTAATATTCAATCGAATGGCCTTCCCGCAAATGGACGACCAAGTGGAAGGGTCCATGTGGAAATTATGGATTCCCGCATCATTGACAAAAGCTCCCATCGGTGGGATAAAAAATACTTCTCACCGATTAAAAAGGCTTTACTACTGGCCGGTGATGACGGCACATGTGCGGGAGTACTTCCGAACCAATTCCCGTAGCCAAGTAGGGATCGGTCAGGAAGTAGTCACGAAGAGGCCATTCGAGACAATTTACATAGACTTTCTTGGAAAGTATCCTAGGTCAAAAAGGGGACAGGCCTGGATTTCTGTCGTTGTGGACCATTTCTCGAAATTGACCTTCTTGAAGGCGATGAGAAAGGCGACCGCGCCGAGCGTCGTTCAATTCCTGGTGCAAGAGGTCTTCTAAAAATTCGGAGTGTCAGAGGTGATCCACTCCGACAACGGAAAGCAGTTCCTGTCAAAGACGTTCATGGACATGGTCAGCGCCTTCGTGATCCAACACACGCGCACAGGAGTCTACTCTCAGCGAAGCAATGCAGCCGAGAGGGTAAACCGGACGATACTCGCTGTGGAGATAATGTTTATTATCCCCAATCGGCCGACTAATTATTTCGAATTAAATAAAACTCGGCGCAGAAATAAAATTACGATATGTTCTTTAATGCGTGACATCCAAATTGCAAGTGTGGCTTGCCTGCCCTTTACATTGCCGCTCCGATCGCTAAGCGCAGCTTCGCTCGGCCGACGTCGGTAGGCAGACGCAAAGCGGAGATAGCGAAGAGCGAGCTGGCAGAGAGCGTTTAGCAGGGCAAGCACGCGCAAAGCTTTAACAAACAAATGAGTGACATAGACATAAGTAACAAACAAAATAAGCGGCTGAGGGCCAAGAATTAGGTGCTGTTTGGCAAGCAGCTAATCGGCTGGGTTCTGCTCCAAACACTCGCTGCAATAAGGATGTCTTTGGAGAAGGACCACAGATACTGGGATACGTACCTACCGGAGATTGAAGTGTCAATCCGTGACTCAGTGCACGAAGCCACAGGCGTAACGCCTTTTTTCGCCGGCAGCATCCCGAATCAGGCAATGCTATAGAAGAAAACGAAAAAAAATCGGGGAAAATCCATAACAGAGCTGACTAGTGGGACGGACGAAACCGAAAGTACACCCAATATACAATGTATATAAGTGAGTCCGCTCCAAAGGGGGAGAAAAAATCATTTTTGTTTTGTAAGTCCATAGGGAATTGGGCCCGGGTCCGCCATTCTGGATCATTTTTTTTTTATCCCTCCGAACCATCCATTTTAAGCCTTTATTATATCGTATTTTTTAAGTAACTAGTTTAATAGCAGAAAATAGTTAATACAATTTCAATACCTATACTACCTTCTAAATTTGATAAAACTTAGAATTAATCATTATTCTTGATCAAAAAAAATAAAACTAAAAAATAATGATTATCAATGATTTTTATTTTTTTCGCTTAAAATAAAACTCAACAGGAATTTACGGCTTCTGTGTTAGAATGTTCGCCAATATTATTGAATATGCTTGTCAAAAGACCACAAAGCCACAACCTGCGCTAAAATTTTCCTTTTGAAAATACATTAAAATTGTTTGTTATTTTTGGTTTTGTTGTCGGAAATACGTTTAATTAATAAGTATTATTTAATTTTACAGAAATTAATTTCGACAATGATTCGTCCGCGAGGTTGCATCTCTGATCAGTAAGCATCATTTTGAGTGCCGAAAATGATCTCTCAACACTTGAGTCGCAGGAACTGAGTGCACCACTTTGGCCAGCTGGTATAAGTTTGGGAAACGGTATCGATTTTCCTCCCAATACTCCATAATATTGGAGGTCAAGCAAATTGGCTTTGGGGTATAGTCGTCAATTTCGGCATATCCTTTCTTGATGAGGTCTGCTCGCTCTCCATCCTCAGTTTCGTCTTCTGAAGCTACCTCAATAGTTTGCAAAAACTCGTTAAATAGCGAGCAGGTGTTTGAGTTTTGCGACTTACCGAACGAAGTTATCGTCAAGCTGCTTGAGCAAGGCTGTGCTATTGCAATAGTCTGAAATATTAATTTTTAATATGTTATGTTATATGTATAAAAATGATATAAATACTAACGGGTTCTTTCAAATTAAATAGCTGCAAGAAAAGCTGCTTTAACTGAGCTCTGGCGAGCATCAGGAATACTCGTCTTTTCCGTGGATCCAAGTAGATACTGCAAACGATTGCATCGCACCCCAAAAGGCTCTCCTCCCTGTCACGGATGCACTGGCTCAAAGCTTGACTTTCACTGGTACTTGCTGCTGCCACAGTGAGCTTGAGCTCCAGCCATAACTTGTAGAAGTCACCCATGAATAATTGAGTGCTTTGTAATTTTACTGTTGCAAGATATGCCAGTCCCAGGGTATTAACAAGCCTTTTCAAGTCACTCCACTCAGCTGCAGTTAATTTTAATGAGTTTTTTAGGCGCCTTTCGCAAAAATCTTTGAATTGTTGCAGCTTGCTCAGCATACTGTATGTTGAATTCCAACGAGTCGCAACATCTAGCACTGGTTGGGGCAATGACTCTTCAGTTATTAAATACCTACATTACAAAGAAAAACGACATTGTATAAAAACATTTTTTGGTTTTTTTTCTGAGATTGCGACCCATCTTGAAACGCGACTAAGAATAATCACCAAACACTAAGTAGCAATGCATTTACACTCGCGGCTTAAGATAAGCAATTCTAAAAATAGATAAATAAATTGAATGAGCGTAGTCAAGCTCAAGTAAGTTTTCGTAAGTCTTCTTCCCCCCTCAGGTACGACTTTGAGCAACTAGCTTTCCTTATCTTTTATTTGTTATTGATACATAAAAGCAGTAGTAACGTAGTTTCAATAAATACAAATATATATATTTACATAAATAACACAAATAAATGCTGAGATTTATTTTGAGCGAAATATAATATATAAAACTGAGTATAATATATTAATTTATTATTTTTTAAATGTATTTTCAAAAAGAAAATTTTAGCGCAGGGTGTACATTCTAACATTCTAACACAGAAGCCGTAAATTCCCGTTGAGTTTTATTTTAAGCGAAAAAAATAAAAATCATTGATAATCATTATTTTTGAGTTTTATTTTTTTTTTTAATCAAGAATAATGATTAATTCTAAGTTTTATCAAATTACTCAAAAATAATGATTATCTGTGAAGAAAATCGTAAAAAATCAAAAGTTTACAGCAATGCATAGATTGTACAAAAATAAAGATTTTGGTGCAAATAGTGTTTTTCTAGGAATAAGAGATTTTTTTATTTAACAAAAACAAAACTAATGATTATTTGCGGTCCTTGGTTCTTTTTAGTGTCATTAGAATTTTTCCATCTTAATCCTTTAAAAATATGCAAATATGCAAATTCCGAGGTCTACTGATGTGGTATGAAATAGTGCGGTCCTGGTAGAATAAAATTTGCTGTTGGAGACATATGACCGAGCTCGAGGTACACCTTCATAAAAGCAAAGCACATTTCTCGAAACGAGCTATCTTCTAGACTTCTACGCTCTAACCATAAGAATCGGCACTTTGCCACTAATATCCGGCTGCTGGTTCGTAATGGTGCTGAGAACCCAAGAATGTGCGACGAAACTATGATTTTTTAACCTCGACTATACATATATTGTAGTCGGTCAACCGGCGCAGGATGTGACGAAACCTGCACTCTATTAGCCTGACCTTGCGAGGGTGAACATCTGTGCAATAGTGTGTGGTGTGAGCAAACTCTGCACTTAGAGGATGTGCACTGGGAAACTCTATGCCCAGATTTGATGGGAATTAATGCACAGCTGCTTGCCCTTTGCAAAGTCGAACCGCTCCAACACGGGTATCGCCCCAAATCCATAACAATTTTGAATCGAGTGGTTGGAGCCAAAATATATGCACTTTGGATCGGTAGACTTTTCTGCCCTTGCGCAAGACAGCGACGACCTGGTGTTTTTCTTTGGTTTTCCTCTTCCTTTGGAGGATTCATCTGCTGAAAGGTGCTGGTAAAGATGAAGTGCAGTGCGTTCAAGCCGAACAATATCCGAACCAAGCACGCATAAGTTCGTTAAAATACCAACGCATAAACGTTAAGTTCGATTCGAAACGCGTGAACGAAACCACTTCGAACCATTCTAAACGCAAACTATAACAGCCAAGCTTTGGCTCGACGGATCAAGTTCGAACCACGTTCGACACGATACGTAAGTTAAAACGAAGACGAAGCGGCAAAGTTCCACAAATTTAAGAGAAGGAACGAACTGGGAAAACAAACAGTCGAACGATGCTCCAATGTTATAGTTAACATGCCTGAAAAAAGCTCTCAAACCAGCTGAGCTTTCAGCTCCGCTTTCAGCTATAGTGTGCGCGAGCCCTAAGAGAGACCGAAATGATAGCTTCTTAACACACGAACGAAACGCGAGCTTAGCGTGGCCAGCAAAAGGGGCCGATATGTCAAGCGAAGCTGCGAAAGCAAGCTACGAAACGAAACGCCATGCTGTGATCAGGGCAAATACCGAATGCGACAATAAAGAGACGCGTATGTGAGGCATTAACGAGATGAATTTGGGAAGAGAACGGCAATGCGCATTAGCTTACCGCTGCAAGCGTCAATGTTTTCCCGAATCGAAAGACGAAATATTGCAACCCAAGAACCGAAGTAAGCTTTAAGCTTTGGCGTTGGCAACCCAGTATTCATGCTTCTTCTATCTTGGCTCTTCACTATGCTCTTCATTCTCCGGTCTGCTGGCGCTGGCGCGACACACGGTTATTCGCGAACAGCGTCTCCCAAATACCACGTCCTCTGCCAACTCATTTCGCTGCGAATTCAGCTCCTCCGTCAGTTTGTTATTTGTTGAAAACATTTCCTTAAATGGGTCCCAACTCCACTCCGTTGTCGTCAGCTGTAGTGCGTATTCACCTTCGCAATCAAATGGGTACCTTTCCAAGAGTGAGGTCCATGCGAGGGTTGACTCTGGGACTAATGAGCTGCAGAGTTCAGGGCCAGATCGATGTTGATTGGGATGGATCTACCAAACCTAGGCAACCATCTTAATGGTGCAGCTGCCGAGCGTTAGAAGAAGCCAGCCACGGTTTAAGCGGGACGGGAGCGGTAAGGACATTAGCCCATGAGCCATTTCAACAGCGTATCAAGCTGCCTACTGAGGTCATGGAATGCCCTGGCCGTCAGCCCTATATCAGAACAATCATATGTGGCTTCCAGTATACTATTCGGAGGACCTTAATGGGTTCGGTGCGCCGGGCATGTTGGTAGCCTGCCATTTCCATTTTCTGTCCGCTGGAACGAATTCCTATCAGGATGGATGGCCGTCATTTGGAGCAGCCTTTTTCCCCAGCCATTTGCGTCCGTTATGAAGTGCCGTTAGTTGGAGGGTAGTCACCTGCCGGCTCTAGTAGATCCGCGCATTGTGCCCTCTGTAGGTGGCTCTAATGAATGGCCATCAGATGCCCCTTTGGTACGTAATTGGCTTATGTATATGCCTATTCCCTGACCGATTTTTTGCCTGCTGGTTTCTTGCCGTCCATGCGGGAGCACCAGGAAAAAATGCGTCCGCACTTTACTTATTTATTTATTCGCCAACGGAGTAAAATATCCTTATCTGGCTAGACTAACTTATTTCTAACTAAGCAGGTCAGGACAATCGATGTTACCCACTAGAAGGGCATAAACAAAGATCTGAGCCGCAATGGTCCTTCGATCCTCGAGAGAGGAGAGATGCACGAGGCGACATCTGCACTCATACGACGGCAACGGAATGGAGAAGGGCAGAGGCTGGAGTGAAAATTTAAGAAATTTTCTTTGCAGTCTTTCGGTGCGTGAGATTTGAAATACACCAGTGGGATTCCAGACCATGGAAGGGTACTCCAGACGCGATCGTACAAGAAATGAGTACAAGCTTAACCTCGTACTAACCTCTGAACTAAGATGAATTGCGCTTAACAGAGCAGCCATGTTTTCCTTTGGGCAATATAAAATTCAGATGCTCAGCAAAAAGAAATCTTAACTCGAATAAGACCCCCAGGTCAAGTATCTCTGTCTGCTTTAAGAGAGGATTTCCATATATATCTATGAGGACAGCACATTGAAAATACACTTGCTAAAGGAAACAAAGCAACATTTGCTAACGTTGTGGGGGAACGAATTAGGTCTGCACCAACGAGCAACTCTATCCAGGTCGCGCTGAAGAAGGATACTGTCGCCTAAGGTTTTGATCGATCGGAAGATTTTAAGATCATCAGCATAAAGCAGATGCCCAGAAGCTTGAATGCTGAGAGATATGTCGTTGATAAAAATTGAGAAGAGAAGTGGACCAAGTGCACTTCCCTGTGGAAGGCCGAAGGTAGCCAAGAATGGGTCCGAAGGTTTCCATTTAACAATACGACATACTCTCGCCGATCAAGATATGACCTAAACCAACTGAGCAGGAAAAAATGAATCCCTAACCGATGCAGCTTGGCTATTAAGGCACAGTGGGAGACTTTGTCAAAGGACGTTAACGCTGCAGACCACTGTCACTGTATTTTTCTATTTGGTAATAGAATGACTGACGTGAAATATTGTATAATCCACTGATATTTTGCATCGGAATACCAGGGTTAAACTTCAGAATAATTTCATTTTTGAAGAGATTTACTCCATTCCTTGTTTTACCCATGTTTAAAAAATTATTGAGCTTAACTAATTTGTATCAGGAATTAAAATCTCTAAACTAAGATAAGCCGTAACAATGGTTTCGCTTTCTATCAACGGCAGATCAGTGCAGCTTAGCTCAGCTTACGAATGAGATTAAGAATCATATTAAGAAAACCCAGCATTCAACTTCAAAGATTCTTTGCAATATACTTTTTGCATTCATGTATTTAACGGTAAATCAGATAAGAGAACTGTTACATGTAACATTTGTCAAAACACAACTCTAAACGTTGCGTAGAGTTTTTTCAATATACTTTATTATTATTATTAAATAATGCTAATACATGTTAAAACTTAATATTAACAGAAGTTGGAGCTATAGCTACTGAGGCCTTGAGCTCTAGGGTAATTGGGTCAGATTTAATACATATATACAAAGTTGTTGGGATGAGTATTTATTAACAGTATGTTCGGTTATATATTGTGGAGGATATTTGCAGTTTGAAGGAATTTGAGGATAATTTTGGAATTTGAGTTGGTGGGGTTTGCGATAAGGTGCATGGGGTCGTTGTTATTGAATGATAGGGACCTTTGTGGTGAGAGTGAGGGACAGGTGTATAGTGTGTGTCGTAAGTCTATGTTCGAGTTGTGGCACAATGGACATGTGTTGGGCAATGTTTTGTCAATGTAGTGGGCGTTGGTCAGCTTGGTGTGGCCCAGTCTCAGTCTATTAAATATGACCTGGTGCCTTCTATTAAGGATATTGTTTTTGGGGGTGCTGTTGGTAGCGAGGTTGCTAATTTGTTGGTACCATGTAGAGGTGTTTGTGAGGAGGTCAGTTTGTTTGGATTGGAGGATTTTTTTTAGGAAGTGTGCAATATCGGTAGAGTTGTGGTTTGGGGTGTAGATAAGGGGAAATTTGGCGTTCATTTTGGCTGTAGAGTCGGCGAATTCGTTGCCTTTTATGCCTATGTGACTGGGTATCCAGATTATTAGGATCTTAGGCAAGTGGGTGGATAATAGGTTTCTGATCGAGGAGGCGTAGTAGGAGTGATTGTTGGGGTTCCTGATTGAGGTGATAGAGGAGAGGGAGTCGGTGCAGATAGCATATTTTCCACGTTTATGTCGGGTAAATAAGATGGCTTCGTGTATTGCAATTATTTCGCTGGAGAGTTTTCAATATACTTATGCCAACGGGTGTATATAATTTTTTCAGCAAAAATCTCTTTCATATATGTACATACATGTAGAAATGTTAAAATGTTAGACCGTTTTTTCGATATTTAGGGTAAGTTTTATAATACTTCTACTGTGTTTTTTAATAATAATTGCTTGACTACGACTTTGGCGACAGACAACTGATAAGACGACGGCTAACAACTGAGTAATGAAAGTGCCCTCCGTACGCTTGACGGCTCTCTCGATCTCTGATTCGCACTCTGCTCTCTCGCGATCAGGAGTGCTGCCAGATTTTGAGCGTCAAAATGGGCTAGATTTTATAAAAATACAAGCAAGAACAAGCTAAAAATTGTAAAAAACAGGCTACAAAATAGGCTACAAGTAAAACAGCACAAAGATATACATTTCTAATTGTGTTATTATTTCATCCAATTTGCTATTACTCCAATCGGTATATTTATCGCTGGAACGTATTAAATTTAAATAATTTCCGGTAATTGGTAGTTGTGGCAACATTTGCCATGACGGCGCAATCCATATGCGTTAAATTTCAAACGAATTTTAGTCGTATACATCGAACAATTAAATATTTCTAAAACAAACTTTATATTTAATATTAAGTTTAAGAATTTAACAGTCATTTTGTTGCTAGGTTCTGTCTTTGTTTGTAGTGAGGCGGACGAAGCTCAATTCCTCAAGACGATATTGATGATCCAGTGAAACCTCCTAGTAGCCGTTGCAGGAAAAATGAACCGTGGGGTTTCCTGGTATATACATACATATGTATTTATTCGGGAGGTCGCGCGGTAGCTCGGCCGTTTGAATCGGGGGTGACTACTAACACTTATGATCTATGCTCTATGCTGGCTTGAGCGCCGTGTGGATAGTGAACTGTGGATCGTAGACCTCCCGAGCGCCAATCCGAGCGCGCGAGCGCAAGTTGGGACGGGGCGCCCGGAATTGGCACAGTGCGGGGCAATCATCTGCTGCTGGCCTGAACAGTCTTAAGGATATTCAGTTGAGAGAATACCCGTTCAATCACAGCATTTGACCACGGTAGACTTATAATTCCAATGCCAAATAAAGCATTTTCTTCAAAAGGTTAGTTTTTGCCAGCATCTTTATAAGTCAGTACTTCTGACCAAAGCTTTATTGTGTTCTCTGTACTTTAAGGGACTGTAACGAACCTGCTTTTTGGGCTCGCTCAGCGGTCGGCAGATTCGCCGCAACGTATTTTTATTGTTGCCCCCAACGACAAATAATAAGACCTTGCTCTTCTTTAATCTAATTTCGCTTTATTCGTAGTTATATTAGGACTTAGGGCTAGATGTTACAATTTCACTTATCTACGGATCTCCACCACGCGCGGGCTCTCGTCGGGTGTGGCAGCGCTGAGGCTAATGATTGGGGCAATTTGACCTCCGCTATTGCTTTGGCCCACCACTCAAATCCGCACTCTACGTCTCGCACTCCCCTCTTAGCTTCCGCCGGCAAACGGGGATCTCCTCTTAAGTTAGACTTACTCTGGCGGCAGGCGGGGCCTGTCTTCCTGTTGCTATACACTTCACTGCACTTCTTCGAACCGTACCGGGTATCACTCTTACGTTTCGACGGGGTTTCAACGTGCGCGCGCAATCACTTATCCACGGGAAAGAGCCCCGCTTCGACGCCGCAGCCTCCTTTTATAACCCCTTGACAGGCCCCGGCTCGGCGTCGGTAGTTTTCCATCGCCGTCTCCTGGTTTCCACGGCCTTCGTAACGGGGCCTGGCCGGTGGCGTGATCCCATGCCCTTATTTGGTCATGCGTCGGATCACTGCCGGCCCGATCCCGCCGTCTCCTCTGCCTCTCGCGTGTCTCTCTCTCCGAGAGCGGGACACTTCTCCTCTCGGGGCCCTAGGCCTCTTCGCCGCATCCGGATATCCGTGGGTATCTGGACTGACCTTCGCCTTATCCGGCCAGCCATCAGCCTTTATCCGACCGTCCCACCGCCTTTATCCGGCTGTGCTTTGGTCGAATTCGGCCTGTGGGAACCGCGGTTCCTCACAGTCCTTATACTGGACACACAGTTTAACATCATCCGCATACATAAGTACTCGAAAGTATGTTTATACCGAAGGCAGGTCATTAATAAAGAGTGTGAAGTGTAAGGGGCCAAGATGGCTTCCCTGTGGTACTCCCGAAGAAACCTTTACTGGTGAAGAGAGGGAGTTTTCGAAGAGGACTCTTTGAGATCTAGAACAAAGATAGCTAGAAATCCATCTCAGGAGGTTGGGCGGAAACCCTAAAAGGTCAAGTTTATGTGCTAAAAGGGAATGGTTTACAGAGTCGAATGCTTTACTAAAGTCGGTGTAAATAACATCCGTCTGTAAGTTACCTTGAAAGCCTTTAATAATGAAAGAGGTAAACTCTAATAAGTTCGTGGTGGTTGATCGCCGCCTTATAAATCCATGCTGAGTTGGAGATATAAGTGACTTGCAGAGATGTTGCAAGTGCGGAGTTAAAACCTTCTCAAACATTTGGGAATAGCGGATAACTTTGCTATACCTCTATAATTTTTTGCGTCAGAATGCTACCTTTTTTATGGAGAGGAATTATAAACGATTCCTTCCAAATCCAGCACGAAGAATCGATGGACAGGGTGAATAGTTTAAGCAACGGTCCACACAGAGCCTCGGCGCAGTATCTGAGTACACAACCTAGAACGAAGATCGAAGATCATGAAATAAAGAGCATTTATTTAACAAGGAACTGAAAATGCCGTTCGACCTCGGTAAACCGTATGGGTATGGATGATCAGAGTAGCTTTCCTCAGAATAGGTGGTTTGGAAAAATTGGACAAAAAGATCGGCAATTGCCTGATCATTATTTGCCGACGTATTACAAAATGATAGAGAGGATGGGTGTGCGGACATTCTACGCTTACTGTTTACGAAGCAGTAAAATGGTTTAGGGTCCTGAGAAAAACGTATCCTGCATCGAGATAGGTAGTTCTTATAGCATTGTGCATTAAGAACTGAAAAGTTGGACCGAGCTATTACATAGCGAGAGTGAGAAGTAGGAGAACCAACTTCTTGAAATTTTTTATAAAGTTTTGAGTTTTTTCGGCTGGATAACTTTTTGGTAAGCCAAGGGGGTTTTCCAGATCTAATCGGACAAGAAAGCGGGACACAAGAATCAAAAAATGTGCCAAGAGTATTGTAAAACGAGGGGGAACGTTGTGAGTTGCTGCGGAGACCGCAACTCTACATTTATACCCGATACTAAGTCAGTATGGCTCTCCTTCGGCAGACGGAGCTAATATTAAACGACACGACAAAGAGTGCGTGCGAGAGAGACAGAAATTCAGTCTGAGCGTGACGGAAGGGGGTGGGGCGAAATTTTGAGATAAACGTTTTATAGTGAAATAACAGGAGTGCGGATACCAAATTTGGTTACTCTAGCGTTAATAGTCTCTGAGATTTGTGAATATCCCCAGATTTTCGTCCTTTACGGGGGCGGAAGGGGGTGTGGCGAAATTTTGAAACAAACTCGCCTCGGTCCGATAGCTTAGGAGTGTGGATACCAAATTTGGTTGCTCCAGCTTTTATAGTCTCTGAGATCTAGGCTCTAATGTTTTACTCTAAGCAAAGCCGCCTATGCTACGTGTGTGTTAGAGAGAGACAGGGCGAGAAATTCTGCAGTCTTAAAGATATGGTCATTCTCTACAATTCTGCGTTTTTGGTTTTCTCATATCTTTAAAATTCTGGATGCCACAGATTTTCGTCCTTTGTGGGGGCGGAAGTGGGCGGGGCGAAGTTTTGAAATATTTTTGTAGCAGTGACATATCACAGAAGTCTGGATCCAGAACATCGTTGCTCTAGCTCTTATAGTCTTTGAGCACTAGGCGCTGAAGGGGACGGACGGACGGACAGACGGACAGACAGACAGGGCTCGGAAACGATTCCTTCTGGACGTTACACACATCCATTTTCACCACAAATCTAATATACCCCAATACTCATTTTGAGTATCGGGTATAAAAAAAAGCTTGTGCCTTTTATGACATCAGTGCACAAGTACAAAGCAGACCAATCAAAATCCCTAATGAGGTTGTTAAGCTTCGCAAATGCTGCTTTACGAAAGCCTACTCGGCCGATCTATTGGATCCTATATCTAGCGACACTTCGAAAATAGGATGGTAGGCGTCTTCAGGTATAGTGAGCGGAACAACACTATGGGTTAACAACACTATGGTCGGATCCGATACAAAGGTCAAGCAATCGACCCAATGAATTTTTCACATGGTTGACTTGAGACAGGGACTGGTCAAGCAAGCAAAGTGGCACAGTGGGCACTAGGATACTAGACTTGTTTACCAAAGACCACACAGTTCCTGGCGAGTTGAAGTCACCAAGAACTATGATACGATCTTTATCTGATAGCGAGGAAGAAACAGCGGTTAAAGCGGACAAGTGTTGCTCATAAATAGAGATATCCGAAGAAGGTGGAATATACGAGCAAGTAATGAAAATAGTGAAAGCGGGAAGAATCAGTTTTACACACAGGAGTTCCAGTTCCTGTTGAACTGGGACTGTGAAGTGTTCCGAAGTGAAGTTAGAGTCCACTGCAATCAGAGCTCCTCCTGCACGTCGAGACGAACGGTCCTTTCTAAAAGTTGTATACCGACCTGCCAAAACCTCGGAACTAAGAATGTCCGGCTTTAACCAGGTTTCAGTAAACACAATAACGTGGGAAGCAAATGCAACACTATCCCGGAAAAGAATGCTGAGCTTACTACGGAAGCCTCTAACATTCTGATACGTTACTAAAAGAGAAGTTAGTTTTTTGGAAAGGTGGAAGCAAGACGGAAGAAGATTTGAGGAAGTTGAGGTAAAGGGTGGCACACTGGAAAGATTTGTAAGGGTTATGGGGGGCCTATTCTTCTTCTGAGCCTTAAACTCCTTCACCACCAAATGCTCCAAAAATGGTGCCAAATTGAGTTGGGGAGATGTTTATCTCAAACTATCTCCTTGGCATAAGAGAAGTTTAATTTCTCCACCTTTAATCCCACGGCTTTTATTTTGCTTTGAATAAAAGCAGTTACATCATTAGATGTGAGGTCAGGGGCCAGCTGTGAAACAAAAACTTGTCGTTTTGGTGGGACTCCCACCAGTGGTTTAGTCACCACAGGTCTAGTACCTGTGGTGGCAATATCCGGAGGTCCGGAACGTCTATTTACTGGTGGGATCGGGATAGACGGGACAACTAGTGAACTTGCGGACACCACGGACGCTGCAGACGTACTTGGCTGCACATTCTCCGAGGCGATGAATTCGGCTACCGAATCTGCATCGCCAGCAGCTGTCGTTGCCCTTGGAGTGGTAAACGAGATCAACTGCTGCACACTTGGAGTGGTCGGAGTCAGTTTTCCGGCGGCGCACGGCTGAGTGTCGGTTGGCACTTGCAGATCCCGCGAAGTGGCCTTTTTACGCCTCGGAGACTCATTCAGCAGTTGCAGACTGCCAAATTGAGACTCCATGGCTAGGAGCCGATGGTATTGATTTTTAAAGCCAACGGTCAGCTCCTTAATGCCCTTCCGCGTCTGCCTCATAAAAGCCACCATGTCATTCTCCACCGCACGGCATGCCTCGCAACTGTAATGCAACCCATTACGTTTGGCTATATTGCATATTGCATGCACTACTCTGTCGCAGAGCCAGCAGGGGACATTCGGCTGATCGTGGGTGATCTGCTTCTTACAAGTTTTTTTGGCGCAGACCACAGCGTATTCCATTTTTATTATTTATTTATTTACTAAAGAATTTGCGAAAAAAAAAAGAAAATTTCCAAAACAAATTGGTATCAGACCAATGTGCCAGACAACGCTCAAAGCGGAATTAGTAAAAAAAAAAAGAGAGCAGAGTGAAGAGCGGTTATAGCGAGAGCTACTAAGCAGAGAGCGCTATTGCTCAGAAAGTTTAAAGAGCGAGAGAGAAAGAACAGTTATTGCAGTTGAGGTGATAGAGAGAGAGTGATAAAACAACAAAAGCTACAAGACGAGAGCTGTAAATCAATGTAATGCACTCACGGCAACAACACAAACACGACAAGCCGACGCCGAAAAATTTGACACACAACACAAAACACAAATCAAAAGGCATGCACTCGCGGAATAGAATAGATTTCCAGATAGTAGGTTGGATTAGGATGGTATTTAATGTTTATTTATGAAAACACCGGTTGTTTATGCAAAACAAAGGGAAAATATGCGGAGCGCAAAACAAAAACGCGTCTGATCTACGAAAGAGAGCGAACGTAATATTCTCGAGATATGATTTATGTAGAATACACAGGACAGAGCTGTCTTCAGTTTGAAGAGCAATCCAGTGTGCCACACTCTGTCAAAGGCCTGTTTAATGTCCAGGAAGACTGCCGTGCAGTATTTCTTCTCCTTAATGGCTTCCATGATTTTCTCCACGATCCTGTGGGACATCCTGAAGCCAAACTGGTGATGGGGGATCAAACCGTCCTCGTCCAGTATTGGTTGGACTCTACGTAAAAGTAGCCTCTCGACAACTTTGGAGAGTGCCGCCAATAGGCTTATCGGACGATAAGAGGCGAGATTGGCTGCAGGTTTCCCAGGTTTTGGGATCAGGATTATTTCAGCGCATTTCCACTGGGTAGGGAAGTGTCCAAGCTGGAAACATTTGTTAATTATGTTGAGTAGGAGGTTTGGACAGGTTTGGAGCTTTGCGATTTCCGAAACCACCTCCTCGGATTCCACCATAGAGATGGGGAGAGCCATTTGGTAGGGCATGTCGAGGAACTCGGCCGTATCATCTTCTTCCTGTTGAGAGCATCTTGAGAATGGAGAAAAATCTTCGTATAGATGTTCGTATAGATGCTCAAAAGCTGTAGCCCTTTCGCTGTCAGAACGACACCAAGGTCCATTGGCGTTCATTACCGGCTCCTTCCTTTTGATAGGTCTTTTGATGCTTTTGGTTAATCTCCATAGGTTGTGTTGAGGTAGTCCTGGCTCCACTTCTTCCAGGTACTGCTCCAAAGATTGTTTTTTCAGATGATGAAGGAGCTCCTTGAGGGTTTTGGCGGCCCTATTGAGCTCTGTTTTGTCCCTGTGGTTATTAGAATTATGCCAAACACGGCGGAGATGCCTTTTCGCGGCAACCATGGCAGCAACTTCAGGGGACCACTACCGCGGGACTGCCGCTAGGCATTACTTCGCGGTGCGGTCTGTGGGGTCATCTTTCGGACTTAGTTTGTCCGGCTTCGTTCCAGCCTGCGCAGCTCCTTGGTCACGCTTGCTGCCATGTCGGCGACCGCGTTCCATGATTGCTCATCGGCTAGCATCTGGTCGGTGAGGGTGTCCACATTCACTTCTGCAAGCGTCTCCCCTAGCCTCATTCGTTCTTGCGAGAAACGGGGGCATACAAAGAGGACGTGCTCTGCATCCTCGTCGACTCCAGCATGCCCAAAGCGATGCAGGTACTGCTTGAAGCAGCCATGCCCCGTCAGCAGTTGGCCCAAATAATGGTCCATTTGGCCGTGCCTTCTTCGCAGCCATGGGCTAAGCTGGGGAAGGAGACGTCTGGACCACCTCCCTTTTGCCGCTTGGTCCCAGCGCCGTTGCCACTGGGCTATGGTGCGCTCTCGCCGCTCGCTGGCTACCTCCACTCCGCTCTGCCGCTCAGCTGCCAGGAGATCCAGCGGGACCATGCCTGCCACAACAAGTTCGGCGTCTTCAGACACCGTCCGGAAGCAGCATGTAACCCTCAGGGCACAGCGTCGGTATGATGCTGGTGCCCACACTGCTGATCCATATAGGACTATAGAGGTG
This sequence comes from Drosophila persimilis, assembly GCF_003286085.1. Classification (NCBI taxonomy): domain Eukaryota; kingdom Metazoa; phylum Arthropoda; class Insecta; order Diptera; family Drosophilidae; genus Drosophila; species Drosophila persimilis. Next base: position 185,319 of record NW_020825308.1, on the reverse strand, counting down.
ACCACCCCAGCGATGAGCTGCCTGCTGCGCTGCCGTGGTCCTCCTGTATTGGCCATCATCCTGCTTATGGCCGCCGTTGCTGCAGTCGCTTTCGCGCTGGCGTATTCCAAGTGGGCCTTGAACGTCAACCTCTGATCCATTATTACCCCTAGGTACTTTAGCGCAGGCTTGGTCCTGATGATCGTGCTACCGACTCTCACGCATGCCTGTTCGACCTTCTTCCTGCTGCTCATTAGCACAGCCTCCGTCTTCTTCTCCGCCAATGCTAGCCCATTGGCTGCGAGCCAGGCCACAATCATCCCGACTGCTAAGTTGGTTTTCTCCTCTGCGTCTCTTACGTGTTTCGACACTCTCACCAGTGCTATGTCGTCGGCAAAGCCCACCAGGGTGCACCCTTCCGGTAATGTAAGCCGCAGGATGTCGTCATACATCACGTTCCACAGTATCGGCCCTAGGACCGAGCCCTGTGGGACGCCTCCGGTGATTTGGTGTTGTTCTGCTCCTTCTTCCGTGTCGTAGATCAGGACACGGTCCGTAAAATAGCTTCGCAGCGTCCGTGTGAGTTGTTCGGATATACCCCTCCTGGTCAGGGCCTCCAGGATGCTCTTCCAGCTGGCAGAGTTGAAGTGGTTTCGTACGTCTAGTGTACATAGTAGGCAGTACTTTTTTTCGCCTCCAGCCCATCGCGTTCCTGCGATGGCTTCCCTGGCAAGGTTTGTCACCATCTCGATGGCGTCGGTGGTGCTCCTCTGCTTGCGGAACCCGAATTGGAGGTCGAAAAGTCCGCTACGCTCAGTCAGTTCCGCCTCCAGTCGGTTGCATACCATCCTCTCGAAAATCTTGCCCATGGTATCCAGCATTCACAGCAGCCGGTATGACGATGGGTCGTTGAGCTCTTTGCCTGGCTTGTGTATCAGAACAATCCTTTGCCGTTCTTTGTCAAGAACGTCTGATAGCTTGTCAATGTCTGTGGGCCAGTAGGTGGGAACCCCGTCAGAGTGGCAGTCAATTTTTCTGTCGGTGATACATTTGTAGAGCGCTTTGCCTCTGGGGTTGTTAATCTGTGAGCTCCACCATGTGTGCTTGGCATTGAAGTCACCTCCAGTAATAAACCTCGGTCCAAGGCAGTCCAGAAATTCGTTAAAGGAGGCTTGCCCTATAAGGTGTCTTGGTGGACACTGAAGCGATTGTAATGTCATCGGTCGGGCTGATGATTCTGACCTTAGCAGATTGGGCCCAAAGTTCCTGATGAGGAGGTAGTTCGATATACTTGACGTCGTAGCCGCTGATTGAGAAGTAGGATGAGGGGGAAAAGTGGGTTACGATACGAAGAGCATGTCGACTTTATTTGTTTTTATTTTCCTCAACCTCTGGCCTGCTTGAGCACAGCCCGTTCGCATTCCATATAACTTTATGGAGATTTATTTGCTTTGATGCGACAGGAGTGATGAGAACAGTTGCATCATGTCAGCAACTTGGTCGAGCATTTTCTCCATCATGGCCTCCATACGATCCGTTCTGGAGTTGCTTTGACTCGGTGCGGTGGTGGGTGTGTCGGGCAGTTGCTGGGGAGATGGATGGGGACTACGTAGGGTGCTGGCAAATAAGATATTTGGCACAACTTTGGGTGAAGGGCGACTTGCAGCATGAGGGATGGGCCTTGGCTTGGGTGAATGGAACTCCTTGGCCTTCTGATATACGTTGCAGCCTTTATAGGAGGCAGCGTGGTTTCCCTTGCAGTGGACACAACAGGCAGGTTCTTCTTTGGCTTTAGTGCACTCAGTTGAACTGTGGTTACTTCCGAACTTGACACATTTAGGTGGAGGTCTGAAATACTTTTGGGAGTGTCCAAATCCTTGGCATCTGAAGCATTTCAGGACGTCCTTGCTCTTGTGAGGTGACTCACCATGTGGTTATAAACCTCCTTGTTGTAGCTGGCCGGCTCCAAGCGAACAAAGAACATTGCCAACGGCTTCTTGTTGCTACGACTGATATCGTTTTTGATTTCCAGTCCTCGTACGATGTGGCCTTTAGCTGCCAGAGCTTCCTTAATTGCCGAGATGTCAGTTGAATGATGCAGACCTTTCATGACGATTCTATAGGCACGCTCATCCTTGGCTTGAAAAGTCTGATATTTGATATCATTTTCGTTTAAGTACGCTTTCAATCTGGAGAAGTTTTCCTTATCTTGGAGGTTGATCCTGACACAACCGTCCCTGCCAGACTTGTAGTCGAAGTTCTTGTTACCCACCACTAGGGCAACGGCAGTAATAAGGCCTTTGATATTGTCAATATCAGGGATGAAGATTGGAGGGGGCTTAATTTTCCTTACTGCCGAGGCAGGTTCTTCGGTTTGCTCGCATTCAACGACCTCGATGACGTCATCGCCCTCGTTGTCGATTTTGTAGACAGAGCAGAAAATCTGTTCGTTGTGCTCAGGTATCTCTTTATATCGCTGCTGGAATTGGCGTTGAGTAGCTGTGCTTTACGAATGGGAGTTTTGCGCTTGATATCCACTGAATCCGTGCCAGATGAGTTGTTTTCGTCATCACTGATGCCTTGCTGCGGGATGGGGGAGGCAACAACAGGAACGGTACAAGTATTTATTAAATTCGATATATAACACTTTTAAATTAAAGTGCGCTTCACTTTTAGCAATGAAGTCCTTGAAGACATAAAACACTTCTGACTTATAAGTCAGTAAGTATGTTACAGAATAATGTGTATATTGGTGAATAAAATGTTTCACACTTTGCCACTGCAATTCTAATAGGTTTTTCCAAGATTTTACTATCATCAAACAGATTCTCAGTATTGACTAAACGGTCTGATGCTCCAAAATCCAGAACAAATGAAATTTGTTCTTCATTATTCTTTTCACGTTTAAACATAAATGCAAAACCTTCTGGAACGTCTCCAGACTGAGCAGTTACCACTTGTAGATGTTTGTTCTTGTCATGATAGAATTCATTCTCTTTCTCTTTCTTATACTTATATGTAACAATCTTTCTATATGTGGCCATTTTTGACACAATGAAAACAATTTTTACTAGTAAACTTATTCTTAGATTTGATCTAGTTTTTATTTGGTTTGAACTATAATAATATATAATATATATAATATAATAATAATATTTTTATTTTGAAAGTTTCTAATTTTATTTTCCTTACCTACGGCATATAAGACTTTTAGTGTTGTATCTTTACTGGCATTTTTCAATAGCTGTTATTACACCGTCACATGACACCTTGCCTCACATGATCGCCCTTAAGCTTTAATCGCAAAAACTGCATGCGGCAGACAACTGCGATGCCAGACTCTTTTTTTCATATATAGCGTCTACATTTTTAAAAATCATTTTTGGCCTACAATCTTTTGGCGAAAAACCAAGGAAGGAGTGGCTTAAATACACTGGATGTGCTAAATAGCCTGCCGTTAGGCACGATTTCTGAGGGCTTAATTAGACACTGGAATCAGACAGACCGACAGATCAAACTTGTGCACTCAATCGACTTTCAATTATAACTCCGTTTATTCTAAAGCGGCGCCCTCTTCATGAGCGGCTGCTGCTTGCATAGGCTCAACATGGTATAAGAGCGCACGACATTACAATTCAAGAGCGTGATTTCATACATGTCTCTTAGGTATACTTATAGATATATATATATATATATATATATATAGGCAGGCAACTGATTTGCCTTAACATACACTATAATTATTCTTTTAGCATTTCTTTCTTGTTTCTTCCAGTCTTCTGTTATTTTACCGCACTCTTGATCAATAACCGCGTCTGTTTCAGTTAATAAATTCTTATTCTTATTCGAAACTTTCAAATGGAGTATTTTTCTCTATCGAAAGGTTTTATGTTCCTTTTTTGTTTTTCCATTGTATATAAAACAAAACTGTGTACTTATCTGCAGTTATGAGGCGTAGGCTGGGCCCATAACCCATTGAAAAACATATGTATATACAAGGCAGGTAGCCTCTTGTACCCCTCTAGTACCAGGCAACTAGTTCCGCATCGGTGCCGCACTAGCTACCATTCTCACCTCTCTGGTTACAGATCGATTAACCGCAATGGGCGGAGCCACCCCTGGTTCCCGCTCGATTACCCTTCGATTACCCGTGGCTAGTTGCTCAGGAGGTAGTTCCGAACTATTTACCAGTCGAAAGCAAGCAACTAGTTCCCCACTCGACTACCCTTCGATTACCTGTAGCTAGTACTGACCTAGTTACCAGTAACTGGTTCGGAACTAACGACTGGTAGTCAATCTGGCAGTCTGGAATAATACAAAAATAAAAACACAATGTCTTTTAATATGAACGAATAATTTTTAATTATATGCTGCTTAGTCTACTCCTGGTTTTTTGTAAGACACTTCTTTTTAAATAATCTCTTCTTCATCCTCTGCATTGCCTTCCGTAAAGTGCTTTCGGGGGGCTCATCGCCAAGCGGAATACATTCTGTAATTAATATTTGTTTATTTAATTGGAAAATTTTTAAGTGTCTAGAAGTGAAAATGGTATTTTACCTAGCAAAGCTGCAAAGAATTCTTTGTGGGTCCTTAGGGCCTTCTTCCCTTGGACCCCATCGACATTATATGCCAGAAAAATTTCATCGCTGAGAATAAAGCTCAAGCTGGCTAAAACGCCAGCTGGCTGAATAATTGATTTCATTGCTGTTATCTGTAAATTAAACATTAAAATATAAGTCAAAGAAAAATGTCATATAATTTAGAGTTTAGATTACATAAATGCTCCTATTTAATTTATTTTGTCCTCCAATTCTATTATGTGCTCCTCAGATTTGATTGGGAACTGTCCTCGAATGGGATTCAATTCCACCTTCTCCTTGACCAGCTGTTTGATCAAAACGGTTTGATCCGCCAAAATTTGGACCACTGCTTTTTAATTGATCTAAAAAAAAGTTTTAAATGAATTTGATTAAACAAATATTTTTCTATTAATCTTCATTAGTCTTGCCACGACCAACTGCATTCTCCTGTTGCAGAGTTTCTAAAAGTATATAAATATTTATTTAGATGTATTTATTCCACTAATCATTGGAAACAAAGTTTTTATTTACCCGTCGTTTATTTTAGCTCCTCTAAAACGTGGGAGATGTTTTTACTATTCTCATTTTCTGGAAAAATCGTTTAGCTTTTTTGTTTATTAAGAAATATTTTAAATTGTACTTACCATTGCTTGGCATAGAAAAGCGTACAATTTTTTGCGGTGATGCCATACTTCTGAAATAAGTAATTTATAATATTTTTGTCTAAAATCTACACAGCTATGTATATATATGTATATATATATTTTTTTTTTGTTTTGCGGACCATTTGAATTGGTGAATTTTCTTAAGGTACTCTTTAAAGCCGTCGCTAAAGGGCATGCCCGATTCATGTTGAAAAACACGCCTACGGACTAAACACCCCCAGTAAAATCTGTGCTAATTTTAGGTAATGAATATATATTACATTTTAAATACAATGCTGAAGCAATGGAATGACTAAAATATTTCCCTCATAAGGTAAAGCTATGCATGTACGGTTTTACTTTGCAAATCTAGAAATTGAAATCTCTCCTCTAATTCTATGACTTCCTTATCTACTAAAACAATTACTAATCCTATTGAGGATATAGGTTCCTCATAGAAACTCCTAATATTTGAAAGCCTTTGCCCTACAATTGCCCCTCCCTCTTCTTCAGTGAACCCTTTGACAATAATTGGAATATTTCCGTTAATAAAAAAAAAATTATCTGGTTCCTTTGCTGAAAAAAAACTATTAAAATAACACTTACCCACTATCTTATGATTTTTGTGAACTTTTTTTCTATCCCGTCTTCACTAATTTTTTTAAATATTTGTTCAAGAATTTTACTAGGCTTTCGGACACATTTTTTTAAAGTTTGTAAATAGTTCTCAAATGCATACGTGCCTCCTCTCTACGGTCTCCTTTACGTGCAATAAACTGTGTACATTGTAAGACACGCTGTTTTCACCGAATACAATTGGAAAATTGTGCACAAAAGATCTAAAATTCGTTGACAATTTTCTTTATTGTATTCACGAAGAAATAATTCTATATGTGCAATGTGATAAAAGGAATTCATAATAAAGGTCATCACTTCGTTTCCTTCCAAATACACAATTCATCCAAAGATCTAGGCTTACGCGCAAACTCTCTCGGAATGAACTTTTTTAGGAACACTAGCTTATCTGAAATGCGATTCTTTGATTCTGTCGAACTTTTTACGACCAGCTTATTATTTACAAACCTTAACAAAATCTTACGCAACATTCCTACCTCCTCTACCAAATGCATACAATCTAATGGAATCTGTGTCGCCATGGAAATATCAATTACTTCTAATATTGACCTACAATTTATATATTGGCTGCAATGGTGACAAGGATATCTTCTTAGCGCAAAAACTTCATTAGTAATTAAAGCCCCTGAGGTAGTACTATAAGTCAAGATTCGGTCTACCGTTCTAGCTATATGTGTACATTTTGCACAGCCATGACGAGATGTGTGTCCTGGCGAGCCGCTAATAAACGCTCTTGCTGGAGCATCGCAAACTACTGCCCTAATAACTATATTTATATCTCTGCCACAAATGGTGAGCCTGCCATTCCTTAACACTTTAAATTCTAGAGAAAATTTTGCCAAAAACTGTTCACAGCTATGGGGCTTACTTTTCCCTAAAAATATACCTACTGGAAATACTGGAACATTTGGATAATTGTTAACTCTAACTAATATTGGCCACAGCTGTGCCCTTGAACTTCTAAATAATGGAAGTCCGTCAACATTTATATCAATATTCTTCCATTATATCTATATTCTGACAATGTCGTTCCAGCTGCCAGGCTAGGCCTATGTGAAGATGAGATCCTCAACCAACTGAATATCACCTCTGTGCTGGCGTTTTGATTTATAAAACGGACAAACATCTATATTTTCCTACTCAAAATACCTACTAAATCAAGTGCACATTCACGCGTTGGCGTGTATGCTTCATAAACCACTGCCTAAGTTTGTCATTTAATGACGATTCATTTGGCTGAATTTTGGGATTTTCATAGATGAATTCCTCCTCTTCTATCATAACTTCTTTTTCTTCTACTTTTTTTTGCCACTTTTTCTACCACTTTTTCTTTTACTGTTTCTTCCATTTTTTCTTCCCTGCACAACGCTAACTTTGCACTTCCCTTTGCTTCCCTTGCACTCCTACGGACTCTACGCAAATGTCTATTGCTCATCATTTTATTTGAAATATATAATATATTTATTTACTATGTGTAAATTCTTGTCCATTTGGTTATACAGGGTATGAGGTGTACTAGAGAAGCTGTGAGTGCTGTCGAACCCAACATGTTCAGGGCGAACAATGGGCAATGGCGGCACGAATGGCGTGCAAAAATAAGATTCGGACAGGCACACTGGGCGCGATCAAACAAGTTTGATCGAACTGGTCACTGATGTGTGTCTGACCTGCAACGATTAAAATAAAACTAAAATAAACGGCAATAAAAAAAACGAGGGGGAACGTTGTGAGTTGCTGCGGACACCGCAACTCTACAGTTATACCCGATACTAAGTCAGTATGGCTCCCCTTGCCCGCCAAATGTAGACAAAAAACGAGACATACTACTTCTCGGGACATCAAAACTAACAACAGCCTAACAACAACAAAGAAAATCATAAACAGACGGCTATCAAGTGGGTGAAGCTTGGGTGTTATCACTTCGCGCGCCCGCCCTACCTGTGACCAAACACAACGTTCATTTTGGCCACCCTCTGCTGGAACGGTAACGGCTGGCCTAATCCATGGCTTACGCCACGCGTCCTCCCTCTATTTTAAATTTAATGCATCATGCTTCAATATATATCCAAGCTTTAATAATTATAAATTGACAATTTCATCTTTCTCATTAATAAATAGCTATACTCAAAATTATCACTAACCAAAAAGAAACACCAAAACGTTCGACACAAAGGCAAACACGGAAATAACTGCTGAAATTTTCGTTCAACCAACAGGGATACCCTCACCCATACGTAATGGAATATGTGTAGATGAGTGGATCCAGTTTTACGGGAGTTAATTTAACTCGGGCCCCTACGGAGACTTAACCTACCAAGAGCTCTTGTTAAGGGTCCCCGGGACATAAACAATAAACAATATTTTTCCACAAATCGCTCGACCAAATACGGTGGACTGATGGGACCCCCGCGTCACCCACTAAGGGTTAATCTTCTGGAACTGAACAGCTGATCGCAGATTTATGTTCGTGAAATGATTTATGTTGGTGTTTTTACATATTTTTTCAATGGCCAAGATTTTACGTTAAACGGTTTAAGCTAATACTAAATACTGAATAAAGGACAACACACGGAACAAAATAACATTTAATGTGGAACGGTGCCTGGAGTGCGGATTATGTTTTTTTCTTTAAGTTCAAACGACGTGGGCGATCGCTGGCCGTGGCCGGTAAGCCCTAAATTTATATAGGTCCGTGTATACGTGTGCGCGTGTGTGTGTGTGTGAATAGGGTTTCGGGGTTTATACTTGGTGAATGAGACCAAACGTGTGGCACGCACTGGAAGGCGATGCAACGATCGTGCGGTGTGGCTAGAATCGCCCTGGCAGCTAAATCGTCCTCGTTCACCCTCCCCCTTCACACGTCCCGCGCTACTTGGCTCACCCACGCGCAACTGGAACGAACTCACGCAGGTTCCCGTTGGACAGTCTTCTTCTCTGCAGTCGACTTTCTCGAACTCCAGTGCTCCTCTCCAGGAAATCTTCTGGCCCGGTTCTGGTGGCTATATTCCTTGCCGGCTGTTAGTAAAATTTTCTGCATTACAACCTATTTTATCGCCCGCTTTTTCTGTACTCACTTCAAACTTTCTGTTTTAAGCACAAAATTTCAAATTTCGACGTTACTCCGTCCACGCTCCACGATTTCCATAATCCAATCCACGTTTTCTAATATTTTCACTCCTATTCATCCCTTTTTCCCTTACTAATACATATAACTAATCCTATTCTCTTCCTTATATCCCCAGTAACGGCTCCAGCTCCCCCCGATGTCCCCATACACCATCGAGCGTCCCTGGACTTCCGCTAGATGGCGCGTCGCCCTCAGCCCTGGCCACCTATCGTTCAGGTGGGACTGGAACAGCTTTATTTATAAAATATTATTATTTGAATTGAATTGAATGGCCTTCCGAATCACTTTTTCTGCTGGTTCGTTGGGTATTTTCATCTTCACCGCCGCTGAAATAATATGGATATATTAATTCATTAATTATCATGTTTTTTTAAAGTTATTTTTAAACCTACATTCCAGAACATTGTAAAATTCTTTAAAATTTTTTAGTGAAATGCTCCAACTCCACCGTCGGCTCTATCGGGAACTTAATGGCATTGGGTGATAGATCTGGCTCTTTTTTAATTTGAAGCTTGAGCAGAGCCACCGCCTCCGCCAATGTTTGTGATAGCACATCAAGTTTTTTTTCTAATCTAGAAAATGCAGCCATTATACGTTGCTCTGCCGAATCTGCAATACAAATTTGTATAGTTATTACGCATTGTGCACAAAGTAATTAAAAATTCATGTACTTACGCGATATTGGCTGTTCTTCTGGCACAGGTTCTGTGAAAACAATGTTAATTGGGTCAATACTTATTTCATACATCAAGCAAAAAAATTATATACTTACGCTCTGCTACTTCTCTCTGAGTTTCCCTTTCTACTCCTTGGCGTTCAACAAGTTCCAATTTTCTAGCTATCTCATCCCTTTCTTTCTTAACTAATCTTCGCAAATGTCGACTACTAACCATTTTGCTATCTTTACGTATTTTAATTTGGTTTTTGTTTTATAATACGAATTACTTTTTATTTTCAATTAGTAAATAAGGAAAAAAGCTTTGAAATTTGAAATGATCGCAATCTGTAAATAAATAAATTTAATAAATGAGGAAGTATAAGCTAAATATAAGTTTTAATAATATACTATATACATATATACACTAGTAGACAGCAAAATGTGGCTCTATTCATACAAATTTGTGATAATATAATATTTCTCAAGCAAGTGATTTATATTGGACTATAGAGAAACTGAATTTTTATCACTTAATGAAATCATAATGAAATGCACAAAAGCAGAAATCTAAAACTGAATAAAATAATCCAAAAACTGCGGCAAAACGATTTAACCATCGAAATAATCAGAAATCTTATAGATCAATGTACATATGTATTTAATTTAATGTATTTTTATACCCGATACTCAAAAAACCAAAAGAAACAAATCAATTTGCAGTGGCTACGCTGCGCCCAACGACACGTTCAGACAGATTTTCTGTCTCTCTCGCACGCATTCTTTTTCGTTCAATGCCAGCGCAAAAATTATTTGTGAGAAATACGACTTTTTAAAGCAACGAAATCATATTTTTCCCACTGTCCACATTTAGTTGTACGCTACTGTATATATGTACATATGTACAATTACTATTAATTTGGTTCAATTGTATAAAAAGCAAGACTTTGTTCAATTTTTAAAACGGTTGTTTGTTTCAACAAAAACAACAATGTTCACTGTAGGTCAGCGGTGGGCAAAACAAAACACGCGCAAAAAAAATTTACCTGCTCGAGCCAAGCCGCGCAAATAAGGATTACTTTTTGTTGCTTTTTTTTTGTTTGTTTTGCTGCTGGACTGCTCAAAAATTGCAATTTTGTGCCCACAGCAGATTATAACAATTTAATTCGCTCATACGGATTTATATTCTATTTCTTTATTCTTCTTTTATTCCCGAGCATAAGAGAAGAATAAAGAAATATACTGTGAATGCAGCGAAACATTAATATAATTTGAACACAGTTTTTTCATAAATTTAACTTTTTATACAATTGAGATTTTTTTTATTTAACACGCGAACAACACATATTATTAATTATTTAAAAACTACACTTAACTGATAATAATAATAATCACAGATTACTTATTTTCACTTATTAAAACTCCGTGTGACGATTGCAAATAGCAAAGAACAAAGCAAAAGAGTTCTGACGACGCAGGCGCAAAGGAGACGAAAAGAAAAAACGAAGTTCTCTGCTACTGCGCACGGTCGGCAGAACCGGATTACGTTCGGCACACGCGGAAAAGAAAGAAACAAAAGAAAAAAAAGGGTTCGATTTGGCTGGCGTCAACACCTAGATGACATTGTAGATGACAGATGACGTCATCGCTCACTGCTGCTACTGCAGGGTTCACATGAAGCTGAATGTACATATGTACATACATATATGTATGAGTTGGTGGCTGTGTTTTTGCCATTCCACAGTGGGCCAGCGATCCCATTTTTTGACGTAAATTAAAATAATAAAGCTAGAGACTTCAAATTTTGTACACAAAATATTATCGACGTGTAACATATATGTACATATATATATCTTAATTTTAGACCGATCCAACCACGCCCATAAAATAAAAGATTCGCTAATATTGATTTTTAACACGTAGTCCATTATTCTAGAATATGCTATTAAAATTCTTACATATTAATATTTTTACATTTAAACTTAATACTTAGAGAGGGATAAATATTGAAGTTTTTCAAGTTACAACGAATTTATTATTAACCTTCTTCTACATCTATTTCTATTGAAAATGAATTTTCGTTTTCGTCATCCGATTCGTCACTTTTACAAATACCAGAATAAGTATCAGTTTCTAGGGACACATTATTCTTATAAAAAATGTTTCAAAACATGGTGTTTCTAAAAGTTCAATAACAGCTTTCGGCAGTGGGTCGCTTTTATTTCCAGCCAATCTTTTTGTTAGATAGATGCTCGATACAAGAGGACCAGAGAAATCCATTGCTCTTTGGAAAACATCTGTCATATTGTTGCGTCGTAAATCCTTTCGATCATGTCTGTCTGTCTGTCACTCTTATAGTATTTATTGCGTTCTTCCGATACGTTTTCTCCAAGAACACCTACTGGCAGTACAGATTCTTCTATTATTTGGAAACCGTGAATTAAAACTTTATGAACTGTTGCAGACATCGGAAACCATGAGTACAAGGACATACATATATAGTGTAACTATTTCTTGACAGTTGGCAGGAAATCGCAATTAAAATATTTTGAAAATGTGTGAGAGATACTCATCAAGACCTAATATTTGAGCCAGTAGCTTAGGTTTTGAAAAGGCTTTTCTTGCTGTGTTGCCGTCGTTGGTGTCTCCACTTCCATTTTTTTTAGGCTTATCGACATGTAGAGCCATATTCCTCCACATCTTCTCCTGTATGTGCTTTTTCTTTTTCGCCATTTATTTTTTTCCATTTTCATCTTTAACTTGCCATTCCAGTTCTATAAGCAATTTTAAGAAAAAAACTCAACTGATCTTGATGTTGAAGTCATGGAATTCGATGACGAAGTACTTTCAACTTTGATAACCATCTTGGAAAAGCCATGAGTTATGCTTTTTCTTAAATTTAGACATGCTTCTGCCGCATTTTGCCAAATACTTCTGGATGTGTAGATAAAAGCTCCTTACTTTATTATTTATTTCATCCTTTTTTCAGTTCTTCGAAAACCCAACTCGAATGCGCTGCGGTGCTTCGATTATTTTCAATATACAGTCAGCACAACATTTATTCGGACACTCGTCTATATCAACTTTCTTTATAAATAACTTGAAAAGTATTTAACTTTAACAAACAAATTTTATTTCATTATGAACATGGATATTACTACTACTAATTTCAAACCTAAAAAAAAAAAATTAAAAGTATCAAAAGGCCACCTTTTTTACGCACAAAAATTATTCGGACACAATTTATTTTGTACGAAAAAAACTTATCGTCCCCTATTTTTCTGATTTCAATATTTGGTGGGGTCGCTCTTAGCTTCAATAACAGCTTTTAGACGTCGGGGCATAATTTTTACCAAATGATTGGTTTCATTGTGATTAATTTTCTCCCATTCCGTCATCAGAGCCGTTTTAAAGGTTTCCTTGGAGGAAATTTTATGTCTCCTAATTTTTTTTGTCCAGCAAATCCCAAACATGCTCTATGGGGTTCAGATCTGGTGGTTCAGTATTCTTGTTAATACTGAGCGGCTTTTCATAATAGAACTCCACCTCATTTACAAATAAATTTAAATGCGCACACCGGCGCAACATGGCGCACAACAATAATACATAATTACTTTCTCGCACAATTGCGCACAAAATTAGTTATTGACCATAAGAGACAGGCACATTGGTTAAGTATTCACTACCTTTGGACGACACAAATTAATACACACAAAATATATTCAAAACGAGGGGGAACGTTGTGAGTTGCTGCGGAGACCGCAACTCTACAGTTATACCCGATACTAAGTCAGTATGGCTCCCCTCCGGCAGACGCCGCTAATATTAAACGACACGACAAAGAGTGCGTGCGAGAGAGACAGAAAATCAGTCTGAGCATGACGTCGGGCGCTGCGTAGCCAGTGCAAATTGATTTGTTCCTTTTGGCTATAAAAATGATCCGATCTGATCCAGATTGAGCAACCTGATAGATATGGTCATTATCTATTCTGCGTTTTTAGTTTTCTTGAATCTGCAATATTGTGGATGCAACAGATTTTCGTCCTTTGTGGGGGCGGAAGGGGGTGGGGCGACATTTTGAGATATACGTTTTATAGTGAGATCTAACAGGAGTGCGGATACCAAATTTGGTTGCTCTGGCTCTTATAGGTTCTGAGATCCTTGAACTCATATTTTGCAATTGGCAAAACCTACCATGAAACCTGTGTGTTAGAGAGAGACAGAGCGAGAAAGAATGAAATTGTTTTCATGATTCTGGCTATAATATTTATACGATCTGGTTCAGATCTTGCACTCTCGAAGATATAGTCATCTTCTACGATTCTGCGTTTTTAGTTTTCTAGTATCGTCGAAATTGTGGATGCCACAGATTTTCGCCCTTTGCGGGGCGGAAGTGGGCTGGGCAAAGTTTTGAAATATTCTTGTAGCAGGTACATATCACAGAGGTCCGGATGTAAAACGTCGTTGCTCTAGCTCTTATAGTCTTTGAGCACTAGGCGCTGATAGGGACGGATAGACGGACGGACGGACGGACGGACAGACGTACAGACAGACAGGGCTCAATCACTCGGCTATTGATGCTGATCAAGAATATATATACTTTATGGAGTCGGAAACGATTCCTTCTGGACGTTACACACATCCACTTTTACCACAAATCTAATATACGCCAATACTCATTTTGAGAATCGGGTATAAAAATAAAAAAAATTCTACATTTTGAAAAATATTATTTCGGAATTCTTTTTACTAGAGATTAAGAACAAAGTGGATTTTTTTTAATAAAGCAAAAAGTGGAAAAAAAAAATAAAAGAAACAATGGCTCAGGCGTTTCTTCTATGCGGCTTCGTCCTTCGTCCTCCTTCCGTTTCCATTACGCTCGTCTGCCACGGTCGTAGAGACGGAAAGGCTTACAAAATTCATAATTAAATCGGCAGTAATAATACAAAAATATTTTTTCTTACCAGATTTAGCAGAACCATTAAGTCATTATAATTTAAGTAGGTTTCCTATTAATTGGAATTGGCTGCATCCGAGTGGCTGTTGGTCCGGCCACCCAGGATGCATTGTCGATGGTATTGGCTTTGGCTCGTTGGCCAGTGTCGTTGTAGCGGCTGGCCTCGTCGTTGGAGATGGCTGCTGACTTCTTGAAGTTGGAGTGACGTCACGGCCATCGTATGGGGCAGCGTCACTGGTAAGGCCTCCAAATTTCGACCATTGAAATTTGAAAAAAATTTGTTTTTTTCTTAATTTTTCTGATTTTTTTTCTGATGTGATTTGTTTTGTGTTGTGTTCGACAATGCGAACAAAACTGGCAGTCTCTCAAATGAGAGAGTTGTATTTGAAATGGCACATTATACAATAAGTGTGGCGCCTACTGCTTATCTACATATGTGTAGTAGCATAGTAGCATAGTATTGGCTTGCATTGTCAGAGGATTGGCATTGGCATCGCATAGTGTTGCCAACGATGTGAGGATTGGCTGCAATCTACCGAGTGGCGAACTGGTCCGGCCACCCGTCAATCGACTCGGCTATTGATGCTGATCAAGAATATATACGATTCCTTCTGAACATTACACACATCCACTTTTCCCACAAATCTAATATACCCCAATACTCATTTTGAGTATCGGGTATAAAAATGCAAATAATTAAATTGTGTTGAAGCGAAGCTGTCCCGAGTTTGATTTGATTATGAAAGCCAATATTTTCAATGTGCAGTCTCTTGTTTATTGTCGCGCCTTGTCCTTCCCTGCCCACTTCCCTTCCCGGCGTACGATGCACAATGGGGCCTAATCCAAAACGAGGGGGAACGTTGTGAGTTGCTGCGGACACCGCAACTCTACAGTTATACCCGATACTAAGTCAGTATGGCTCCCCTCCGGCAGACGTCGCTAATATTAAACGACACGACAAAGAATGCGTGCGAGAGAGACAGAAAATTAGTCTGAGCGTGAGGTCGGGCGCTGCGTAGCCACTGCAAATTGATTTGTTGCTTTTGGCTACAAAAATGATCCGAACTGAATCAGATTCAGCAACCGGATAGATTTGGTCATTCTCTATGATTGTGCGTTTTTAGTTTTCTCGAATGTGCAATATTGTGGATGCAAGAGATTTTCGCCCTTTGTGGGCAACAGAGACATATCACAGAAGTCTCTGAACATTAGGCGCTCATGGGGACAGACAGACAGACATATCTCAATCGACTCGGCTATTGATGCTGATCAAGAATATATATACTTTATGGGATCGGAAACGATTCCTTCTGGACGTTACACACATCCATTTTCACCACAAATCTAATATACCCCAATACTCATTTTGAGTGTCGGGTATAAGCACCAAGTTATCATAAACAGACCTAGACAAAACCATACCTTACACTACGTGAAACACGCATAGACATACGCCACATAATTCACAATCGCCCCCCTCTCGCCGCACAGAGATCCACAACGTTCAATAATACAGACCCCATGCAATATATTGCTAACAAAATTCTTGAATTTCCAGAAAGTTCCAAAATCCTACACAATATATAATCAACACTATAAATATTTATAGTTAATACCTAAGAGCACTATACATATGTATTTATATTTAAACTGAAACAATAACCCTGGTGAGCCAAGGCCTCAGGAGCTATAGCTCCAAATCCTGTTATTTTTTTGTTTTAACAATTTATTATTATTGTTTGGTTCCACCGTTAAATTACAAAATATAAAAATGTTATCAGAGAAAGTCCACCTCGGAAATATACCTACCACGAGACAGGCGTTGTCTCGCTAAATTTATTTAAAAATCGTTTCTATGATATATTAGGAGCCGAAAGACCCTACCTTGGCCATCTTTACTTAGCTCAACTTAACGCCAGACCCGACTTAGCATTTATCACGACCCCAATCACCTGCCAGACCAGAATTGGCCTCCACTTGGCCACACGGCTATTCACCTAGCATAATACATATAACAATAATAACAATTTGAAACCAATGGATTGTATTAATTATTCATTAAACAAAATAGAAAATGACAAAATAACTTTATTCAATTATAGTATTAGCTTTTAATTTGAAGCCAATGTTTGTATTAATTAAACAGTAGTCTTAATAAAAGAATTAGAAATGCATTATGATGGTGTATATGTGAATACTTTTAATCGCTGAAACATTTTGAAAATAGCTAGCGAGTGTACAATTTCAATTTTGTTTAGTTCTGAATTGTTTTTGTGGTTTTAGTCGCGGGTATAAGTTATGCATTTACTTGATTAATCGAGTGAGTCGGCTGAGAAGATTAGCCCTTGAGGCTGGTCATGCCCGCACGCATTACCTCGTCGACGAGCAGCAGATTGCTGGCAATTATGGAGCAGGAGTTGAGTATCTGCTTTTTGACGATGTAGTTGTCGTAGACACCCATATCGACGGGCTTCATGGGCTCACCGGTGGCCAGATCGAGCCCAACTAGGTCCGGGTGCAAGCGATCCTCGACGGTAAGCTTCACGATAGTGTCCTGGGCGTCGTATCCACTGTTAACGGCTAGCGTTTTGGGTATCACCAGCAGAGCATCAGCAAAGGCTTGCACTGCCAGACGCGCCTTGCCCTTGATGGTGTCTTTGTATGCCACCAGCTCGTTGTAGGCACGCACTTCGAAAGCGCCAGCGCCAGGTACTAGAACTTTGTCGGCAATTGTGTTGTTGATGGCTCTCAGGCCATCACGGATGGCATCCTTGATCTGAGTAATGGTGTGCTTATTAGGTCCCTTGATCAAAATGGTGACCGAAAGCGGATTTTTGCAGTCTTCCACAAATGTGTACTTGTTCTCACCCAGGACATGCTCGTAAACTACACCAGCGTAGCCGAGATGCTCCTCTTGAAGATCGTCAAAGGAGTTCATGGCGGTACCGCCGCAAGCCAGAGCCAAGCGCTCCATATTACGGCGTTTGGCGCGACGAAGAGCCAGAATTCCCTCCTTGGCAAGGGCATCTAAGGAAATAGGATCTATTCCCTTCTGGTTGATCAACACGAAAGTCTTGTCTGTGCCATCGCACACCGACCGTTTCAGTTCAATCACCTTCTTCACACGCTGATCAATAAATTCACGTTCAGCACGGACGAACGCCTCCCGCTCCTCGGCCGTCTTGTAGAAGAATCCCGAATTGACCTCAGCCTTCTCGTACTCCAGGGAGACATTGGCGGTGAGAATGTAGACATTCTCCAACCGCTTGGGCATGTCCGGATGGCGAGCGCCATGGTCCATGACCAGTCCACGCACCAGCTGCGTGTCCGTGTCAGTTTTGTGCTGCATTTCCATCAGCTCAACCATGTGCAGATCAACAGGCTTCTTATCGTTAGCTATGGTCAGAACAGCTTCCACACACACCTCAGTGAGCAAATCGGCCAGGGCGGGATGCACTTTGGTCTTCAGACTGGTGTTCGCGATCTCCACTAAATTCTTCTTGTTGATTTCCACGGGCACTTTGACCTTGTCGAGGACCTCCAGCGCCTTGTCGCGGGCCTTCTCAAATCCCTCGGCCATGATGCGGGGATGCAGACCCTCAGACAAGTAGATATCTGCCTGCTTGAGAAGCTCTCCAATAAGCATCACTGTAGTGGTGGTGCCATCTCCAGTGGAATCATCCTGGGCCGTGCTGGCCCTGGCAATCATCGAAGCAGTTGGATGCTGGATCTGCATTTCATGAAGCAGGACATTGCCATCCTTGGTTATTTTAATATCCCCGGCTCCAGAAACCAACCTAGAATATTCGAGAAATTTTTGTTAGTGTGCGTACGTTAAGCGCGTGCGTCACTCCTCTTTCTACAGTTTCGCTATCCGGCTAATAGCAAGGGAAACATTTTGTCCCTTGCCTTGACCTAGACTCAAAATGTTAGTTTCTCTTATCTTATTATTTTCAGTAATAATCTATGAAATCCGTAAATCTTTAAGCTAGTTCTGTGGTTCTACAGTACCGTCAGCTGGCACGATGACGCATGCCGCTATTGCAGTTCGTTTCTAACCTTAAACATCACGGGGCACGGCATCTGTTTCTGAATGCATGTTTTTCGACTGTGTTCTGTCGCTAATGAATTTAAACTCTGGTGGCTAGGATGTCACAGTAATAAAGGCAGTTACTTACATTTTTACTGTTCCCTTGGGACCCAGGTTGGTGCGCATCACATCCTGCAGACCTTTGGCGGCACTGATGTTGATGGACAGAGCCTGAGCGGCACGGGCGAACTCGGCCTTGGGATTCAGCAAACTGATCGAAGCCATTATGTTATTTATTTATTTAGTTTTCGTTTAAAAATTGAACAATTAATTGAAAATTTCCTTATTTCAACACGCTGAGTCGAAAATGCAGACAACAGTATGACCACACGCAAAAACCGATTGTTTGCCCAAAAACGATTTCATTCATAAGTCTGTTATGCGATAGTTTTTAAACTAGTCGCCGCTACCACTTACCATACAGTACATAGATGTGCCAGTTCATATAAAGAATATGTAAACGAATTTTCTGCGTACGCTCCCAGGGTATTCGGCTATATACGTATATCCGTCCAGTTGGCATTCCAGTTGAGCTGGGATCAACAATGCGGCAGAAATTGTAGTTTGTTAAGCTGTTATGACATTCGAATTTTCCAAATTTTTCTGCAAAGGGATAGACAAAACGCAAAATTAATATTCTTAGCCGTCTCTAAACACATATCCCGGCTATCAATCAAATAACTGAGACATTATTTGTGACATTGTAATGGCCTTATGACATTAGACTTTGAAGCTGGACTAGCTGAAAAAAACAGAGACAGCCCTATGGAAAAAGCACGCAGTGAGAGCGAGAGAGATATATGCGTCTAGTTTGTCCAGCGCTGATCCCAGCTAAACTGGTAGACCGACATGACATGTATGAACTGACACATCTATATACTGTATGGTTAGTGACGAAAAAAAGACATGAATTCTTTATGGTTTCTATACGAGTATCATCTCTTATCTGTACTTAAAGTAAAAAAAAACTGCGACTCCGGAAAGACACATGCCTCAGTCCCAGTGTCAACAGGCTATTAGATTGGCCCTCCAAGTCCAAAGCTAATATATATTAAAGTTATAATCTTATTCATAATTTTTTAAAACGGGCAAGGCTAAGCTACCCCGATATATATCGTTTTCTCCTATTAACAAATATATTCACACCCATGACAATTGACTAATAAGCTACAAATACTACGTAAACACATAAGTCACAAAAGCTGTTTTGTTGTAATCTAACCAATTCAACGTGAAATCGGATTGCACACATAACAGCAGGTGGTAGGCTTTATAGTGCAGCGACGCAAATTAATTATCCACTATTTACAGCTTAGAGGTAGCATAGTACACCCAACAAATTTTAGTGGAGGTATTTCTATTCGGTTTCTATCTCTGTTCACAATGAGCCACAATGAAGACCTCAGCTCGAGTGCCGAGAAAACAAACGACGTCGAGGCGGCTGCTGCTGGCAATTCACGCCAACAGCTGGGAACCTATCGCGTTTATGTGGTCACTTGGAATGTAGGCAGTCGCTTTCCGGACAACATATCACTGCGCCAACTGCTCAGCTTGGATGATGCAAGCGATGCTGCCATCTCGGAAAAGCACTTGCCGGACATATATGCCATTGGACTGCAGGAGGTGAATGCACAGCCACAGCAACAGGTTTTAAGCTTGTTTAAGGAGGATCCGTGGACGCACAAGGCAAAGGAGCTTCTGCGCAGCTACAACTATGTGTCGGTGAAGTCAGAGCAAATGCAGGGCCTGCTGCTGACCATGTTTGTGCGGCGCCCTCACGTGGAGCACCTGCATGACATCGAGGCGGAGTTCACGCGTACTGGCTTTGGCGGCATTTGGGGTAACAAGGGCGCGGTGAGTGTTCGTTTCACAATGTATGGATGTGGACTGGCCTTCGTGGTGGCCCACTTGGCTGCCCACGACCATCAACTAGATGAACGGATCGATGATTACAAACAAATACTGGAGAATCACCATTATCACGTGAAACACTATCGTGAGATATACGACCACGATTATGTCTTTTGGTTCGGTGATCTCAACTTTCGGCTACAGGGCAACGACTCCTCAACAGAGGTTAGGGAGGCGTTGCGCGATGAAAGCCAGCACGAGACTCTTATAAAGCGGGATCAGCTGTTGCATGTTCGGGAACACACACAGCAAGCTTTCCAAGTGATGCACGAACGAATGCCTGCATTTCCACCCACGTTTAAGTACAAGGAAGGCACCTCCGAGTACGATTTGAAGCGTCGTCCCGCCTGGACGGATCGCATCATGTACGCCGTGCAGCCGTCGAACCGTCAACGTGGCATGCAGCTGGCCATCGAACAGTGCTCGTACAAATCCCACCCAGTCTACAACATCAGCGACCACAAGCCGGTCACAAGTGATTTTACTATCAAGATGTATCCAAATGTTCGTGCCCCAGGTGTGAGTTTCTCCCCGATTTCGTTGTGGAGCATTGGTGATGAGAACACCGTGGAGTACCACAAGCAGGCGGAGTTCGAAGAAGGTCCCCATGACTGGATAGGCATATACCCCGTTGACTATGCCAGCTTGGCGCACTACTCTGCCTATGAGTACGTCAACCAGGCTGAGTCGCCAACTTCATCGGACTCGAACAACGAGCGCGAATACTTCGATACGCCTGCCCCGCATCGGCGTGGCCGCCACCATCATCGGAATCGCCAGCGTCTGCGGCGCCAGCAAGAGACGAACGGAGAGCAAGTGCGCATCGACTTTGCCGACGACGTGGAGCTACGGCATGGTGAGCAGTACCTGCTCATCTACTTCCGCAGCACAGGATCGCGGGGTGTGACCAGCCTGTCGGGGATCAGCAACGTGTTCGTGGCTGAGAAACGACGCGGTTCGCCTTATCGGACTGAGTACCATGTTGACTAGCTAGCCGAGGCGCTGGACGTCACTATTATTTAGTCCAATAGCAACCTGAGTTCGTTTCGCCCTATCAACTGCATCCATTCTTGTTATGATTGTCATTTTGTGATTCTGTTTAGTTGGTTGCCTGTTAATATAGTATGTATGTACATATTTGTTCAATGTTTTTTGCAATGACCCCGATATGTGTGCCTGTATGTCCGCAGAGGACGTGTACATATACCTACAAGCATTTAGTTATACATATGTACACACATTGTTATAGAATTATACAGAAAATCCAACAAATAATGTTCGTGTACTTGCAGCTTGGCCATTTGGAATTACTGTATTCATTTCGCCATTTATATTGCAGTTTCATGGAATTAGAACCGGTTTGTCAATTTCATAGCGGATAATTATACTAACAAGCACGTGCTGCTCTAACCCATCCCGCCCTCCCACTATGTGCTAGAAAACAAAGCCCAGTTGACCAAAGCTACTTGGTTGAGAGAGTAAATTCAGCCAGCTTCGGCCGCTGCTGGGCTTTTCGACTCGTACAAAATATGAAAAGAGCAGTGAATTCATACAAACAAAGCTTACATACATTCCCTTGCTGACATCAGTTACCGTCTTTACCGTCCCGTCTGCTGAGTTGAACATCTTAGTAGAGTATGTCGCAAACATATCCTGTCACAACTATCTAGCTGGCATAACTATAGAGCATGATGGTGAAACATATCCCTGTCAGATATGCACGTTGAATTCGCCCAAAATTATTAATGGGTAAACAAATATTTCCAGTGGAGTATACTCGTATGTAGTTGTTATTGCTAGGTGCATACATATAACATACTATGTACAAACATATACACATGTGTCTAACTCTTAATATTCATTCCCTAAGTGTATTTTATTCTGAATGATATATAAACTTACTTAAAGCAACGTGTTATATGTATATATACATTTATATATATTAACATATAAAACTATAACCAAAAATGTAAAGGATTTCAACTTAAAACATTTGTTTTTTTTTTCAAAACACTTCTGCGAAAAATTCGAAATCTTAGACTTCCTACTATGCCTTACGTACCTACCTTGGCCTTTGCAAGTCACTATATAAATATGTACATATGTGTCTTGTTTTTATGTACATAAATATGCATATTAAAATTGATCAAACTTGACTGCTGCTTTAATTGACTATTCGCATGTCTCTTTTTTTATTAAAAGTAGCAAAGATAAATGGGTGAAGCCACTAAATAATGTGCTTATTCTTGATTTTGCTAGAAGGCTTTTGCTTCAGGGCTAGAAGTCAGACTAGATTTTCCCACTAGATTTAGGCTATGTTCCCATCAACGGACAAGCCGGAAAGAGGTTCCATTCTCTTCCTGATATACAGCATTATTGCGATCACAGAACAATTCCGTGATAATACATACATA
This sequence comes from Drosophila persimilis, assembly GCF_003286085.1. Classification (NCBI taxonomy): domain Eukaryota; kingdom Metazoa; phylum Arthropoda; class Insecta; order Diptera; family Drosophilidae; genus Drosophila; species Drosophila persimilis. The sequence continues at coordinate 162,326 of NW_020825308.1, read as the reverse complement.
CAAACGTATGTGCATATATCGTGAATATTAATAAAAGTCCGACAAACTGTTGTGCAGAGGACCCAATATACGCATATTTATACTGCTTCAGAGTGATACGATAAACAACTTATGTAATTTTATGTGTATAGTGCTCAAAACCACGAACCACCATCCACCATGCATTCCAACTCCACTAAATCGGGTGGACATTGAAGGATGGTGTACGAAATACGAATATCAACATCAATAGTGTATACAATACTTAAGTCGGGATGAACTGTTGCCCGCTTGTAGCTAACAGCCGATTTTATTGCTATGTTTCTTGAATCTTGCTAATGTGAAAGGTTGTCATCGGTTGAGGGTAGAGTTGTATCGTAGAGGCTTTCCCACAACTTTCCGCCCGGCTCATAGTTGGATTTGTTGGATAGGATGGATCTAGTTTCGTAGCGAACGAACCTCTGGTTTATGTTGCCAATCCGAGTGTTTTTCGCACCAGACGTCGAGCGATACTATTGAACTCTTCCCTTCGCTCGCGCCACATTATGGCCGCATCAACATTGGCGCCACTCTCGTCGTTGGGTTCTAATAGTATTAACCACAGTCATAAGATCAGCGGCAATTCGCGGGCCGACGAAGTTTTACTCACCCGCCAGCATGCTGACCACGCTAAGCAAGATCTTTTCCACGCTTTGGACTGGACTCCACCGTTCTGCCGACAGCTCGTAGCCCAAGGGATCGTCGCCGGGCGCATGTAATATTGATATGCAAACGCGGCCATCAGCAAAGATGTTTGGATGGAACATATCACAAGTGAATTTCATTTTTGGCGGACTCAGTGGGTAGTCGGGTGGAAAAACGAGTCGTGCGGGAAATACGCCTCCCTCGAAGCAAGTGCCCTCGGGTCCACTGCAAAGCGCACATAATGGATACAACTATAAATGATAAGGCACTACGATGGCTAGAGACAGTACTCACGCAATTAACGCCTCCCATTCGAAGAAGTTGTCTTCACTAACGGGCCCAGCTACGATTCCTTCCGGTGGGTCCAGCGTTAACTCTATGAGAAGCGTGTCATTCAGCTGATAAACAAAACTAAAAAATTGTTGCAGCAGACGCAGGGCACAGGCCTATGCAGTATTTGGACTTTGGCGGATCTAACAACGACAACATAATCAACGCCAACACCCGCACCAGCACCCGCGTCTGCTCACGCACCATCATCCGCCCCACTTACGTTTGTATTCCGCCATAAGGCGACGAAGTGCGGATCCAGCCATTGCCCTTCTTTTCCACTTGAGTCAGTCCAGGTGTCTTCGTCTTTTGCGACGAGCGCAGCGATCAGAGCTCGGATACGGCGTCAATTCAAACACGTCGTAGTAAATAAGCTTTGTAATATTTATTTATATAAAATATAATACAAGTATGTGTTTTTGTCAATGTCTGCCCCAAGAAAAAAATTATACTACGTCAGCAGGGTTGCCAGGCTTTAATTCACTGTTAACTAAACAGTGCCAGTGCAGCGTCGCACTAGCTCTCTGTTAACTAACAGTGTTATGAGCAATATGAGTCATCTTAAGCAGATGGACAGCTCCAATACTCGTATTCTATTACACTTCAAGACCAGACTAGTCTGAAAAAACTTACACGATAAATTTGTGTTTGTTGGTTGGTAAACCATATGGCCATATGACATTAGAATTTGCTAACTGTCTAGCTGCGAAAACAGTCTTATGAAAAAAGCATGCAGTGACAGCGAGAGAAATATATGCAGTGCTGTGAAAAAGGATAAATGGATATTATAGAATTGTGGAATTAATTACGTTTTAAAACAGTATCTTTATATAAAATTAACTAAATATGGTATACAAATGGCCATACTCCGGTTGACAAGCAACAAGTCTTCAAACAACAGCAACGTGACAGCATAGCGAATATTTTTGGTTGAACTTTTTTGTTTAAGCTTGGTTTTAGTCGATATGCGTGGGCAGGGCTGAGCAATTTATAGAGTAATATTAAAATTGAGCAATAAGAACGATTACTCTCTTTTTTTGTTTGACCCTTCTCGCTAAGACCTTTTTTACGCAAAATGCAATAAAATCAAGTGTTTAAGATAAACCAATCAATTGGAAAATAGATTCAATAATCGGATAAAATTATGTGGGCATGGCTAAATGTTCTATATAGCTGGTAATATTCGACGGAATATCAAAAACGAGGAATATGTAAAATATAACTTGAATTTGTCAGTATATTTACGGTATATTTTTCAAATGAGACGGTATATTTTGGTATATTTCGGAGGGTCGGACGGTATATTTTATGGATAAGTCCGCAGTCACACTAGTGCTCACTCCGAGGCTTTTATAGTGATGTAAATTTGAATGAAAACATCGATGTCGATGTCTATCGATGTTGTCAAAATCAAACATCGATGTTGGATTGATACATCGGATTTATTTTTCGATGCATCGATGTATGACCGCGAAATCAGGACCTGATGATTGCGATGGGAAAATTAGTGACAGGCAGTTGTGGTACTGTTTCTGATACTGAGTTTTATTGAACAAACGGATCTCCTTATATAGCTAGCAGTGGTACTCTTATTGTATGGGAAGGAACGCACAGGCTCCATGTGAGAGTATTTTTAGATAGGGTACACTTACTCTGTGCGGGGGTTACATTTCAGTGCATTTACTTAGGTACTTGGCAGCAATAGAGTAAATAGTTTATTGCTTCATCCTGCAATTGTCTATTCTTAGTTGCTAATGTAATTTTCGTGTCGTCATATTCATTGACATGAAGTGACATGGACAATTGTATTTATGAGTATTTGTGTATGAGATTGTACTGTCTATTCTGTAATATTAATAACGTATATAGTCACAGACACAGAACAGTACCCTTCCCAAACACACAACGGGTTGCCTTCGAATGATGTTAACGGCGTTCGCAGTTTCATATTTAAACAAATGTATACCATCTATAGTAAATATGATTCATTTTAAGTCACATATGTTTACTTAATTTGGCATTCCTGTGTTGCTGCTTACAGAAGACAAATACGCAATGATATGAAATTAAGCTACCGATGTTTTGCAAAACATCGATGCATCACTCAACATCGGTATCAGCAAAAACATCGGAAAATATCAGTAAACATCGGCAGAAAAACATCGATGATCGATGCATCGATGTTTTTTTACATCACTAGCTGGTTATCAATCATCGCTCGCACGTGCACCGAAAATGGGAGATGCTGTGGAAGCTTTATTCGTCAGCGCCTGCAGCGAGGAAAACACAACATGCAGCGTCCAGGATCTGCGCACCGGCACCGACCTAATGAAGTACAAGGGCGGCGGGAATGCCCAACACCACAGTCTGGCTATGATTGGGCTGAATTATGTTCTGGCAGCCAACACAATTAAGCCTTTGCTCCACGTCTGGCCTATCAATAAGCAGGAGCAGATGTCGAGCCTGCGATTTGTGTTGCCAGGCAAGGCCAATGCTATGGCCCTCACTCCAGATGGCGCGTACCTGGTAGTTGGAATACAGGAGAGCATTTATATCTGGCACATGAGCACTGGCCGCATGCTGAACACCCTCTCGAAACACTACCAGGCCATAACCTGTCTGCGCTTCACTGACAATGGCGAGCGCTTTGTCAGCGCCGGGAAAGATGGGGCCGTTCTGGTCTGGGATCTCACCTTCTCTGTTGCCCCGCTAGACAACGGCAGCCAGGAGGGCAGTGAGCCTCTGTACAGCTTTAACGATCATGGCCTGGCTGTGACGGATCTGCACACTGGAATTGGTGGCATTCGCTCCTACTTATACACAGTGTCCCTAGACCGCTGCTGCAAAGTATATGATTTAAACGGTGGCATCATGCTCCTCAGCATTGTGTTCCCAATAGCACTGCACAGCGTGGTTGTCAATAGGATGGAGACCAGCATTTATGTTGGCTCCGCCGAAGGCAAGTCGTTTGTGTTTCACAATTGGAGAGCGCCACGGATGAAGGTGAGTGACTACAAAAATAATAATAGCATGGCTAATCATGGTTTATTTCAGGAATACCATCTGGAGGAGGACGATGCTCAGGCCTTTATCGGCCATACGGTTGGAAAACCCATAACCTCCTTGGCTCTGACAATGAATGCCCAACTGTTGGTCTCTGGCGGTGAGGATAAGCAAGTCTGCGTTTGGGATGTTGCGAGTCGGCAGCTCATGAAGAGTATTCCCCAGAACGGCGTGATCACTAATCTGAGAATCCGTCTTCTCAGTCCCGCCATTTTCCAGCCGCAACACAAGCAACCACAATTATTCGCAAACAGTCTCAAGCGGATGATCACGCCTCCGGATGTTAATGATTATATTGAGTTGCTCGTCACCAACGAGTACCCCAAAGCACGTGCCAAACCAAAGCTAAATTTTGACAACTGTAACTTGGGTCCGGAGGATCAAAAAATATTACAAAAAATGCAGCACGTAAATCTGGGCGCCGATGACGTTGACGTTGACGATGACGATGATATTGAATTTGACGAGGAGGCGCTGAAGTCAACTCGGCAATCTTCCAAAGTTAAAGATGAAGATGTGGCTTTAGCGGTCGAGGAAGACTTTCATAAGGCCCATTTCAATGATCCTGCAGTACAGAAACTTATCGCCGAAAACCGACGACTCAAAAAGAAAAACGAGGAAGTGCTTCAAACCATGGCGAAGTATTTGGTAGACCATTCGGAAAGCGGTAAGGGTCCTCCACAGAGAAATCGCAAGAAAGCTCGTAAGAACTAGTGGTTGGCTCCACCCGTGCCTTTTGTTTACTTAGATTATAGCTCATTACTATATAATAAGAAAAACTTAAGACTGTAAAGAAATCAAAAACCAGCTGTCCCAAAATGGGCAGTGCATTTTCAATTATCCGCTGTTAACTTTCAGGCTGCAATTTTTATGCAAGAGTGTCAAAGAGTACGGGCTAAATTTCGTGTAAATTTATGCAGATAGAAGGAATCTATCTTCGTCCGTCTATCTCGAGGCTATAAGAGATAGACCAACAGAATGTTGTGTGTGGACTGCTCTTATATCACAGTTTATTAAAGAAAAACTGCCCCCATCTAGAATTTTGAAGACACGAGAGTACTAAAGATGCTATATCATAACGAATAGTTATGTCTACCAGATTGGAGAATGATTCTAATGAAGAAAATGTTCTTGTATATGCATCAGCCGGATTGTACTTCGGTGGTGGGATAATCGTACACTCTAAAACTTCGCTTCCAATGTTCTGACTGGTTTTCAAGTGGCCCAGTTACTTGTCTTCGTGAACTGCTTAAGGTGGAAAGTAACTTCGCAAAATATCCGGATAAAAGCTTCTTACTCAACGGCGAGTTCACTTTCAAGATTGAGTTCTTAAAAGACGAGAAGTCATACGCCAAACCGAGGGATCGAAACAATTGGCCTGATCCCCTATCCTCCTGATCCTTCCATCATTATTCGTAAAAATACACATACATTCTAGTTCATATATACGGGTGCTAATAATTATACGAACAAATATTGCTATACGTTTACGTACATATGCATACAAACAAACAAAAAACAGGAACAATCTAATACAAATGAAGAGAGGTACAAACAAAACATTGGAAATCAGCTTTACTTCGATACATTATCATTATTCGGCTGTCCATTCATGTCATCATCGGCAGTCTCCTGATCCCCAGATTTGTCCTTCTGCTCCGCGAGCTGGCGACGGATCTCCCTATTGGAGCTTAGCAGCTCCCGTAGCTGCGACATGATGTCATCGGTGCGCTGTTCAACTGCGTCCAAGGCGCAGCTGAGGGCGTCCAGGCTCTGGTTAACATCTTCCATTTCTGTGAAAAGCCATTGTCGTTATCAATGCTGTGCAATCTCGCCTAGCTAACCTTGTAGATCTGCTTCCGGCACATTTGCTTTTCCCGGGTCGCTGGACGAGGTGGGATCGTGGTTGTTCTTGGGCGACATATTCCTTAGCTGCGCTTCCCCTTTGCAAAATTAAATTTATTTTTATTTCTCCGATGGAGATTTAATGTCACGGGACAGCAGCTTGAATGCCATTTTCTCTCGATTTTCAACACTGAATAGATATACTAGACAAATATACCGATACAGTATCGAATAATGCTCGTATTCCAGTGCACTTTCAGAAGTGCTTAGCCAGAGAAATATATGCTTCAGTTTCAGGCAGCAAAGCGGTAAATTCATACTCTTAAATAACAGTTCTCTATACATATATGAATCAGCTGTGCTCGTTGATGAACTGGCAAACCACCACTTCACACAAATTTATCGTTTTGTTTGTGTTTCATACTGCTCTGGTATTAAGGTGTAGTGGAATACGACCATAAGAGTAGTGAGGATTTTATGTGTGATGGCCTAAAAGTTACCTAGACAAGATACACATTTCGCTAGGAATGATTTCGTATGCATTTTATACAAATCCGGGAAAGTACATCCCGTCGTGATGGATATCGATAAGTAAGTTAAAGAAAATTTTCACGATAGTTTTCTACCTTGCCCCCTGACATAACATCTATTGACAAATAGAAATGTGCTTTAAATACCAAACGAGAATATTGTTTACACAATTTAACGTGAGTCTGAGTGGTATGTGGCGGCATTATTATAAAACTCAGAGGTTTCAAATTTATTAGCTACCGCGATGTTATGCCACAAAGCAGGCACCGAAAGGGAGCCGTCCTGTTGGTCTGGCCCATCCGCCAGATCCGAAGACCGTCAGCTGCGACTATATAGGTCCGCCAGATCCGCAATCGAACCTCCGCCCCTACGTGAGGCACTACGATGAAAACGAAACGGATCTGGCTAAGAAATTGCGATTGACGCGCATCGAAGTGGAGGCTTGGAACGCGAGTTTCTGGACCAAGCACAACAAACGATTCTATGAGGTTAGCTGGCCCCAGTTCTTTTTCCTGGCCATCTCTCTTGTCATCTCTCTCGCTCTGATGAAGACTTAAAACAAGTGTCGTTTTTAGGAGAAAGAAGACTTCATACGACTGCACAAAGAGGCTGGCACCGAGGACATCTCGGCCGATCGCATGAGTGAATTCTACAAGACCTTTCTGGACAAGAATTGGCGAATTCATATGATGTACAACCTCTCGTGGTATCTGAAAAACTTTGACATGCTCACATTGGCGTTCATGGTGCAGGTCCAAAAGCTTCTGACTCGCAGAAAGAGACGAACAGGAGTCTGAGTACTCAGAAACTAGTTTCGATTCGTTTTGTTAATTTGATTTGTTTCGTTTTGTTTTGTTGGATCGGGTAGACTACACTCGAGTATATGTATGCACCAATTTAGTTCTTAGGATGAAAATTTTTTGAGTATTTAAATAGACAAATAAAGTGAAACGTTTCAAATGATTGCAAAATGGTTGCATACAATTTACTTAACACTTATGGAGATGAAAAAAAACGCTTTCTGGATAGTTAATATTCTTAATTTTAAGGCGAACTAGTTAAATAAAATAAAATAAAATACAATATATGTATATTCGTATGTCTACGTATTCAATGAAGGTTGTGCATATTACATTTATTACTCCTGTTGAGAAACAAACTCGCTTTCATGTCTACTCGCTCTACCTTCTAATGTCCATTGTACGAATGCAAAAACTAATAATCGTTATAATTATGATAATATAATAATGGTAAACAAAAAGGAAGGCACACACGCATAAAGTCAAGTGGCGGCACTCGCTGGGGTCTATCTCTGTGGGGCTACAAACACGATGAATAATATTGTGATGATAATGATGCTGAGCTGATTGTGCTCTTTGTGGTCGTGGTGCTTGGGGTTGAAGGGAGGGTGGGGTGGGGAGGGGAGGGGAGTATGTGGGGTGGGGGGAGGGAAGGGGAATCGTGCAATAATGTACCTAACATAAAATACATATTTTTTTTTTTTATAGAAATTATACAGTATAGCACTTCAATGGTGAAAACGCTGTCCATTCCCACTCTTTCCACTGCCCTGTCCCCCTTCTTACGGGCGATTAAGGATAAAAATTAGCTACAGTGGGCGGCGGGCACATATAAAATACATAACTTGCAGGGTCCTATGCTCTATGCTCTATGGTCTATGCTCTACAATAGCACGTATTCATACATATAACTACATATATGTACATGATCTACACTGTTTAGAGAATGAATGTTCGGATTCCCGGTCACTGGGAGAACTTCCATGTGGGTTGGTTCGTGCTGGTGCTCGTTGCTGTAATCGCTTCTGTTGCTGCTGCTGCTGCTGCCTTTAGTTCATCCACTTGCGACAATTGGGAGCGCCACAGGCACACGGTATCTTGTGTGCATCATCCTCTATGTCAAACTTGTAGTCATACGAGAGCTGCGAGAGCATGCGAGAGAGAAAACAAAAATTAAAAATCCGTCTCTGTGTCCGTGTCCGGGTATGTGGAACTCACCTCCTCGCCACGATAAATTTTACGCTTGGCGAATATTATGATCCGCACATCGCGATCGACCTCAACAATCTCCGTCACACAGTTCGGATTGCAGGAGTGGTTGATGTAGCGAGCCAGGCCGCCGCTCAGAGTGGCGTCTACGACGCGATCCTCGTCAAGGCGGAACATGTAAATGCCTCGATTCTGCAACGGCAAAGAAGTTCAGGATGACTCATTCGTTCGACTACATTGATTGGCTGTCACGTACCTTGGATTCGTACTGCTTCTCCCGTATCTCGGAAACCTCGGTGCGAATGACCTCCCCAATATACTCGATGATCATGGTGTGCTTTTCAATATCTCGGGCCGCATACAAGCCCAGGCCCTGAATCTTCGACCTAAATGGTGGAGAAAGAAAACGGGTCATTTCCGAGGGCCCTCCTGTTAGTCTTGGAATAAACCCACCTCGCCAAGTAGACGTTGTTGCGCCACTCCTGCTTCATCTTTTTGTACTGGGAGCTCTTGGAGTGGACGAACTGCTTGCTGTAGGGGCAGGCAACCTCTCCGGCAATCGACGCCGAGTTGGCCATGCGCTGGGTGCTGCAGCTGCCTGCGGTCCGCTGGGTGTGCGGCTTGCGCCAGACGAGCAGCTGCCGTTGCTTGGGCTCGGTGCGGGCGGCGCCGGACGGATTGATGGCCAGCGGGAACTCCAGCAGCGGGTTGCGGCCGTACTTGAATCGGTAGTCGGTGAGCGTCTCGATCCCGGGCAGGCTCTCCAGGATGCGCACAATGGCCGGCTCCGTTAGCCCGAAGAGGTCCTCGCCGCTGATGTGTTGCGGGAAGAGCTGCAGCCACTTGTGCACCTTCCGCAGGCGGGTGATGGGCTGCAGGATCTGCTGCCACACCCCCGTTGGCGTGCTGGCCTGGAACTCGCGCTCCGGCTCCTTGTCGCTGCCGTCCTGAACAACGATCCGGAACTCAGGCTTGCAGCCGGCCTCGGCTATGGAGCAGATGTACCGGCACCGCCGATTCGGACGCCGCACGCACCAGTAGTAGCGACTCTGCGAATCACGAGTGGGATTGGGATGACACCATGGACGCGGGAGAGCGAACAAGAGGTACTTACCACCTTGTAGCCAATGGGGTAGATGAAATGGGGCGTGTGGAAGGCCTCCAGCTGGTGGGGCAGCAGCTGGCCCACATTGAGGAACGTCATGTTGCCCACCCGCAGCAGGTTGCTCAGCTCCGTGTAATGCATGACGGTGGCCACCTGACGGTTCTCGTCGCGGTCCACGAACACCCGACGGTGCACAACGAAGGAGCTTAGCTCGTTCTCCATTGGCCCGAAAGTGGCTCCAGACCCAGACCCGGACCCGGATCCGGCATTGGCACTTCCGCTGCCTGCGTGGGCCTGGGCGTGGGTGTGGGCATGGCCATGGGCACTGCAGTGCACGGACTTGTTCTTGTAGAAGACGCACTCCTCCCGAATGGCGCAGGGCAGGTGGTAGAGGTTGTTGCAGCGCGACTTGAAGCATTTGATGGTAGCTCCCAGCTGGTGGCAAGCGCTGCACGCCTGATTCAGCCCCGCCTGCAGTGCGGTCTGGAAGTTCATCAGCGCTCCGGACAGCGTCTCGTACACGCCGTTCGACCACAAGGCACAGTTGAGATGGACCTGTACGAGAGGAGAGGGATTCAAAGATGAGGGATGAGGGATTAGAAGGGGCCGCGACAGGCGACAACATTAGCACATTAGTCTCACCCATTTGTCCACATCGAAGTTGAGCAGCCGCGAGGGTCCGTCCGCCTGGCCGTCGCCGCGTTGGTTGCAGAAGACGCACTGGCGCGTGTCCTCTAGGTGGCTGACCACGTCCGTCTCCCACACCGTGTTGTTGGGGGCAGCAAATGAAGTGGCTCCATCGTACTCCTGCTTGATGTCCGTGCTCGCGGACGATTCCGTGGCGAAGCAGTCGCCGCTAAAGCACTTGACGATGCACTTGCGCTGCAGTGGGGGCGCAGCGGTCTCGCTGCCCAAGCTCTGCTTCACGTCGAGCTCCTCCTCCGGCGGCTCCGTCTTCACCACATGCTCTGGAGGAACGGCCGGACACGAGCCCGACGCCAAAGTGCTCTTCGAGGACCCGCTGGCCGCGAGCAGAGAGATGCTGGCCGCCTCGGCCTTTGCCTGGACCTCCTTCCCGCTCCACTTGAACAGGGCCAGGCAGGCACGATCGCAGAAGTAGAAGAACGGAGGCGGCGGCGTCTTCCGGGGCAGCAGCGCCATTAGCTGGGCCAGCCGGGGCAGCTGCTCTTCCAGCGGAGGCATGCTCTGGCTGGGCACCCGCAGGCCGCTGGCGGGGACGACGTTGGCACAGCTGCGGCACAGCTTGCGTCGCCCGTTGAGAATCTTCCTCAGGTGGCCGTTGCTCGCGGAGAGGGGCCGCTTGAACGGCTCCTTTTCGGCCTGCTCGTCGGCCTCCTCCTTGGCTCCCTGGCTCTTTGGCTGGTCGAGGCTGGGCTCGGAGCCGGTCTTCGGGTCCGACTTCTCCTCGATGAGCTTGCATGTAAGGGCGGGCGTCAGGTGCAGCAGATTGGCCAGATCCCGCAGCACGCCGGCTATGTTGTCCGTCGTCGAGGAGTGCAGCGAGAGTATCACGTTCTGGTTCTTCTGCTGATAGTTGTTGTTGTTGTTGTTGCTGTTGCCGTGGCCGCCCCCCAGCTCCATCTGCTGGCCCTTGCGCAGTTCCTCGGCGCAGGTGCGGAGCAGGGGCGAAGTGGGCATCCGCATGGTGAGGGGGTCCTCGGCCAGGGCCACCGGCGACATCCGCCCGTGGCACCGACTGTTGTTGTTCAGCAGAATTAGGCCCGGAAAGCGGGTGAGCCGCGGAAGGGCCGTCCAGGCGGTCAGGGACTCGCCCTCCACCAGCTCTGTGGTCTCCAGGTTTGCGTCCTTCACGGCCCCGATGTGCCGCAGCAGCCGCTCGCGGGGATTCCGCTCGATGTGGGTGGAGAACTCCTGGTCGTAGAAGTCGTTCTGGATGCTGGACATGGGCTGCGACTTTCCCTCCACTCCCACCAGAGACCCCGACGGAGATGCAGAGCCCCCCGTCGGGCCCCCGCTCCCGCCGAAGCGTTCGCTGTCGTACAGCGAGGGAATACTGGGATGGCGCACCCGACCGAAGTGGCCCAGCAGCGATCCGTCGCATTCCTCCAGCGGCCAGCTGCGGGATAGGGAGGCGCCGGCCTTTAGCTTGCCGTTGCCGGAGGTGGACCCTCCCGATCCGGATCCCGATCCCGATCCCAATCCCGTTCCTGCGCCCGCCATCTCGCTGCTCCCAACAAGGAAGTGAAAGTTGCGGTTGAGGTGGGGCTCCAGCACCTGAAGCGGCTGCATCTGGCGGATGTGCGTCAGCAGCTTCTCGGTAAATGCATCGTGGTCCTCCTCCACCTTGGAGAATTTCCGCACTCGCTTTTTCAGCATGGGCGAGGCGGCGGCACTGCCTCCGCCTCCGACTCCGACCACTCCTGCGGGCACAAGACCAGTGCCGGATGCTCCCTGCACGTACTGGGTGCCCGGGGGCATGCGGGCCAGCTGCACCATCGCGCCTGCTGGTAGCGTCCCGGACAGATCCTTGAGACTGTTGGCCGCCTGTCCGGCGTTCGGATTGCCTCTCCGTGGCTTCTGCACCTCCCGTTTGCGCCGCTTTCGCTGGTCCCCGGCTTTGGGTTCCATGGCCGTTGGCAAGCTCTGAGGATGGGCCTGGGGATGCCCCTGAGCATGTGAATGAGCCGCCTGCTGCTGCTGCTGTTGCTGCTGCTGTTGCTGCTGGTGATGTTGCTGCTGCTGTTGCTGCTGCTGATGCACGTGCAACTGCATCTGGCCAGGCATCTGGCCCTGGATCTGAGACTGCATCTGTGCCTGGTGGGGCGTCTCGCCCGGCTGCCCAGTTTTCTTCGCGTAGCTTGTGCTGGCTGAAATGAGCTGCATCTTGTTCGTTTCCGTCCCAGGGGTTCCGGGTGTATTGGTACCGGGCGGCGGCGGCTTCATCCTTATGGCCAGAGGCAGATGCTTCTGCAGCACATCGTCGCTGTGCGAGGGGTCAGGGTGGCTGTGCTGCAGCTGGAGCTTCTCGTCCAGCTGGGGATGCGACTGCATGGATAGCTTCCTCTTCTGCGCCTCCCCCGACTTGAAGGACATTTTGTTGGGGGCCAGGATTTGGCCCATTCCCGGCTCAATCTGAATGGTGCTGTTGTTGTCCTGGATCTGTCTGCTCCAGCTGTTGGTTACTGCTCCCGATCCGGCTGCACTGTGCACTGCTGCCGATGCTGCTGTTGTCTGGAGGTTGTCCGAGTTGGTGAGCGGCTTCTCGGCCTGCTCCGACAAGGGCACGCCCAGGGACTCTTGGTCCATTGCCATCGACATGGCCATGGGCATGGCCGAGGACTTGTGCTTCATCTGCAAGCTCATATCCTTAGAGGGCTTGGTGGATATGGAGATTGTCACATTCGAAACGGGAGCGGTGGCCAGCTCATACGGCGGCGGCGGCAAGAACTCCGTCGACTTGCTGCTGGACGTGGCGGAAGACTCCGCCAGCTTCCTGTCTCCCATTGTCAGAGTAGCGTGCGTGGGCGGTGTCGATATGAACGAGGTCTCCTTGGACACAATCTGCACGGTCTGCTTCACTTGGTGTTGTGGCTGCTGCTGCTGCTGTTGCTGCTGTTGTTGCTGCTGTTGTTGCTGCTGTTGTTGCTGCTGTTGTTGCTGCTGCATCTGCTGGGCAGCCGGGGGCGGTTGGGTGGGTGTTGGTTGCGGTAGGCCTTGGATCGAGGACTGCTGCACCACCGGCATCTGCTGCTCCAGCTCCGCTGCGGCATTGGTTGCAGGAACGGGAGCTTCAGGGGCTACAGAAGTGGGGGCGCAGGCGGAGGCGGCAACAGATGGGGCGACAGGCGGAGCAGCTGGCGCGGCAGACGCCGACTGCTGGCTGCCTCCATTCCCGTTTGCTACTGTGGTGGTGGTGGTGGGCGTGGCCACGGATCCGCCGCTGCTGCTGCTTACTGCCGCCGGCACGGGCGGAATGACCGGACGGGCCAACTGCGCCTCCAGGGAGCTGACTAGGCCCATGCTCGGGGCCCGCACGTTGATCACCTTGCGGGCGGACAGCGGCGCTGTGCTCGCAGCGACGTGGGCGGAGTTGATGCTGATTTGGTTGAGGTTGTGGCTGCTGCTGCTGTTCTGGAGCAGCTGCTTCAGCAGCGCGTTGTTCGAGTCATCAGAGTTGGCCCGCTGGTGCTGGTTGCTGTTCGCTGCAGCTGGCGCAGATGCACAGATTGTTGCTGCGGCTGTGGCTGTGGCTGTGGCCGTGGATGCAGGCGGGCCTGGAGCTGAGGTTGTGATGGCAGTCAGCGTGGTGCTGGCGTTCAGACGCTTCTCGGTCGCCACCAGGACTTCGCCCGACTGCTCGCCCGCTGGAGCCAGAGGCGGGGCGGCGGGAGCATCCTTGACTGTTGCTTCCTGCTTGACCAGCAGATTGGTCTTGGGCTCGTTGCTCAGCTCATCCATCTTTGGGATTATGATCGAGAATGGCATCGGTTGCAGTGCCTCTGCCGCCGCCAGGCTTACACTCAATTTGGTGGGCGTGGTGGCCGGTGTGGTGACCACGCCCAGCCCTAGTCCCACCACGGAGGGCACCGACGTGAGCTTCAGCTGCATTGGAGCCGCGCCGGCGCCCGACACTGACACTGATGACGATGACGACGACGAGGACGGGGATGGTTTGTCCGGATTCGGGTCCTGGTTGAGGGCGTGGTGCATCTGCAGCGCGGAACTGCTGACGGTGGTGGTGATCATTTTGGGCTTCTGCTGGGCCATCGTCGTCTTCGACAGCACCAGAGATATGTTCTTGTTCTGTATGGAGATGATGGGCCGGGCCCCCATTCCCGGTGTGTTGATGCAGATCGTGCCCGCCGTCGACTTGGCCACAGCCTCGTTCAGTATGGCCGAGACCGATACGGAGGAGGTGCTGCTGGACATCTCAGAGCCGCTGCCGGCGGCGGATGGCGTCATTGTTACCGTCACGGGTACCGTGCCGGTTGCCTGCGCCACGGCGGTGGCCGCACCCGCTCCCGCGCCCGCACCCGCTTGTAGGGACTGCTGCTTGAAGATATTAAAGCTGGGCGCGCAGTTGTGACTGGCCTTGTCCAGGGGCTTTATCACGACGCTATTGAGGTTTCCGAACTCGTCGCCGGTTCCAGAGTCCTGCGATTTGGGCTTGTTGAATATGTTCTCACTGTAAGTTATCTTGTGGCCGGCCAGCCGGGTGGCTGGATTGCGACAGGAGTTGGCATTGACATTGACGCTGACTCCCGCCTCGTGGGCCGTGTCGCCAATCTCGGAGGCGTCGTGCAGCTTCTCCTTAACCATGGAAAACGTTTGGTTGGGATTCGAGGTGGTTATCGAAACAATGCTGGCCGTGGCAGGGGCCAGGCTGCCGCTGTTCACCTGTTGGGCCTGCTGCTGGACCTGCAGCTGCTGGACCTGGTGCTGGTGCTGCTGCTGGATCTGCAGGGACATCTTCTTGCTGACCACCTTGGCGGCGACTATTTTGGTGTTGGCAGGCTTGATCTGCAGGCCCGAGAACGAAACGATTGTGGTGGGGTTCTTGGGCACGCGCTTGATCAGCTTCGTGTAGTTGAGGTGCTGCTGCTGGTGCTGGTGCGCCGCACTCTGCTGCCCGGACGGGGAAGCGCTGGCCACGGCGGTCACCTGGCCGGGCTGCATGATCTGCTTGCTCTCGACGATGGTGGCGCCACCGGCGGTAGCCGCCCCACTAGCACTCATCAGCAGCGGCACGGAGATCGTCTTGTTGCCGATGGAAACCTTGGCCGTCGTCTGGGTGACCTCCGACAGCTTCTTCGCGTTCACCACCAGCTGGGTGGCCTTCATCTTGGACTGAATGTTTACGCGGTTCAGGAGCGTGGGCTGGTGGGTTACTTGCTGGCTGCTGGCGGTCGTCGCATTGAATATATTGTAGTTGGCCTGTACCGACTTCTGGTTCATTATAGTGGTCCCTCCCAAGCCTGGTCCTGATCCGCCTCCATTGTTCGCATTCAGTATAATCGTAGACGTTGTGGATGAGCTGACGGTCACGGGGGCGACTGCGGATGTGATCACCGTGGCAACGGAGGCGCCGGAGGAGGCAGAGGCCGACGCGATGGTTGAGTTTTCGGGCACCACCTTTTGTTCAGTTGCCGAGGTCGGCAGTAGGGCGTAGTCCAGCTCCTCGACAGCTGGCAGCGCTGTTTTGTTGGCCAGCTCGACATGCTCGGCTCCTCCACTCGGCTCGATTGAAATAGTGGAGGCCGTCGAGGAGGAAGAAGATGCGGACGACGGACAGACGGCCTCCTTTTTGGTAAAGCTTGTAAAACCTGGAAGCGTGGTTTGAAATAATTGGTTATTCATCGATGCCAAGGGATGCTACGGGTTGAATTGAAATATGTTTGCTAGTTCATACTCACTCTGCTTTTGGCTGCCGTCGAGCGCTTCTTCAGGCTTTATTGCACTCATTTCAGCGTTGGCTCCAAAGTTACATACTATAATCTTATCCTCGCGCGGATCCCAGGCATTCTCGGTGCCGACTTGATCCACTTTCGGGTGTTGCTCAACTGCAGACTTTTCGGAAGCAGCGGATGTTTGTTTTGAGGCTGCAGCTGTTGATTGGAATGCCAATGACGGGGCTTGGACGGACCCTCCTGGAACAGCACGTTGCTGTTGTCGGTGGTGCTGGTGGTGTTTCTGTTGCTGTTGTAGCTGTTGTTGTTTGGCGGGCAAACTAGTCGAGGGCGGGCAAAGCAGCAATTCGGTTTTGAGTTTCTTGCGATTCGGATCCTCGGTATCGTCGATGCTGGTGCGCTTCTGTATATTGATTGCATTAAAATTTAGCGCTGCGGTTGCAGATGTTACACGTTCGGGTTTTGCCTTTTCGGCGGCAGCAGCCGCAGCAGCAAGCGATGTTGTCACTTTCGATATATTCATAACAAACAAGTGGACACTGGACAGAGTCAGTCGCTAGCAATGAATGCTGGATCAGCTTAAATTTCGTGCTAAATACATACAGAAAATGTTTTAAAACATGCACTATTTGGACAAAAATATTTTCGTGTATGCAGTAGCAGTGTATCCTAAACTTTTAGCTAGTGAAAATACATGAAAAAAATACCACGAAATATACAAAATACAGGGTTGAGTTTTTCGATAACAATGAGTACACACTTACCAGCTGTGCTCTAGCCAGTGCTACCACAAAATAGTTTTAATATGGACTTAAAAACAAAAAAAGACAATTTAAAATAAAATCAAATTAAATTAAAATAACTTAAAATAAATAAAGACCCATTTTTAGAATACAACACAATTTTTTTTTAATGTAAACACATGCCAATGGTTTTGATCAGCCATCGTTTGGTCGTTTTTTTTTCTTATTTCAAAATCAATTTAATAGGAAATTATGCTTCTTCCGGCTTCATGAAAGTAGGGACAATTTGTCCATTACAAACATTTTTATTTTTTTTACTGTTTAAAAACAATATAAATCGTTTGCTTTCAATTGAGACAATATTGATATCGAATTTTTTATTTCTATCTGCACGGAACTGTCTGGCAACGCTTGTCTGAAACGAGAATTCCAAACCATCTGAATCCACTTCCGAGTCGAAATGCATAAGAAACGTAAGGCACAGCCAATACCTTAAAACTTGGTGCAATTCTTTTTTTCATAAAAAAAAATCAAGCCAGCTGCTTTGGTAGAGCAGGATTATTCAAATAGAATTTTAATTAATAAGTTTGCGGCGGCTTAGTCGCAAAGGTCTACAAACGTTGTTCTTACCCTAGGGAAAAGGATATAGAGTTATTTAATTTAAGTAAATATAATATTAGCTAGGAGCAACAGGACAAATAATTTTGGCAGTGTTGCGGTTATGTACGCCAACCACTGTGTGGGCATTGCTACGGACCGAGCGAGCTCTATTTTGTGGGATCGACGGTTTTTGAAACAAGAGATTCTAGTTGAAAGTGGACCAGATGACTAAATTCTCATTCTCTACAGGACCCAAAAATGATATTATTGCTGTGCGCTATCGCTGGAAGATCCGCGAGTAGATGTTGGCAGAGGTAACGCCAGATATATACACCAAGAATCTGTTTTTGTACGAACAACGCAAACCGTACCAAGTCGACTGCATTGTTGCTGGTCTCCAACCAGGGGGGCACAGTGGAGTCATTTGTTTCGACCGTGGATCTAATTTGAATCCCAAATAAAATTGACAACTTCGTTGCAGTTGGAAAGCGCAGCCCGTAGATTCATGTAATCTGCGAGGATCTGTGGAGACCAGTGCTAAAACCAAGGGATTTGCTGCAGATAATTTTCTCGGCCATTCTGATGGGCACCGTCCTTAAAGCACCCAAAGCTTAATTTGCTTACGTTGTTGAAAAACACAAGATTACAGATGACATCTTACCCGCTTTTACACAGCAATTTTTTAAATTTCTTCCATGGAGGGGCATAATGGGATTGATGAAATGTTTGTCATCCCAGGCTCCAAAGAAGGCAAACAAAACTTAGTCTCTGTTTTAAATATCACAACGATATTTTGCAGTTTATTGTATTCTTACAGAGACCAAGAATAGCTATCAGGATCGAGATATATATATGCAAGATACCAATCATATTCATTAATATGTCTAAAACATATACATTTGACATTTGTAAATTTGAGAAAAGGTATTTTTTAATTACGTTTTATCTCCATATCTTATATTAAATATATATATATATAAATATATATCCATATATTAAATTAACGAAATAGGGTATACAAAGGCTATACACGCATCATGTCTCCAAATACCATCAACACTGCGACTGTTTTTTTGTTGAACTATTTTGCTTATGCCTTGTTTTAGCCAAAATACAATAAAAGCAAGGACTAAAAACTAGCCAATCTTGTTCAACGTAATCTCTAAATTGAGCAATATGAACGACTATACTCTTTCGTTTTTTTGTTTTGACCTACTTCGCTAAAACCTTTTTTTGTTTGACCTTTTTTAGACAAGATCCAATAAAAGCAAGTATTTAGAATAAGCC
Source organism: Drosophila persimilis (assembly GCF_003286085.1). Lineage (NCBI taxonomy): Eukaryota > Metazoa > Arthropoda > Insecta > Diptera > Drosophilidae > Drosophila > Drosophila persimilis. Next base: position 143,761 of record NW_020825308.1, on the reverse strand, counting down.
AGTTAAGTAAATAATTGATTCATAAGTCGTATACAATTATGTGGGCATGGCAAAATGTTTTATCTAGCTAATAATATTCGACGGAATATCAAAATTTAACAATAAGAACGACTGTCCTCTTTTGTTTTATTTTACCATTTTTGCTAAAACCTCTTTTTACGCAAAATGCAATAAAAACAAGTGTTTAAAATAAACCAGTCAATTAGAAAATATATTCACTAATCGGATCAAATTATGTGGGCATGGATAAATGTTTTATCTAGCTAGTAATATTCCACGAAATATCAAAAACGACGAATATGTAAAATATAACTTGAATTCGTCAGTATATTTACGGTACAGTTTTTAAGTGAGACGGTATATTTTGGTATATTTTTTAGAGTCGGACGGTATATTTAAACGATAAATCCGCGGTCACACTGCACAATACTTACATCTCGAACTAGTGATGTAAATTTGAATGAAAACATCGATGTCGATATCCATCGATGTTGTCAAAATCAAACATCGATGTTGGATTGATACATCGGATTTATTCTTCGATGCATCGATGTATGACCGATGTTTCAAAACTTTCCCATTTGATTATAAAACCGAATATTCAAGAAAGGAAAAATTAAAATTGAGCTTTCATAGCAGAGTTTTACATATCATAGGACTAAACGAAACAATATTTAACATAAAAGAAATGATTATGCTTTCATAGCAGTCTTTTACATATCACTGTAGATATCATCAGACATAACTAATATTTCAAATAAGTACTATTTGTCAATGCTTTGCAAAAACCAAAATGCGGCTTAGTCGCACAGGTGAAAGTCTATTACGTTTTCGACTTAATATGTTAGCAGCCGCTGAGTACACCCGTTCAAAATACACCCAGAAGATGCCATTAACGTAAAAATTGCATTGCAATTTTGTATAAATTAGGATAGGTACTTTTCACACAGTCCCAAAAACACGAAGGATTGCTTTCAAATGAGGCAGGCATTGCTGTGTTAGCTGCTTACAAATTTGAAACTAATCGATCGATGTTTTGCAAAACATCGATACATCACTCAACATCGGTAGCAGCAAAAACATCGGAAAATATCAGTAAACATCGGCAGAAAAACATCGATGCTCGATGCATCAATGTTTTTTTACATCACGAGCCAGCACATTATTGTTAAAAAAAATTAACTCAAATAAGAAATGTGGAGCGTGAAAACAGTCACACAGCTATTCAAAAACAGTCTGTCAAGTAAGCGCATATCCTCTAGACCTGACCTTGCAATCAAGTCATTCGAAATTTCAGCAGGCAAGTTCGCAGCCATCAACACAGCCGGCCTCAAGTATTTTGCTCCTCCAATCAAATATCAAAGTAAGTTTAGAACTCTTAGAAAAGCAAGAACTCATTTACTTTTCTTTTAATCAGATGTTGAGCAGCCAGAACGTCCCAAATTGCGGATCATGGAACGCATGCCGCAGCTGCCACCTAACCTACGTCCGCCCAAAATGCAGAAGCGCTTACGCTACATGCGTGGCCCAGAACCTGTCCACAACTCTCTTCTCCACAAGCAGTACGCGATAGTAGCCACTGGCGGCGGTCGCCTGCGCTGGGGCCACTATGAGATGATGCGACTTACCATCGGTCGGAAGATGAACGTCCAAACAATGTTTGCTACATGGCGCGTGCCCGCCCCCTGGCAACCCATCACAAAGAAGGGCCAGGGCCAACGCATGGGCGGCGGTAAGGGTGCCATCGATCATTACGTAACGCCCATTAGGGCAGGTCGTGTCATAGTCGAAATAGCTGGAAAATGCGAATTTGTCGAAGTAAAGGGATTCCTGCAGCAAGTCGCCAACCAACTGCCATTCCAGGCGACGGTAGTCTCCCAGGCGATGCTCGACGAGAGGCTGGCCGAGGAGGAGCAATACGCCCGCGAAAATCAAAACCCATTCACCATGAAATACGTTATTCAAAACAATCTGAATGGTTGCCATCGGTGGCTTTCTCCCGTAGATCACAAGTGGTTCGGCAAGCACTTGTAGGTCGCTCTAACCAAACTGATCCGTTTTCGGATCCAATAAACAAACGAACCGTTGTTGAGTTGTTGTTAAACCCCCATGTGTCTACCTGGGAATTGTTGGGATTTCCCCCCCCCCCCCCCCCCCCCCCCCCCCCGCAACTCACATGAAAAGAGAAAGAATGGAGGGGAATTTGGGGAAATGTACGAGTTCTATTGCAAACATTTGTTTAATTTTCCATTTCTTGTATGTGGATAATATGTAATGCGTCATATAATATGTTTTATGTTTCATGCCGTTGCAGTTGTATTATAATTAATATATATGTTTATGTATGTGTGTGGTAAAAGCCTTCTTCCACTGGGCCACCTCGTCTCGGAGTCGCCCTCTTTGCTCGGGGCCGTGTGTACCATTGTCTTATCATCGTTGTGGGCACTGGCGTGCCCGTGCTTACGGACCAGGGGAAGAGGCCAGTAAATGTCGATTTATGTGTGTGGAATTCGAGAGGATCGAATTTTAGCTTGTCGTCTAACAGTCGGTATCGTACCAGGCAGCCAAGTTATTGTTGTCGTTGGGTGGCGTCGGCATGGCATCCAAGTCAAAGTTCAATGCACCGGCATCGATCTCGCCGACGTCCATGTCCATGGAATAGGGCGATGTTGGTGCCCCGCTGGGTGGGACGACAGCACCGCTGCCGGCGCTAGCACTGTTAACACCTCCGCTATTGCCAGTAGCGCCGCCACCGCCCACCGGGCTGCTGATCTCCAGACCCTGCATCGAATCTATTGGTAGAGTATCATATCCTGCGAACAAGCGATATGGAGAGATAGAGAAAATGTACAAAAGTTAGATTAGTGCGCTTGCCCCCTGCAAAGATCCTCCCAAAAACTATTAGCTAAACGTCAACACAAGGTAAACACATAAATCAGCCGTTCCCCAATCATTTTCCACCAAGTGGCGTCAACTACGGCAGCAATTCCCATTCGTTTGGAGCTCATGACCCATCTGCATGCACATCGCTTATATAAACTAAGGACTATAGACTATACATGAACATAGTACGTGTGTGTATAGATAGATATAGTATATGAGTTTATAGCTAATTTAAAAAGGCTACTTCGGGCTACTTAACATGCAAAATGAACCAGACTGAACCGATCTAAAGGGCGGGCATTCTCCGGACAACGTCATACGCTGCATATTGCATTATCGAACGAAAGCAAACTCAAGGAACGTAAATTAATCAAGGGCAAATCAAGGGAAAATAAGTTTTAAAGTATTATTGAAAAATAGATTCTGCTTCCTCAGTCAACCAACAGCCGCTGTAACGCACCTAGAATCCATGGAAAATTTATGAAGAAAGAGAAAATATGAAAGTTCATAATGCGAAGATAGTCCTAGCGCGGCAGGCAGATCCTGTCAGTTGTTGTGTGTTGGTGGGTGTGCCTACAAAAGTGCGTGTGAGGTGCGAACATAGTTATATATGTATGAAATATGCACATTTCCGGGGTCCCTACGCCTTAAAGGTTGATAATCAAAGGAAACAGCCATACATATTGTATGTATTGTACGCTTGCTGCGTTTAAAGTCATATATTTTCCTCTAGCTGCTTTCGCTTGCGCCAAGACTGAGAGATCGAGAGAGATCCTGGTCGGACACGGGAAAGAAAAAAGCTCAGTGTCGTTTAGTTTAAGAAATGAAAATCAGATTGAAGAATTGCAAGGCAGAAAATGGGGCAGGGGATTGGGTATGCTATTCCGATTGCGGGAGGGGGGGGACACAAACGAAACTTATTTCCATCGCATGCAGCGATTGACTGGGGGTGGACAACGAGACAAGTTAGCAGGGTGGGTGGAGTGGAGTGGATATCACATTGAATAATATTGTAATTGGAGGAGTCTTCAAAGTTGAAACGAACTTAACTTTAGCATCGATTATTCATATGTTATATGTAATTTAGTTTAATTGATGAACTGACACGATTACGATTAAATGCAGAATATGCATGTAATAAATGTGTGGATGGTGAGGGCGGGGCTGGGGGTGGAGGTGGACTTGCTGCTGCTTGCTGTGGCAGTGGGTGTGTGAACACTTTTTGATTATTCTCCTTCATTTTGGTGCGGGGGTGACACAAAGGGTTAAGGGTAAAGTGGGTCGGGGGCGGGGGGGTCTCGGAACGGTGTTTCCTTATGCATATGACATACATACCTTGCTGATGGAATGCGCGACCTCCGTGCGAACTGTGCACACTGGGCGGACCTTGTCCGTAAAGGCCCTCATATGCTTCTTCGGGTCCAAGCATATCCTGTGATTAATTGATTTCGTGTGTTTGTTGTTGTCGAAAGTTTGGTTCGGTGTGTAGTTGTGCGTGTGTATATTGCAGTTGTTTGTCGTGAGTGTGGGTGTGAGTGTGCGTGTGTGAGTGATGTATTTATTTTTTCAGTTTTGTTTTTTTGTTTTTTGTTGGATGGATCAGAAGTGAAAAGTTGTTAGGAAAGAAGAAGACACAGACACAAGTTTGTGTTGCGCATTTTTCAGCGAGAGTGACAGAGAGGAAGGGAGAGACACGTGGATGTAGACAGTTAGTTTTTGATCGTGTGTGGTAGTGGTAGTGATATTGGTGGTGATTCGGTGCGGTGATTCGTCGGTTGTTTCATGTTTTACCGTTGCAGTTGGTTTTTTGTTGTGATTGGAATTGTTTTCGTGTGTTGTTTTGTTTGGGTTTGTTTTTTGTTTGTTGTTGGTTGGTTTTTACAAGTTAACATAAAGGAAAAAAAGAACAAAAAGTAAATAAAAAAATGTGAATTAATTACAAAATCATAATTAACACAAACAAATTTCAACAAAATCTGATTTCTAGGCGAAAATCATTTCAAATTTATATGTATGTACACTTATGATTTGAGAGAGTATATAGGAGGGAGTTGTAGTTGGGCGGAGCTGAGGGGTCGATATCGATTGCCATCTACAGACAAATGCTTTTTCTACCTACTTATCGATCTATCGGTTCTCGTAATACAGTAAACAGAAAAAGAATAAAAAAACAAAACAAAAAATGTAAATTCAAAGGCATATTGAAATCTTAAGCAAGTCCAAGGAATATTAGGCTATTATATTGGTCGATACTTATATGAACACAAGTACAGAATGCTGGAATAGTTTAAGTTTCTACAATTTTACAGTTGTATGTACAGAGTTCGCTTCGGCGCGGACGTGGAGGGGGAACAGAGAAGCAAAGTAACAAATGAAAACCCAATGGAAGCCGGAACCCAGGCAAAGTACACCTTGTGGAATATGGCCACAGGCACAAGATACCAGGTACCGGGTGCCAGGTGCCAGGCTGCTGGCCGCCTCACTTATGACTAGTGTCCACCCACCTGCAGATCCGGACCCATGCCTAAATCAGCATTGGCCCAAATGTTGTTGTCCTCGCGCAGCAGAGAGTTGGTCAGCTCGATAGAGAGACGCTTCTTGTAGTCCTGCGGCTTGTCCTCGCTCATGCGGAAGAGCACTGCGGCGGCGTACGTGGCCACGCCCTCGTTGCGGGAGTGCAGCAGATCGGTGAGCGGGCCGGTGGCACCCTCCTGTTCAATGATCTCGGCACCTTCCTTGTCGGCGGCCAGCTCGCAGAGCACGCCGGCAGCCACGCGCTACGCAGAGAGAGAGACGTGAGACATTAGACAAGATTAGTGAGCAACTCCTTTCGGATTGGGTTTTTCGGATGCTGGCTTACCTGGATGTTCTCGATTTCGTTGAAGAGCAAGCGCACAAAGATCGGAATCACCGACTGCTGGCGTATGAGGGCGCGATTGTGCGACTCTCGAGCCAGGATGTGCAGGGCCCCCACTGTGCCCTCGACAATTTCCTCCATGCGAACGCCGTCGGCGTAAGCAGACGGCTGCTGGGAGCCCGTGGTGGCAATCGATGAGCGTTGCTACAGGAAGAGAAGGGTCAGTACCAGTACCAGTACACCGAGCGTGAGTAGGGATGGAATGGTGGTGGAATCTTACCCTCTCAGTATCCTGGAAGGCGCGCATTAACAGGCGCACCAAGTGATGGATGGCGCCGTGCTCTCGCAACGGGGCATGGTTGGCCGGACAGAGGGCCAGGTTACGAATCAGCCCGATGACGGCCTTGATAAGCGGCCACCGTGATGGGGGATGGAGCAACTTCACAATAACCGAAAGCCCGTAGTTGAGACGGACCGCGTTCTGCGCCAGCTCAGAGTCGACGTGGCGCGAAGTGAGGTGGCGCAAGGCGCATACAGCCGGCTCGGTGATCTCCTCGCGATCGCCGGCATTGATGATAGTGCGGACAAGGGCGTCGACACCGCCCACCTGGCAGACGGTGGCCTTGTTGCGCTGATTGTTGCAAGTCAGATTCGAGAGGATGCCGGCGGCACAGGTTACCACGTTGACGTCGGTGGAACCGAGAACCTGGACCAGTGACTGCAAGAGGGCCTCTAGTCCCTCCACCTTGGTGGCCGCATCCGAAAGATTGCGCAGAGTCCACAGGCAGTTCTGGACGAGACGGGGCGACATGTTGCCCAGGTGCATGGCCAGCGCCTGCATGCCGCCGGCGTCCACGATTGCCGGCTTGTTGCTTGAGCACACCGAGAGCACCTTCAGAACGCGCGATGTGGTCCAAAGGAGCTTCTCATAGTCATAGGAGCGCATGATGCGCACCAGTTCGTTGGGTCCGCCTGAAGCAAGAATGATGAGCTTGCTCTCCTGGTTGCCGTAGGCCAGGATCTGCAGACAGTCGGTGACGATGGCCAAGAACTTAACGTTGTTCCTCTGAAGCAGGGTGACCATTTTCTGAAGACCGCCGGCCAGGCGCACGGCCATCTTGGAGCCATCCTGGTGGAGCAGCAGGTTGTGCAGCGTGGTGATCGCATAGAAGAGCACGCTCTCGACGGGCGACGATAGCAGCTTGACGAGGGCCGGGATGCCGCCGCTCTTGAAGATGGCCAGGAGACCCTGGCGATGGTGCGACAGATTGTGGAGGGTTCCAACGGCGGCCTTGGTGCTCTCCAGGTCGTTGCTGTTCGATATGGCGCGCACCAGGGCGGCCACCATCTGGGGACTGTTCATGATGGCATGGCGCGAGGCCTCCTTCTTGGACAGTTGGTGGACCATCATGGCGGCCTGCGAGACCACCACCTGGTCCTCGTCGTTGAGCAGTTTGATCAGCTCAGGTATGGCTCGGGTGGCCAGCTCAGCGTCGTCCTGGTAGTTGATCAGGTTGACCACGGCATGCTTCAGCATCTGCGACGGCTCCGACAGACGCTGAACAGCCGTCGGCTGCTGTGGGTCGAACTGTGTCGATGGTATCTCGATGCCCTCCTCCAGGGTCTCCGGGAACATGGCGGCTCGCACTCGCTGCGAGCGCGTCTGGCTCAACTGCTGGTTCATGTCGTCCACCTGGTCCTGTGTGAAGTTCTGTGGGAATCCCGTGTCCAGGTCGAACATAAGCGGATCGCCCTCCATCTCCTCATCCTCTTTTCCGGACAGCGACGGCACCTGGGTGACGGCCCCCGAATGGATACCCGAGTCGCCCAGATACGAGTTCTGTTGCCACATCAGGGTCTGCTCCTTGGCCGACACCATGGGTGGCAAGTCCGGCGGATTATATTGATTATTATGCGACACTGCCACAGGACAGAAAGGGGTACAACGGGTTAGAGATGCACAGAAAATGACAGATTTTAAAATATTTATGTACAGCCTGGAAAACATTTGCGTCCACAGATTGAAGACAGCATTACAAACCCACCAAACATACACACATACACATATACATATGTATTTATGTGGATGTGTATGTATGTTCCAGCCCCCTTCCCCGATCCACACTGCTGCTATCCCAAGAATCTTTTGAAGAACGACAACGGAGCCCATCCTCGACATCAACATCAAGCAAGGACTGCCTCTCTAGTCGGGATGCTCCCCGGCACCACACCAGGCCTCGCCCTCTCTCTCGAAACGAAGGATTGCCAAATGGAAGGCGACAGTGACAGAAAGTGAACATGCTGCAAAAGCGGCAGCAAAATGCGGACCTAAGCACAAAAAAGTTGAAAAAATGTGAAGCATGACAAATTGAACGCTGCAGGATATTCCAGGACGAACGCTCACACTCACACTCACACTCATACACAAATACACTCACGAGGAATTGACGGGTGATGGGGAGAGTTTGCTTGAGAGTTTCCCACTGGAAAGGCAAAGGATTTGAGGGCGTTTTGTTTGCCATTTCTGGCTTAATTATGCAGTTTCAGTTCCACTTCTTTAGCTTTGTTTCGGTCCTTATACATCCATACATACATATACCGACACGAACACGTCCGCGTCCGCGTCCACGTTTCATCAGTGCACAGGCCACGCCCACACCCCGGTATCTGCCTCACTGCATTTGCATTCACACATTTTCGTTTCATTTCCCAGATCGATTAAGCGCTTTTTGCGCCTCATCCCTCAAGTGGGGCACAGCACTCCAAGGAAAAAAAAAAGCAAGAGGACCACAGCGGCCGTAGCATAATTTATGCGAAGCCTTTACGTAAAAATACTCCTTGCTTTTTTTTCTTTACTAATTAAATTCCGAGCAAAAAAAAAAAAAGGCGCACACACACACAAAAGAATGTGTGCATTTACGTCGTAAATGAGATTGAGAGAGGACGAGAATGGGTACCCACGTGTATGTGCATACGCTCACGAGTGGGTGTGGGTGTGGGTGCCTGGGTTGGTGTTTGAGAATCAAGTTTCAAAGGGTACAACAATAACGCACATTCTTCGCCTGTCCCCGCCCACGGCAGCCGAGTGCAAATGAAGTGGTAACGAAAACACAACACACGAGAGAGAGCGAGATAGATAGTTAGATAGATAGGGGAAAAATACATGTACAGATGCAGTTGCCTTTCCTCCGTTACATTTTTAAGCTGCAGCAGCATAAAATGTTAAATTGACACAGAAGAGTCAGTCAACCATCAGCAATGCAGTGGGTGGGTGGGTGTTTGGTCGAGTTTGATGCATTTAAGTTGGGTGTGAGTGCGAAACGATGAGATGAAAAACAAATTAAAAGATAATCCAAATAGCGTACATCTTGAACACAGGGTATACTGGTACCCTAGGTCGACAATTCGGCCTACTCCTCGGCAAATGAATTCGCAGATTTTAGAGCCCAAAGGGAATAATTTACTTACTTGTACGATTCTGGGCTGGCATGTAACTCATCTTGGCGATTAAAGCGCTTTACAGCACACCTGTAATACAGAAAAAATGAGTAATGTAAAACATGTAAAATTTCTGTGTGTGTGTGTAGTTGGTTATGCATTTTTGTGCATGTGTGGAGAAGATATGAAAAAGAATTGAGATGGCCTAAGGGGTAAGGTCTCGTCACTCGGTACCCAATTCAACTATTATTTATATTAGAAAAAAAATAGATGGTTCTAATTTCGGTTTTACAGGAGTTGTTTACCCGTAACTCGATTCAGCACTGATAAGCTTATCCGTTATAAATTTCTTAGTAATTTTCTTTGGTTTTCACATTTCCGCTTTGAGAATCCGCAGAGCAAACATAATACGAAATATGATGCGTCTTTAAGTATGGCATACACAAAGAAATTCGCAAAAGACTCACAAACAAACGCTCTGAAATATGGGTAGAGTCTGTGTCCGTGATCTACCTGCCGAGAACTTTAAGCCGAGCACTTTGTACGAACCTTGCGTTTAGTTAATTTTCAATTCAGTTTTTTTACTATTTTAACACCTCCTTATACTAACAAACTGTATATTTGTTTTAGTTAGAAACTACATGCAACTTTATAAGAGACTAGTCTCTTCGGTAAGGGCCCAGCAGAAAATGCGTTCGACCAGCTTGCTCATTAGAACGAAATAGACGCAAGTGACGAGGCAGCAGAACCAGAAGCACAGGCAGACGCACTTGCAGCAACACTGCACGAGCGCAAGAGCGAGTGGGAGCGTGTGAACGAGTGAGAGGAAGAAAGTTAAGGGCAACAAATGGACAGGCTGAAAGAGCTGCTGCTGCTGCTTCTACACAATGCAATGCTGCGCAGTGTTGCCATCCATTCATCAGTTTGTGCATACATACATACACAGGCAACAAGAACGGATTTGACGGGGTTTTAGCTACTCTTTGAATGTAAGATTAGATAAATCTGAGATAATTTGTCCGATAAAGCGCTAAGCAAGCTCGCAATCAATTATTACTTTCTGCCTTTGGCGTTGTTTACCATCAAGAAAGCAAAAAACAGCAACATAATTTATCGAATACATACAAATTCTGGTTGTGTGTATCCATCTCCATGCACACATGTGTACATGTAGATGTAATGTATGAGTGTCAGCATACCACACCACCGCTGGTTACTGGTTTGCCCTTGCCAACTAGTAGCTTTCCTAAATGTTTTTTATGCTGCACAGCAGTTTACCTTGCACATATACGTATCAAAATCTCACGAATCTGCGAATATGGAATCTGCGATAAATCTACTAACTCGAATTACTCACCGTGTCAGTATAGTTTAATTCTGCTGCTCTAAAGCAGATTTTCTTTCTTTAGACGCACTTAAACAAAAAAAATTACAGCAATCCTCGACCTGTGAAAACTATGTGTATCAGTGTGACCGTGGACTTATCGATAAAATATACGGTCTAGCCCCTTAGAAATATACCGTCTCTTTTCAAAAATATACCGTAAATATACCGAAGAAAAAGCGAACTTAGCCCACTTAAGCCTCCTCTATTTAAACAGTTCAACGACTTGAGGATAAGGCGGAATATATTACTGGTTGTACATTTTTTCTTGTAGATCCATGCCATCTCGCCTCGGAACTTAAAAAACCATGATATCATTCACCTGAACTGCGCTAAAATGAATAAATTTTCATTATTTTCGGTGGAATATTAAAATACTCCCTTGGTGTACAATGGGTTAATTGATCTCTGTCAAGGATTGGAAACCATATTCCTCGATTTTGATATTCGGTTTAATATTGCTGGATAGCTGGGACGCTCAGCACTAAAAACAGTTTTATTCGATAATTGAATACATTTTCTACAAGATGGTTCACTTCAAGCACTCTTTTCATTGAGTTGTTTATAAAATATGGCTTAAACTAAACAGGTAAACAGGTAGTTTATATTCTTAGTTGAGCTGCATCACAGCAGCAAAGAAGCGATAAATTCGTACCCTGAATTAATAACAGAAGCAACAACTCATCAAAATAACACAAATGTAAACACAGAACGTTGTGTTTGTGTTTTTATACTAAACTAATATTTAGAGTGGTGGGATACGACCATAAATGGAATTTCTACATTTGTTCATGGAATTTACTTAGTGTGTTAGCAAAACAAGCTGAGTTCATTATCGGGAAAAACAGCAGAAGAAGAAGTTGCAGAAGTCCAAGAAGTTGGTAGTAGCTGTATGACATTAGACTATGCTAACTGACTAGCTTCTAATACAGAGACAACCTTATGGGAAAAGCATTCAGTTAGAGCGAGAGATGTACATATATGCGACTAGTTGGCTTTCCAGTTGAGCTGGCAGCAGAGCTGCGGAAATAACAAATTTTTACACTTTTCAGATCCAAATTTGCTGGCTGGCTGGATCTGTGTGTTGCAAAATATCAGTTAGTCAGTCTACGAACAACATTTTTCGTTTTTTCTATTGAGTTATCCCTATCTTCGCAGCAAATTTAGCAGAGTATTATGCCATACAGCTATAGACCCAGTTGACCTAAAAAGGGAATAAAATCGAAAGAACTGAAAGAACAACTTAGTTCACTGATATAAACTGAGAAAACGAGCTAAGGTTGGCTGAATTTCCTCACGCCTACCGTAGATGACAGGCGGATGAACATTTCCAAATGTATGATTCAGTATAATATATATTGTTAAGAAAATCCATGAAACAAAAGCGATTTCAATATTTCCATTTTTCCAAAATACATATGTACATGAATACATGTGTATGCACGTATGCGTTGAGTACTAACTCTGCAATCTAATATTTAGCCTTTATCTTTTTGAAATACGCACCCAAACAAGCGTGTGCACGCATGTATGTGTGGGTGTTTACCGACTGCACTTTTTCACACACAAATATTTGTCCATTCTAGGAAAATTATAATTTTAAGAACTTACCGCGTCGGGTAAAGGTAATTCTGCTTAAAAGCAGGTTTCTGTTAATCAAACACTCTTAAATCTTTATATTTAACAACAAATCCCAAATGTGAAAACTATGTATATGGCGACGACTACAGAACTAGTGATGGGAGGTACTTAGCGATACACAAAGCTGCTGGGACTGCCAACCTTTTTTTATTCATAATGTGGCGCGGTCATGTTTTCAAAAAAAGTTTATTGTAATTATTTAGGTAGTGTACAGTAAATAGTTAATTTCACAAACTAGATAACTAGGCTTCCATTCTTTAGTTAGTTATTTTGTTGACAGCTGGCTCTTCAGAAGTTGTCTTTGATGCCGGCACCAAGTCACATGGCTTGGGCGGATCTTTGACTAACCTAACTGCAGTCTTGCGGCGCTCCTTTCCGTCATATAAGCCATACACCTGAGCGAATCCAAAGTATACACCAACAGTAACAACTCCAATCACCGGAACAATGATAGCAAAGCCACCCAGACATGCAAAGAACATCATAGAGACAATAGTGAGAAGAGTGCCTGGAACAAGTGGAAGTTTAGTAAAAAAAATCATCCACAAGCTCGGGCTTCTTACCTTCTAGCACCAAGAGGCCCGTAAAAGTCATCACCATGGTGGCGATTCCGAAGCCGAAAATGATCAGGAACGGTAGAAGAAATACCAAGCTAGCTGCCAGCAAACAGATGGCAATGTGAGGATTACGGGCGCACCATACCGCCGCAGCTTCCAACAGCTCGCTTCCACTTAGCTCGGACATAACAAAATGCCGAAGCCGCAACCCTGAAAGTCCCAAAAGGGGTAGTCAGAGTTAACAAATTGGACTGGAAACGGCTAGCTACGACTTACATGACTTTTGCACGGTGTTGAGTAGGAGTTCATGGAATTGATCCTGACTGGGGGCATGCACATTGGGCTGGGCATTATTTGGCGGGTTGCTGGGATTCTTAGTATTCGTCGCTGGTTTCTGCAAATTCGCCGCTTTCGCTTCCTTCTTTGCCTTATTCGAATGAGCCTATACAAAAATGCATGTGTACATATGTATTAGTGTGCATGGAAATAAACTCATTAAGCGGAGGCTGAAATGATCCATCGAACGTGAACTTTGGCTCCGCTGCCCACCACTTTTCCTTTGAGCTGCCCATCTTATACCATTTTGTGTGACTCCAGCCGAACGTGGATGATATTTTACTGTAGCGACCCAGGCTATACTTATTCCAAATAAAAAAAACTTGTGGCACGTACAACGTCGCTAATATTCGAAACTGTATTTCTGATATTCAATTGCAAAAAATGAACGCAGAACGTAAACATTGATTGGGCTGCCAACTGGCTTGTAAGCTCGATTGCTCAGTGTTGCCACACTATGGCGATTTCCATTTCAAATTCTTTGCGTTTCTAATGAAGCAAAAACCGCAGTCCATTGAATGCAGGACGCTCCGTGATGCGCTCCGCCATCAAGTTTTCGCCATGGATCGTCATGCTGCAGCGCAGTTTTGGGGCATGCAGGAAATTGAGCTCTAGGGCACACTTTCGACCCTGTATCGGCAGCCAGCCATACATTTGCGATTCCAGCAGCGGTGTCCCCAAGCCCAGCTGCCTCTGCCGCTCCAGCATTCTCTCCGGTTGGGTGTAGCGCAGGAAGCGCAGGGGCTGCGCCGGCTTTCGCTGCTCGTACTCGGCGTAGAACTTGCGAGTCAGCATATACTCTAAGGATGAGGAGCAGGTGGAACAAATGAGGAGATCAAAACGTCTGTCAAGGCACCTTTGCTAACCGGAACGAAGGCTTCGTAGAGGCGTATATGCCTGTTGGACTTTCTGATCAGCTCCTGTTCAAAGTCGTACGGCAACGGACGCGGATCGCCCTCATGGTGGTCCTGCCCACTTTCTCCGTCCTCCTCGCCATCGCCATTCTCCGGTGCTGCGCCGCTGGACCTCATCCTGATTGCCTCTCAATTCTCTCAACAAAGTTGTACTCGACGCCGAACCGACTCTGCGACACCGTCTGCACCCCGTCGCGTGTTTCCTCCGTATGACTTGTTCGTCGGTCTTACTTGATTCACTGCAAAAACACGTCTATCAGTACGTTCGTCCGTCTGTCTGCTCATTTCATTTTTCTTTCATTTACAAAAAATTGCACTCATTAAACTTTCGCCATTGTAGCTGTTGTTGCCGGATGGCAGGCAATGCTTCCAATACTACACACGCATCCCCACGTCTCCTCACTCCCCGCCATCCACGACATACAACGCACACACAAAAGGAGCCGCGCCGAGCCGCAAGCAGTTGCGGCAGTAGGGTGTGGAGGGTGTGACCCACAATCACAGTTCCGTCGACGTCAGAGGCCACTGCAGGGCCTGCCAGCCATAGCATAGCATAGTTTCGGTTTACTTTTTCACTCCCAGCATTCCATTCCCTTCAAAAACTTTCACTTCAACTTCGTTTCCAGTTCATATCATGTCATTGGCGTAATTTGGTACAAGCCAAACCGAATCCTTGAAGTAAAAGGAATTTCCGAAAATAAACCCATTGAAATGATTACCATTGCGTGTTTAGGCAATCGCAGGCGCAGCCTGAGCCGGAACACACACTCGCAACCTCTGCCCCATGGCTCTGTTGCGCAATCGACCACACTACTCCTTTCCTGGGCCTCTTGAATGTCGCCAATATTAGATAATCGAATCTAATTGAATGCATAAATACAGGTATAAATCAATTTAATTACAATACAGCCGACAACAGTCAATGCAAATAGTCAACACGCATACACGATTTCCGAATACTTTTATGAATTTATGTACATATTGTATGTAAGCATTTACAAACCTTGTTTTTGGTGATTAACAGAAGCAAAAATGACAAGTATTCATTATGATAAATGAACTGACAAAAGAATAAAGGAAATAAAGAAGGAAGAGCATCCTCATCATCTCATCTCCCTGCTTAAGGGAGCAGGAATGTACCCTATTAAAACTATTGAGAAAACCCTTACTGGAAATCCCTTTCAATTTTGGTTCGACGTTAACATCCTACAAGTTGCTACTCATTTTAAAAACAAACCACTTCTACGTTAGGTGTACCAATATGAGTTTTTAATCCCAATTTAAAATTCTGAATAGCATCAACATCCGAAATTATTCGAAAGTTCGCTAACAAATTGGTTGTAGCCTCAGCCATTTCCCTATATACAGATTCCAAAAGCAACATTTACCAATTTTAAACCAAAGATCCTTAGAACGCTCAAAGCACTCGCACGTTTTTCTTTAAAATTTAACCGAATTCAATTTAAACTAGAATTTAGTTGAGTCTAGAGGGGATCAGCCTGAGTGGAAAATACAAAATTTCATCAATCATTCAATCCTTGAACAGAGCCCTCCCATGTTATTAATGATCTTATCAATCTTATTGTGAAAACTAAACAGGAATGGAATTAAGGAATTTATCTATGCAGTCGCAGATTATAGGCAGACAGCATATCTATATATCCAATAGATACGCGTTGAGTTGAGTTGATAACATAACTATTCAGATGTTCAGATGTGAATACCTTCTAACTAAGTAAATACATATCTACAGATCAGTCGTGTTTAGTTTTCGTGGTGAATGTCCAGGACGATGACTAGGCAGCTCCCTACTACGTCACGGGGTAGAACTCTCGGTACGCAAACTGTTCGATAAACTCGGGGCGCTGACAGGTGAAAAGCTCGCGGGGGTTCTCGTCGTGGGAGTGCTTTTCCAGCGCCTTGCGGGTCTTCTCCTGCAGCAGCGCCTCGTCGAACTTCACGCGTTGCACAGTGGTCTTACGCAGTATGGTCTGCACAAACTGTGACCACACCGATCCCTCCTCAGAATCCACCACTTGCTCCTCCGATTCCTTCTGCTGCTTCAGCTCGGGCTGCACAGCCTTTTCCCTGACTTCAGTGTTAGTGTTAGGGGCTGGCTGAGCCTCCGCTGGGACAACAGCCGGCTGAGCAGTTGCTGTCGCCACAGCCACGGCCTTCTCCTTGGTCGGCGTCAATTTTTGCATGAGGGTTTGCAGGCGGTCCACCGTCTCGGACATCCGCTTCCGGAAAGTCACGAGGCGCCGCGTGTACTTGAATAGCTCTCGCTGTTCGGGGGGCTTCAGTTGGACGACCTTCAGGGTGCCTAGCTCGACAGGATCGAGCAGTGGGGAAAAGCTGGGCGCCGCCTCTTTGGTGCCCATGAGGTAGATGCGATGTACAAACGCCTGCATGGCGGTGGTGTTCATCAGGGCTATCTCGTAGCCGACGCAGGCCTTGAGGATAGCTTGGTCGATGTCGCCTACTTGCGGAGTTGAGTTCGCATGCGAGAAGGAGTCCGCCAAGGCGGCAATCTCCAACTGAGTGTGCAGAGGATCCTGCTGCCGATCAAGACTGTCTAGGACCTCGGCCAGATGAGTGCGCATCACCTCGCCGTCGGTCTGGAAGCTAAGCAGCTGGAGGTGCTGAATGAGTAGGACGTTGGCCGCGTACTGCTGCTCCAGATCGTACAGCTCCCACAAGGACCGCATGCGCTCCTCATACTCCTTCTGAGCACCCGCTCCGAGGAAGTTGCTGATGTTGCTGTCGTACAGCTGCAGGCCCCGGATGAATGCCACATCCATCGTAAACTTGCCCATGAAGGCCAGCACATAGTTGAGGGCGTCGGTGGCGCTAGCAAAGTTCTCTCGGCGGCGGGCAAAGAACTCATCTAGGTCGCTGACGGTCAGCTGGTTCCGCAGCACCTTGATCTGCAACAGGCTTTGGTTGAGTTCACGCTCCTCTCGTATACGCTCGAAGTTGCTCACCAGCACATCCCCCACCGGTTGTTCAAACTCGTCGAAAACCTCGATGTCTACGGCCATGGTGGTGGAGTGTTTGCCCTTTTCCTGGTCCCTATCCCGATCCCGGTCTCGATCGGGGATCGGCTCCGCATCGTAGTTGGGAAAGTCCTGCGACTGGCACTGAGGCACCCAGTGCTCTTGTTCGACCAATTGCTGCTCGCGACTGCGCTTGAAGATCGCATTGGCGCTGAGTCGCTGCAGGTCCAGGGAGCCGAATATATCCTCATTGTGGTCGTGGCAGCAGTGCAGGGCCGACATGTCCATGGGGTGTGCCTCAGTGTTGAAAATGTAGGCGCCCGCCTGTACGACGCACGCGTTCTCCTCCGTTTCTACCAGCTCACCTTGGGCCCCGTCGCTGTGCAGAAAGTTGTCACTGTCAAAGAGCAAATACAGGTACTTGCTCGTCTCAGCCAGGAAGAACGACTCCATCCGGTTCTCCTTCTCATGCGTCAGCACATTGCGAATCTGCCAGAAGAGCGAAAATAATCGACGGGAAGAATCAGCTTTGAGTTATGCTTACCGTTGCATACCCACACTTGGTCTTGGCACTGAACTCGAGCGATTCCAGTACCCGCTCTCCAAGCTCGAGCAGGTACTCGTTCTTGGTGGATCGATACAGATACATTGCCGACTCAATTAGCTCCGGGCGGAGGGGGTAGACCTCGCGATCAGGGGACGCCTCGCCGGCGGCAATGTTGTAGAACTCGGGCAAAAACCCGTACTTCTTCCACACGCTGATGTAGCGTACGATGGTGCGCATGGCCGGCTCTGTGTCGCCGATGATGCTGAGGATGCCGGGCCAGAAGGCCTCGAGCGACTGGAAGACTGGCAGAGTGACGTGGCCCTTGTTCATGCCTACCCACACGTACCAGTCCTCCTTGCGCATGTACTTGTCGATGGCGGCTCGCGCCTCGTGAAAGAGCTCGAGAAGCTCCGGCCGGTTGAGCAGTATAGCGGCCTTTACCAGATACTCGAATAGGGAGTCGACGCCCGCGCCGATGCCCGAGTCGAGGGCTGTCCAGCGGCCGCTCTGCACGTCAATGTGATTGCCGAATAGGCCGATGGGTGATCGATGCTCCCAGAGGGCGTACACGGCCTGCAGCGCCACCTCCTCGTAGATTTTGTTGCCGGTTAGGCGGCTCAGCGTGCCGAACTCGACGAGAAAGGTGCCCACACCGGCTGTGCAAGTCACTGGAGTCTCGCCCTTGGGAACACCGTAGCGGAGATTCACCGTGCCGTAGGGCATGCCCGTGTTGGTGTCAAAGGCCGGCAGCAGGCGTCGGGCCACGTCCTCGGCCATGCGCAGCAATGGACCCTGGCAGGGCCAGCCCGGCTCCGGCGCGACGCCAGCGCGACGCGACAGCAGATGGGCGGACAGCAGACCACCCACGATACGGATGTTAGTCTCGAAGACGGACACGTTGATGTCCCGGTCGAAGTTCATCTTTTTTGTGAGCAGAGTGAAGACTCGCTGAAACTCGGTGAAGTTGCCCATAGTGGCCAATGTGTCCAAGGCATCGATTAGCGTAAGCGAATAGCTGCCCCAGGTGTCGTGGCCGTCGCAGGTGAGTGGGCGTAGCTCGTCATAGTTGGAGGCGTGCGTCAGATAGCCGTCGTAAGCGTGCTGGAACATACGCCGAACATCCTCTCTAGGGGAGTAGCATGAGGATGGTAAAGTGTTGAACGTTTTGATGCCAATACAAGCTACTTACCGCAGCTCCAACATGCGCGCCCGTGTGTAGTGCTTCTGTGAGATTCCCTGAGCCAGCAGACCGAGGAACATCCACAAATGGCATATCACGTACAGGTTATTGCCGACTTTTTGCATATTTCACCAGGCTGAGGCATTAATCGGTCAGTCAATGAATAGCACTAATCCAATTATGAGCATTCTCAATTTGCTATAGCCAGAGTCATGAGGCGGCCGTATGATGTGGATGCGGCTCTGTCTACGTTGTGGCAAAACAAAAACAATGAAAACTTTTTTATTCAAACCACGGACAGATACTCTTTCGATTCTGTATACATCTATGCACGATGCATTTACATCCGTTGTCTCACTTTGTCACTCTAAATTGATTCAAACATAACTCCAGCTTATAGTAAATACGTTTCTACCACCCAGGTATTTCTTAATTTTATATCTCGGCAGAGGGATGACGAACTCTACCAACAAACAGATATGGCTGTCATAAGGGTATCAACAGCTGTTGATACTCTAAAACTATCGGCCGGGCTACCTCTGCAAGAATTTAATATTTTAACAAAACATACATCACCAAATAGATGCGAAAATCCGTGTTTTTAATTAAATCAACGTTTACAGTGTAGATTATTCAAATTTTTTAATCGATATATTTTTTACTACTGCGCGACACTCGCGCCTTTTCTTTGCGACAAGTTGGCAGCACAAATTTTTATTTCTCTGCTGGCCATTCAAAAGTGTGTGTTCTTTACGAATTGTGTTGTAAATTCAAAATAAAGGGGAATTAAAGTACAAAAAAATTGCAAAAACTATATAAAGTAGTAAGTAAACCAATATAGCACTTATATATTTAACTATACCTTGTTAGATTGTTCAATATGATTCGATTTAAGCAATTGTTTGTCCTGCAAACAACTGGACCACTTTCTGCCTGTGTGCCGAGCTATTTTTTTAATGTTTATTTTTACTAAACATATCCTGCGAGTGATTATTAAAACCAGATCAAAGCCTATGGACTTATCTCTGGACGCTTTGAAATGATTTGTGCTTCAATAGGCAGTGCATTGTGCAAAATGCAATTGTGTGTAAAGTGTTGTCCGTTGGGCCAAAAGTAACAACATAGTCGCCCACTCCATGTGGGCTCGTGTTTAAAATGGCCCAAATGCTATGAAAGATTTCGCGATTGCGTTCAAAATTATCTTAGTCATATATTGTCCCATAATTTATAGAAAGTGTCGCGAAAACCATCAAATTATAAACAATTGAAGTAAAATATTAAATTTTTGAAGCAGGGTTGTCGCCCCTTCGCACGCTGGTGTCGCAGTAATCGATTCGGAAGTGTGGCAACACTAAAACTTATCGAAAATCTTACCCCACGGTCGATAAGATATTTTCGTTGCTTTTTTTTCTTCTGCCTCAGTCGTACAAAAAAGGGAAATATGTATAAGAAAGTATAAAAAATCAATTGCTAAAATCAATTGTTTGAGTGCGTGTGTATCGACCATTAGTAGTGCCATTCAAACTTGTACGAGAGAGCAACAGTTCGGACGAATCAAAAACAAAATGGAAATATGCATAATATGAAAAATTGTCAGCAATAACAAAAACAGAAGTAGCAACAACAATAACAGCCGCAGAAGCAAAAGCAATATCAACGTGTGTGTTGTAATTGTTAGCCATCAGCAGCACGTACGAGGGGAAGTGTGCATATGAATTAGAATCGTGGGACGACAGCGACGACGACGACATTGAAGTTCGCTCCTCTCTTATACGCACAACTTGGAATGCAGCAACAGCAGCAGCAGCCGGAGAAAAAGCACGAGACCGAAAAAACAGCACACGGATGCGGATGCGGATCAGGATCAATCAATATTCCCAATCAACAAACCCAAGCAATCAAAGCGATTGAGTAGCTATACCACAGCTATCGGGAATCGGGAAGGGAATCACGCGCCACCCCAATACGGAAAACACACCAGAGAAATGTTAGCGAAATTCTAAGTTACATACATATCTACAATTATTGTTGTTGGCGCATTGGCCAATGTGTGTGCGCCCGTGTGTGTGTGTGCGTCTAGTGCCCATTTTCTGCGTAGTTGTGTGTGCGATTGGACTCTAGGCGAATGAGTATGTGTGTGTGTGTAGGCCAGAGAGACATACAGACAGCCAGCAGCAATCCGTTTGGTTTGGGTTGCGGCGATGCCAAATAGTCTCGTCTGCTCAATTAATTTATCGTGCCTCAATTGCTGACAGCCCCGATCCGATCAGTTTCCATGCTAATGCATTCCCTGCCATTCCGGTCGTCCGTCCTTAAAAGTGACTGCGGATCCAAGGTTGCCCCTGCCCCAGCCCGTGCCCCAGCCCGTGTCTGCTCCCGTCTCCAATGTTATTGCTATTGCTATTGCTATTGCTATTGTATAACCCCAGTTGGATCGGCTCGAATCTCTTGTTTATCTTTGCCATTCCAGTGGCCAGGCACAAAGTACAGTAACAGCTGGCAGCAGCAAACTACACATGAGCAGAGCACAAATGCGTGAATGAGTGGAGGAACCAGTGGGAGTATGACCGGGGGGGAGAGCTGATTCGATTCGATTCCGATAACCCAACAGCCACTCACTACCACAGTCACCTGTTCACGTTAACTGTTATCTCGGAATGTGCACAGAAGAGTGGACACCGTCAGTAGTAGATCTCGACTCGGATTCATGTTACGAATGGAACGGAAAGGAGAGGCACTTCTAGGCACTCCCTGCTCGGGACTTTTAGTTGTATGTCCGTGCTGTTCCGCCAACAGTTGACGGTTATGCAAGCCTGCCCCCGCAATTGCAATGTTTGCAGCTCCCTCTGTACGACCAGGCACTGCTCACACATACACAGGCGCGCACTCGAGGTCGAGCAAATGTTAACTTAAGAATACTTCTTGCAGAGCCCAGAGCAGCCCCGCAAGAGAAGCGCAAGGAGGAGGCAGTAAGGAGTGATTGGGGAACAGGACCAAGGGTAAGGGTGGTGTGGGAGTCACCATGGTGAGTACCAATCTGGTGGTGCCGGTGGTGCTGTGGGGACCCACGGCGCCCACGCACTGCATCTCCAGTGTGTTTCTTTCGGACGACCAGTGCACCCTGGTCACCGGCTGCTACGACGGACAGATTTGCCTCTGGCAGGTGGAGCCCAGCACACTGAAGATGTCGCCCCGCTGCCTGCTGGTGGGCCACTCGGCTCCGGTGCTCTGCCTGGTGCGGGCCTCGCTGCTGCCCGAAAACAACTTCCTGGTGAGCTCCTCGGAGAACGGCGAGATGTGCACCTGGGACCTCATCGACGGCAAGTGCATGGAGGCAGTCAAGCTGCCGCAGGTGCACACACAGATCCAGAGCTATCACACGGCCAATAGCGAGGATATTCGTCTGTTCTGCATCGGCTATTACGCCGAGATCATGGTGATGGACCCGTTCAGCCTGGAAGTAATCTACGTGCTTAGCTCCAAGGTGAAGCCAGACTGGATCTCGGCCATCCACGTGCTCCGGCCCATGCGGCGCAAGGACGACGTGGTCCTGGCCATCACCACCACGGGCACAGTGAAGGTGTGGACTCTGACGGGGAACGAGAACAAGCACGCGGAGCCCATCTACGAGAACGAGTCGAAGGAGATCCGCTGCCTCAACGCCATAACCATGAACTGCTGTGCCCAGAACCAGCGCACTGTGCTCTTGGTGTGCACAAAGTACTGGCAGATCTACGACGCCGGGGACTTCACCGTTCTCTGCTCCGTGATCGCGCCGGCCCGCGAGCGCTGGCAGGGCGGCGACTTCATCACATCTGACCGCGTCATGCTCTGGACGGACGAGGGCAAGGGCTACCTGTACAGGTTGCCCGCCAACTGCATCCCCGACAACAAGGAGTTCCACTCGAAGAGCGTCGTCCGGGACGCCCCCTACCTGTACTACGTGCTCCAGCATGCCGGCGACAAGGTACTCTCCTGTCCACCAGCCATGAAACTGCTGCTGGCCGGAAGCAACGCAATAGGCAATGGAAATGCCAACGGCAGTGGCGGACAGCACAACCTGCTGCGCGGCGACTCTGAGGGGTACATCTCGGTGTGGAATGTGCCGGAGGTACCGCTGGACAACATCAGCATACTGCAGGCCAAGCAGATGCCGCCGCGCGTCCTCAAGCCACACGTGTGCACTTCTCTGGTAGAGGCCTGGTCCATTATGGATCCGCCGCCCGTGGGGATACTGGATCAGCTGTCGAGGATCACCGAGTCCCCGGTTAAACTCACCTCGAGCATATACTTGCCGCAACAGAGTCGGCTGGTCATCGGGCGCGAGGATGGCAGCATTGTAATCGTCCCCGCCACCCAGACGGTGATGATGCAGCTGCTGGTTGGCATCAAGCAGAACTTCAGCGACTGGCCGTCGCACCAGATCCTCTACGGGCACCGCGGCAGGGTGAACTGC
This sequence comes from Drosophila persimilis, assembly GCF_003286085.1. Lineage (NCBI taxonomy): Eukaryota > Metazoa > Arthropoda > Insecta > Diptera > Drosophilidae > Drosophila > Drosophila persimilis. Next base: position 120,572 of record NW_020825308.1, on the reverse strand, counting down.
CTGCTCTGTCCCTCCATGATCCACTCGCGGTACGAGAAGTCGCACCTGCTGTCCGGCGGCATCGACTTTGCCGTCTGCCTCTGGGACCTGTACAGCGGCAGCATGCTGCACCGCTTCTGCGTGCACGCGGGGGAGATCACCCAGCTGCTTGTGCCGCCGGAAAGCTGCAGCCCGCGGATCCTCAAGTGCATCTGCTCGGTCGCCTCGGACCACTCGGTGACTCTTGTGTCCCTGCAGGAGCGCAAGTGCGTTACCCTGGCCAGTCGCCACCTGTTCCCCGTGGTGACCATCAAGTGGCGTCCACTGGACGACTTCCTCATCGTGGGCTGCTCGGACGGCTCCGTCTACGTGTGGCAGATGGAAACCGGCCACCTGGACCGGGTGCTCCACGGAATGCTGGCCGAAGAGGTGCTCTCCGCCTGCGACGAGCAGGCAGGCGAGGACGGGGTCGGTGGTGGCTCCTCGGGGGTGAGCGGCGCCTCGACCAGCGAAATGGGGATGGCCAATCCGGCGGTTCACTTCTTCCGCGGCCTCAAGTCGAGGAACATGAACGCCATCCGCCACGCCACCCAGCGCGGGATCACCCAGCTCCAGCAGCTGCAGGGCCACAACCAAGGGAACTTTGACTTCCTCATGAAGCACCGCAGCAATCCACTGGTGATCCAGGGACTGCGCACCAACCCCAAGGACGCCGAGAGCCACATCCTGTTTTTCGACATCGAGGGACTGATCTTCGAGCTGCACAGCGAGGAGTACGCCCAGATGACGCCGGCCACCTTGGAGGCGCTGGGGGTGCACCTGCAGAACCCGAAGGATGGCAAGTCGATGCACCTGGACGCGAGCAAGAAGATTGGGGACTTCTTCAACAAGGTGAAGAACAAGGCCGTCGACGTGGAGAAGATCCTGAAGGACAAGGACAAGCACGGACTCGTCCAGAAGTTCAAGGAGAAGACGGAGATCGTGGAGAAGAAGGTTCAGGCCAAGGTGGAGAGCTTGCAGAAGGCGGTGGAGTCGCACGAGGAGCAGCAGGACCTGAAGAGCAAGATCGCCTCCAAGATGGAGGTCACCCACGTGATGGAGGTGGCCCAGCTGCTCCTCTCGCTGCTCCACTCGTGGGGCCTGGACCCGCACCTGGACAAGATGTGTGAGACGCGGCTGGGCCTGCTCCGTCCCATCGTGCCCATCTCGTACGGGGTGCTCTCCAAGGCGGGCTACATGTCCCTGTTGCTGCCCACTTGGCAGAACAACTACGACATTCCGCCGGGCCTCCAGCTGCCCTCCAGCTCGAAGAAGCGCCCGCTTCCGGAGGAGCTGCAGCGCCTGGAGCACCTGACCGCCATATTCACTTCACGCCTCCACTGGGAGCTGAGCACCACGCTGACGACTAACCACATCCTGGCGCTGGTAGCCATGTCGAACACGCTGCTGTCGATGAGCGCCGCCTCTTTCCTGCCGGACAGCGAGAAGCACAAGAAGCTGCAGCGCCTGGCCCAGCGGACCGACTCCACGCTGAGCAACGAGGAGGAGCGCGAGGAGATCCTCGCCCACCACATTTCACAGATCAAGCATGCCTGGAGCCTCCTGGCCACCCACCACTGCTTCCTGTTGCCCGACAAAATCGAGGCCCTCGAGCCGAAGAAGTTCAAGCGACCCCAGGTGGAGATGATGGTGAAGCGATGGCAGCACCACTGCATCGAAATCCGCGAGGCTGCCCAGCAGATCCTGCTCGGGGAGCTCACCCGCATGGGCAAGAAGGGGCGAAAGCAGCTAGTCGAAAGCTGGGCTCAGTACCTGCCCCTCTACACCCACACCGAGCCCATCGTGGGGGCCCAGCAGCAGCTGGTGCTCCTCAGCCAGAGCTCGAGCGGATCCCATGCCAGCGTCGGGGCTGGAGGCGGCGGCAGCAGCAACGGCACCCACTCAATTAGTGGCTCAGCTGCGGGTGCCGGGGCGGGAGGAATTCCCGGCGCGGAACAGCACCATGACGAGGACTACGAGGAGGAGGAGGAGGAGATCATACGCAAGCCGTCTAGTCTGTCGGAGCTGAAACGCAAGCAAACCACGGCCGTCATCCTGCTGGGCGTGATCGGGGCAGAGTTCGGGCAGGACATCTCACAAGAGTCGCCCAACCACCGCGGGAGCATCAGCCTCGCCACTGGGGCGACCGGACAGAGCGGAGAGCGCCGCATATCGTCCGTGGTGGAGGGCTTCGGCATAGCCAATAACCTGGCCAGGCTCACCTCGATGGCCCTGGCCCACCTGCTGTATGCGCCGCCCTCGCCCAAGCTGCCCCAGTACACGCCGCTGCGGCGAGCGGCCATCGACCTGCTGGGCAGGGGCTTCACGGTGTGGGAGCCCTACCTGGACGTGTCCAAGGTGCTGCTCGGCCTGCTGGAGATCTCGTGCGAGGGCAAAGCGGTGCCCAATCTGAACTACAAGCTTCCGCTGACGCCACAGGCGGACGCCTGCCGCACGGCCCGGCATGCCCTGCGCCTGATAGCCACCGCCCGACCGGCGGCCTTCATCACCACCATGGCCCGCGAGGTGGCCAGGTACAACACGATGCAACAGAACGCGCAGTCCATCAACGCGCCCCTGACGCAGTCAGTCCTGTACAAGGCCAAGGGCGAGATCCTGCAGTGCGTGGAGATGCTGATCGACAAGATGCAGTCGGAGATCGCCAGCCTGCTGGTGGAGGTCATGGACATCGCGCTGCACTGCGTGGACAGCAACGAGCTGAAGGTCCGCGGCCTGGCCGAGCTCTGCCCGCCGATCTGCAAGTTCAACCAGATCTCCCATTGCTCTCAGACCCGCCGCATCGCCGTCGGCGCCAACAGCGGCAACCTGGCCATCTACGAGCTGCGTCAGAACAAGTGCCAGATGATCCCCGCTCACACGCACCCCATCACCTCCCTGGCCTTTTCGCCCGACGGCAAGTATCTCGTCTCGTACTCGTGCGCCGAGAACCGGCTCTCCTTCTGGCAGACGAGCACCGGCATGTTCGGGCTGGGACAGTCGCAGACGCGTTGCACCAAGGGCTACTCCACGGCCCCCATTCCGGACGTTTCGCGACTCAACCCCATGCGGCTGGCCAAGCTTGTCTGGATCAATAATCGTACGGTGACCCTCATGTTGGCTGACGGCTCCGAGACGCGGTTCAATGTCTAAGGACGCAATCTCTAGGGCAGGAGGAACGAATGTATTTTAGCAGGCAATCAACGCGGGCTTCAAAAGCGACGGCGATACGAAACTACACAACAATAATTATTATGAATGAAAACGAAGCCAATTTATCTAAGGATTATGTTTCTGCAAACGAAGCCAGGAAAGGCGCGAAAAGAAGCGGCAGCAAAAGGAAAAGCAAAAGGATAAGGAAAAGGGAAACAAAATCATTGCGATCGATGCGACTCACAAATTAATTTTGTTATTTATTTATATATCCTACAATATGTGTATGTATATTCTATCTATATATTCTGTATCTTTATGTATTTTAATGTATGTATTAGACGATTTTAACGTATCGTACCTTCCACTGTTGCGGCACGGCAGTACGCCAGGTGTTCCCCCAATACGGCAGTGAATCCGTGCATCCACCTGTATGCCCCAGTATCCCCTGCTAATTTTATTCCTAGAGCTACATATATTTTACCGATTCGCCGCTCGTGCACAGCACGCGTTTTACCTCCTGTTCCAGTTCCAGTTGCAGTTGCAGTTGCAGTTTCTGTTCCTGTTTGTCGTTGTAACCTACCTACAGAGAAAATATTACCTATATCCAAATATTAACAGTCGCCAATAATTACTATAGTACATACTACCGTTCCGACCTACAGGCATGTGTATACAAAAAGCAAGCAAAAACAACCACAACATCATCAACAACCACAGAAAGAGGAAAACCTTGTAAAACAAAGAACGAAAAGCTGTTATTATGATTACAAACTATTATTATTATTATTAATATTATTACTACTATTGTATGCTACTATTATTACTATTATTATCCATATTTGTTATACATAATGTATTGTTATATATATATATATCTAAAGAACCTAAACAGATGTATTGCAAAACGTTACAAAAAGTTACAAAAGAAAGAAAAGCAAAAGGCAAACAAACCCACTAAATAACTAGAAAATAGAGCCAAGTGTTTTTTTTTTCTATTGCTATCCTAATTGTAACTACTATTATTATAATTACTTTGTTTTTCGATGTAACTCGGCCTAGGCGCCAGGCGTATCCATGTAAGAACTCGTTGTTTTTGTTTCGTTCTGCGGAAACTGTACAGATAATTCTGTGTAAACAAGAACACCCACACACGTGCATCATTTATTCTGAAGCTCGGAGAAGGCGGATAAGCATGGAGTGTCGAGTGTTGAGCGAGGAACCAACCGCTTGCCGAGCGCGAAATGTATCCGAGAAACTATTTATCCTAAAAACATACGATATGTACGTTATTATAGAATGGAAATTGCAATGTACGCATCTTTATGTATCTAATACCTGAAACACACGCAAGCGTCCATGTTGCATGTGTATCGAATTGTATTGTGAATGAATGTATTGTATTTGCAAATATTGTATGTGCTTCACCTACGAACTACACTACATGTATGCACATATGCATAGTTACATACGAGGTCCTTCAATCAAAGTATTACGCAACAAAATGAAACGAAACGAAACGAAATGAAGCAACTAAACCAATTATGTACCGCAGCATACAGCAAATAAAGTCAAACATGAGGAAACCGTTAATATTCCAATCATTCCCTTGACCTTCTGCAGAACCGACAAGAAGGGCATACCATTCACATGGGCAAGTGGCGGTGCTTATCTCTTCTATGTGCACAGATCTCTCGTATAACTTTATAAATATCGTGACCACAAGCACCACAATCACAAAAACAATAACGGAGCGAATTTTCTCTCCCTTTTCGGTTCAGACAAGACACCACGAAAGCGTCAACCGTTATTCGCGAGTACATAGTATGTACATTAGGGTTCCGCTTATTTGTGTGCGCGAAGAAAATGCGTCGAAAGATAAGGTCTCAAACCTCTAAACATTGTTTAAATAAGCGCAACCCCAATGTAAATAAATACTTGAGACCTGCATGAAGCCACAGTATTCATAGAATCACAGCTTTACTTATGCCCCTTTAGTGCGTTCGATCTTTATTCGATCCTGCCTTCAGTCGGATTCGAATCACCCCGAATCACTAAAGACTTTCGTTCGTATGCGGAGAAATCCCTTTGTGTATGCGTGGACATATTGCACACACGGAAATCGGTATCGTGCATGCACAAAAATGTTGTGTACTCTGCACCCACCCATGACGCACCCACAGTCGAACAAAGGCCCTCAGGCCGAGGGCGAATCAAAAAAAAACAGCATTTTGTATGCTGCTTTATCGTTCTATCTACCAGATAATCAAGTAGAGAGTGAGCGAGAAAAGAACCGAGTCGATTCGGGATTCGCTTTATTTGGTCCGTTTTGGCCGAGCTATTCGAAGTTATGAGAAAGCTGAATCGCTGATTCGGTTGTCCGTTTATGCAGAGCGCTAGGACATACACTTGTAGATCCATGAACTTGAGTATAACAGCAATGGAATTGAAGGTTACTGCTGTCCTGAGAGCTCTTCCATCGTGATTTTTGAGGAAAAATCAATCCGGTTTATCCGTTAAATGATTCCATTTTCTATAAGAAAGAGCTTTTCCATCATGATTTTTGAGGAAAAATCTATCCGGTTCATCCGTTAAACGATTCCATTTTCTACAAGAAAGATCTTTTCCATCATGATTTTTGAGGAAAAATCAATCCGGTTTATCCGTTAAATGATTCCATTTTCTATAAGAAAGATCTTTTCCATCATGATTTTTGAGGAAAAATCAATCCGGTTTATCCGTTAAATGATTCCATTTTCTATAAGAAAGAGCTTTTCCATCATGATTTTTGAGGAAAAATCTATCCGGTTCATCCGTTAAATGATTCCATTTTCTATAAGAAAGATCTTTTCCATCGTGATTTTTGAGGAAAAATCTATCCGGCTCATCCGTTAAATTATTCCATTTTCTATAAGATTTTACAGTTTTATCGGCGTAATTTTATTATATAATTTTTTTAAATTGAATTCAATGAAAAACGATCGTTAACCAAATGGTACTTTGAGAGTCGCGGCCCAGGGCGACTGTACCCATACCCGGTACTCATTCAGTGTATCAAATATACATATTTATCAGGAGTTATTATCGTTCGCTATTCGCAAAAGGTCCCGGTTGATTAGTTGGTGAAGGCGGGTAGGACATGGACATAGGAGATACCGGCTATCTGTATCAATTCTCGTTAAGAAAGAGAGAGAGAGAGAAAATACATAGAGCGAGCACATAGCAGGGGATCTGCCATGGGTAATGGTTTTGTTAATTCTGGCTATATTTTCCACAGGATTTTGTTATTTAACCTCTTATTTTCTTCGTAATAATCACGGTTGATTACAAGTTTAATTACACTAAATTTAAAAAAATTTACATTCAGTAAAATACTCGTTTTTAATATGCAAAATATGAAAAACTCTCTTGGAAACTGTAATACTTTTTCAACTTTCGCCTACATTTTTTGATTCAGAGTGTAATTTAACGGGGATCGAAATCGGTGACCCGATCTGCTTCAAATTCTTGAATCTTTTAGTAATCTGTAGTTTCGCCTCAGCAAATTTGGTTCATCTAGATCTTAAAGTGTCTGAGAAATAAAACAATAGGGCGGACCATGATGAAATTATGCAAGGTGGTCCGCAAACGAAACGCGCCCTCTTTTCGGGTCTTATTTTGCTCAGTACGACTCGTTTGCTTGTTGCAAGTAGCTCTATGTTACGGATGTTCACAAAACTCCAATGCCAAAAAACAATTTCAAATAGACCGCATCTAATAGATGAATATGTCTCAAAAGCTAACAATATACATTTTCCATCGTTTTTCTGTTGAGTTTAAATATTTTACAAACCAAACAAAACGGCATCCATATATCTGTATCTGTGTCTGTGTCTCCTCTCACATCAAACATGGCGTCAAAGTTGGCTCTCAGTTGTGCTGAGCGTAAAGTAAGACCCAAAGAGAGAGTTTGCGGACAGACAGACATGCCTATGTATATAGACTCGGCTTTGATAATGATCCAGAACACATGTCTAAACATTATGGGGTCCGAAACACATATACAATTAAACAAACAAAGGCAGAGCTAGTTTTATTCAATGAGATATTTTCTTGTCCGCCGATCTGGCTATATTTTTGAGCAATGGTTCACCCCCAGTTCACGAGAACACCATCGCGAACCGGTTCAAGCTTCAAGCTTCATTAGAAAATGCGACTTTGATGTCAAGCTAGATCAGTGGTCGACACGGCCCTATCTTCTGGGCATAGGAGAGCGTTCTACTGCAGCGCTGCCGCTACAGGTACAGTACAGCGCACAAGAGCGATCCGGCGCCGTTTTGCCTGCTGTGAACGCACTGCAAAACATGTGATAGGAGGTACGAGCGGTGGGAGAAAGCCACTGCCGAAGACAACCCAACCCCAGAACGAACACTGCCACCGCCTTACCACAAAGCTTCCAAAGAACATTTGCTATAGTCGGGCTAGAATAAGAATAATCAGATAGATCGAACAGACCTTCCTTTGGCACTGTTGCCCGAATACTGTTTACGTTTACCCTCTCCCTCGACAATTGATAAAAGTATACTCGTACTTGTGTAAGTATCTCGGCCCCAGAGAGTCGACAGCCGTGCCTGCCGAGTGTTCCGATTTCAGGAAAAGTAAGAAGAAATCTTGGGCTGTAGGCTGTAGGCTCACTACTTGTAGGAGTATTAGCTTGAATGTTGTTTTCTAGATCTTCAACTGTCTGTTTTCTCTGGTCCTTGCAGCTTGTATTCGCCCAGTGAAAATGCCCGTCGCAGAAGCTACCAAAGGCAAGGGCAGGAAGGCAGCAGCCGTTTCTACAGCCGCTGCCGCTGCCGCAAGGAAGAAATCGAGCGAGGAGGAGGCCACCGCTAAGCCAATGGATCACGACGATGACAGCAAGAGCGACAATGAGCAGAAAAAGGATGCCGGGGCTGGTGATGTCGATGTGAATGCAGGCGAAGACGACACAAAAGAGGGGGACGCCACAGCCGAGCCTGAAGCAGATCTGGAGCATGACGAGGACGATGAGCAGGACAGCAACGAGAACAGCGAACCGGAAGAGCAAGTGGATCCGCCGGCCTTCAGCCTGGCCACGCTAGGACTGCAGCGCGTGGGCAGCGCCCCACCACCCAAGCCCAAGGTGACGAAGGCTCCCATCCTAACGCTGAATGCCCGTGGAATGCCCGCCCGAATTCGCAAGAGAAACAAGCTCTTTTACGACGAGAATATTATCAACGACGACAAACCGTTACGCATGAGCCTTGCCCCAAAGAAGGTGTCCGGTCGCCCGCCCCTGGGCGCCGGTAGACCTGGCAGCGGCTGCTCAGGGAAAGTGGCCCACACCGCCCCCGCCAAGGTGCTCAAGAAGCGCAAGGGCGTCGTCTCGCGCTACATGCGCTCCAGCGACAATGGATCCAGCTCCACCTCAGCCGGCAGCCAACATCAGATGACGGCAGCTGGCAACAAGAACAAGAAGACGCCAGCCAAGGGTCAGGCTGCCAGGCAGACACAGTCCGCCGGCAAATCGAACCTATCTGGCCACAAGTCGGGCAAGGGCAGCGGTGCATCATCCGGAGGAACCAAGGGTTCGGCAGCCGCAGCTGCTGCCGCGGCCACTGCTGAGGAGGAGGCTAGCCAGGCTCAGGCCCTGTTGGCGGCCAACAAACGGGTGGGCCAGGCGATCGGGCTCCGCCTGCGCAACCTGCTGAAGCTGCCTAAGGCCCACAAGTGGGCCATCGCCGAGTGGTTCTACTCGTACATAGACAGGCCGCTTTTCGACAGCCGTGACGAATTCCTGAACCACGTGAACGAGCTGGACCCGCGCCTGGGAACGCGTCAGCTCAACCGACACGAGTGGTCGACCATCAGACGCCAGATGGGAAAGCCTAGGCGCTGCTCAGCCAACTTCTTCAACGAGGAGCGCAAAGAGCTGGACAGGAAACGAAAGCTTATGCGCACTCTCCAGTCACGCAAGCCGGGCGAGCTGAAGGACTCCGTTCTCCTGTCGGATATGCCCGATAAGATCCCCATGCCACTGCCGCTGGGCACCAAGGTGACGGCTCGGCTGCGCACCCCCCAAGACGGCATCTTCTCCGGCACTGTCGCCGCCTACGACTCGCTCAACGCCACGTACCGGGTAACGTTCGAGCGGCCCGGCCTGGGGACCCACGCCATACCGGACTTTGAGATAGTGTCGGAAAACTTTCACGAGATGCTGCCACTGCACAGCTTCACCAAGGACTTCCGTCCTAACCTGATGAGCATCTACCAGACCAACAGCCTGGGCTTTACCACCAACCTGGGCTACACGGCCAGCCTCTCCAGTAGCTATCTCCAGAAGCGTCCCTCCGCCAATGGGAGAAAGGCAGGCACAGGACTTTTCGGCCCTCAGAAGCACCTGGCAAGCAATAATGCGGCGGCAAGGAACGCTCTTAGCATGAAACTAAACAAGAGTGATCCCCTGCTGGGTCAGGACGCCATCGGGGAGAGCCCGATACGGCCGCAGCTGATACGAGCTCACAGGTACTCTAACAAGCTGCTGGAGCACCTTGTCCACTTGGAGAAGCATATCGCGGTAAAGGCCGAGCGCATCAATCGCCTAAACAAAATGAACTCCACCGCGGAGCTGGCCATCGACGACATGATGGGCCATGACGAGGCCGGAGAACGCCACCGCCGTCAGATCGCCGACAACTTCCAGCGCCAGTACGCCTACAACATCGTCTCCATTGAGCGCATCAATACCGACCTCATGTATGAGCTCACCAAAGTACAGGAGCTCTCCTCTACGCTGACGCGAAATCCGAATGTTCAGGCCATGATCTCGCCCACGTACCTGCGCGAGGAGTGTCGGGCCAAGGCGAACCGGACGGTAGACGGCATGAACAATGGTCTTGTGAAGAACGAGCGCATGGTGACGCTGCTAAAGAACCTAACCACGCTGCTGATAGTCACGCAGAACCTCGGCGGAGACTGCCCGGTTGGCAAGGTCAGGCAGGTGCTCGAGGGCTGCATGGAGGAGGTGCGCACCAACCTTGTGAGCGCCGATAACATGGATGTGTTCCACAAGAGTGTCCAATTGCGGCTGGAGTTCATTGCCCAGGACATCACTCGGAATCTCGAGAAGCGCAGGCTCAGCCGGGCGGCTGCCGAAGATGTCAAGTCGCCAAAGACACCCAAAGAGGAGGGGACCGATGAGGAAAATGATGCTGATGCCGACGACACCTCAAAGTGCAAAGAGAAGGAGGATAAGAAAAAGAAGGCAGTCGATGCAGACGATTCTGGCAAGGTACTAGCACATAGTAAAGCTGATGACACCACAGAAGCTGAAAAAGAGACAAAGCAGCGGCTGCAGGAAGACAAGCGTGAGCGGATGGACGTGGACAGTGCAGGGCAGCAGGCAGAAGGCGAAGATGACGAGAAAATTGACTCCGAGGCCGAAACAGACAATGCAGAGCAGCAGCGAGAGGATGCACAGTCCCCGAATCCCGCTGTCACCGACGACTCCCAGATAACCATCGAGTCGGTGAAGGAGTCCGAGGATGAGGAGGAGGAGGCGGATATGGTCGGCGTTGAGCGGCTGAACCTAGAGGAAGGGAACTCCGACTTCCAGGATGAATTCATTTACGAGACGAAGTAGAGACGTAATCCAAAACAAATGCGATTAATTTGTCGCGCTTTTTTAGTTTCCTTTTTTTCGATGGACCATTTCATGGTCTGGATCTAGGTTAATCAAATGTAAGAGGGGACTATCAGCAAGATATCTCCGAGGAAAATATCGAGAAGGCGTTGCAATAAAAGGTGTAACAAAATAGTGGCAGTCTTTGCTTTATTCACTGAAATCCTCTTCCTCGTCGTTGTCATCCTCTTCGCTGGACTGATTCAGCCAGTCGACCAGCTTGACGAGGCTCTGGCGCAGCTGGGCATGCTCCTGGCCACCGAGTTGGGCATACCACGCCTGGATGGCATCCTCCGACACGAAGTCCTTGTCGTATAGGTAGTGGACAATCTGCGAGATCTTCTCCTGCACCAGCGGATTCTCCTCGTACACATCCTGAAAGCAATCACTCATCATTCAAATGCCCCTCATACCCTCATCCGCAGATGACGCACCTCTAGGGCTTTCAAGCAGTCCAGCATGGCTTCCTCGCTCTTTATGTAGTTTGAGACCACGGGTCCCAGCTGCTTGAAGGCGGCGCTGATGGCCACCAGCACATTGTTGTTAGCCGGCTCGACGATGCACTGCATACCGAACACGGCCTTGACCACATTGAAGTTAACCTCCTTCAGGGACATGTTGTAGGCATAGCGCGAGGAGTTGATCTCCAATATGAGGAAGTCCGGATTCGACTTCTCCCTGAAGCCGCGGGACAGCGAATCGATCACCTCGCTTAGGAAAACTAGAATTGGGGAAAACACAATTAAATTCAGATCTAGACCCAACGTGCATTCAGGTGCATCTCATCTCATCTCACTGTTGGTGTCGTCGGGTAGGGGCGTGACGGCTCGCGACCCTTCATCGTCGTCGTCGCTGACGTCGCTGCAGTAGCTGATGTCGTCCAGTGGCGCCATCAGGTCACCCATTTTGGGTATGCAGAGCGTCTGCTGGGGCAGCAGCTCCTCGTCATCCGAGTCGTCGGGATCCCCCGTGGTGATGTCGCTCACGATGTAGGCCTGCGGTCCAATGGCCTCTAGCTCCACTGCCTCGTAATCCTGTTCCTGCTCCTGTTCCGCCCTGCGTTGTGTGCTCGGTGAGCTAGTGACCAGGGTCTTGGCCAGCTTCGTCTTTCTTGGGAGCACGCACTTGGCGCCCACGACGCAACCGGCGCTGATATCGCAGTCCGCTTCAATGACGGCGCTGGATCCCACCACGCAGTGTTCCAGCCGGCAGTTGTCTTGTATGGTCACGTTGGCCATCAAGAACACATTGCTCAGCTGACAGTTCTTTCCGATGCGGCAGTTTTCCCCAATGACCGTGTCGCTGATTACAGTGCCTGCCTCCACATGGCTGCCCGCCTGGATCACCACATTCTCACGCAGCGCTACCTTGGACACGTGCGCCTCGTGGCTTTTGTAGATGTTGTCCTTGTGAAAGACGTACTGCTGGTGCAACTTGTAGACGCCCATGTCAGGAACGAGTGGGTAAGCCCAACGGTTGATGATGTCCCGGCTTACAAGTTGGTAGGAGGGCCAGTTATTGACTTTGTGCGCGTACTGGGCGGCCGGCAGCAGGGCTACGTAGATGCGGCTGTCCAGCAACTCCTCGTTGATGAGCAGACCACGCACGAAGTCGTCGCGCGTCTGGAAGTCAAAGTTGTCACTAAATAGCGAAAGCATCGAGGGTGAGCCGATCGCGATTTGCGGGTCCAGAAGGTTGTGATGCAGCGCGACGCAAGAGTTTCCAAGAAATACGTCAAGGGGAATCTGGTAGCGCGCTTCCTTGTGGTTCATTCGCAGGCGCTGGTGATAGTGGAGGCGCGCATTTTGCTTATCGACAGCAATGAGAAGCTCGTTACCGGTGCGGGCATTAATTGCGCACTCCTTGAACACCAGGGTGGCAGCTGTGCCCTTGTCGAACTTTGCCATCCGCTTATGCTGGTCCAGAACCGGCCGTAGGTCTGCATTGGTGACAGTATCAGCGCCCATAAGGATGAAATTACCCCGGATAAGTGCCTTGGCGTCGAGATCTCGCATGGCGTCGCCGAAACAGCGGCATCCCTCGCCCCCAATCATGTGTACAGTCATTTTGAAGGACCAGGAGGCATACGTGGCAATCCCTGCCCTGTGAACATAAAATATTGAACGGAGTCGAACAAAGTGTGACTAAATGATTGTTTACTTGATGTGGTCGCGTATTTCCTGGAGGTAAAGGCTGGCATAGACGAAGACCTCCTCGACTCCGCTGCGATTCAGTGCTATCAATGCATAGTCCAGCATGCTCACGTTGACCAGGGGAAGCAGGGCCTGCGCGGAGAGAAAGGAGGCACGCTATAAAACTTTCCGAGGCGGAAATGGGCCAATAGCTACCGTAGAGCCTTCGTCGGAAAGCGGCTTGAAGTTCCATACATTGTTGTCGGCTATGAGCACCGCCTGGACGATTTCCTTTTCGAATTGTGCCATGCTATCTAACCAAACGACGCTTTCCCGTCAGCCTGAAGTGTATTGGATACTAGAGCCTCAGCTGATATGGCAGTGTTGGTAGACCGCTGTTACACTTTGTTATGGGCGGTCTTAGAGAGAGCCGATAGTCAGGGCTGGGAATCTAGGTTATGAATTAATATTGTTAAAAATAGATAAATAAGAAAATATAATATGAAAGTCAAGTGTAGTTATGAGTGCGTAGAAAACGTTAGTTGCGTGGGACGAGAGCGAGAAGAAGAGCGGGACCCTGAATAGAAAAAGGGAGCGCGCGAATTCAAAATGTGGCGTTCATGGAAGGGAGGGACCACGCTAGGGATAATAATATCAAATATCCCCGCTGAAGAGAGTGCCAACGGGGACAAGCTTGGTTGAAAAGTTGGTTTGGTTTTTTTGTTTTTGTTCATCCGTCCGCTGGTCTATCGGGTCGGAAACAACCCTGACTTCCCCGTGAGATAGCTGGGAACGATAGGCCAGGGTGGTAAAGAGGCGGGTCGTAACAACTTCCACTGAGCAGGTCTCGGTCCCACGAAAGAATACTATAAAGCCACAGTAATGACATGTTTTTTGAGCAGTTATTCACGCGTGTGACAGTTTTCGTGTGAGATGTGAACTATGTAATGGATGCAATCCATTCAATCACGGTTATGAACAATTCAGAATCGAAACCTGAAATTTAAACGTAATTATCGTCATCGCCGATGAATAAGTGGCTGCCTGTGTTCATATGTGTGAGAGACAGCGTCCAGCGTCTGTGATACGCCCGCCTTGACGGAAAATGAGAACCCCGAGACAACAGCAACAACAACGATAAACCGAAGCAGAAACAAACAAACGGCTACGGTTTCAACCAAGAGCAGGGTCAGACCAGAGCCCGAGCCCTCAAGTTCGCCCTCGCAATCGAAAGAAACGCCCATTTCGCATCGGAATTCCAATCCCATACGCTCGTCATTAATGTCACTTTTCGCTGCCGCGGCTGACTGGCGCGCCAACTAAAAATAGAAAAGCAAACAACTATCCATATCGAAGCAGTTGCCACAGCACATCACAGAAGCCAAGTATTTTTCTGCATTGCGAGATTAAAAACAACGAACAAAAACGCCGGAGCCACCTAGACTCGGACCGACATCACAAACACAAGGAACGAGGGAACGAGGGAAGCCAACCAAAGTATCAATCAATCAATATTCCTGGCAATGGAAAGTGTGGGCGACCACGTCCCGAATGGACTGACAGGGGTCAAGTCGAACCTGGAAATAGTCAGGGAGCGTTTCAAGGAAGACGAAATAATACTCTATGTAAGCCAACGCGACCCAACCCAACATAACCAACAAAAAAAACACAAGAAAAAGCCAAAACAAACAATGTCTCCAGCGACGATGAATAATTATCGGCTGTACGGCACGGAGCTTACGTGGTCGCTACACAGGCAGTGACGAAAGACAGCTCCGAGCATACGTACATATATGGCCGGTCTTCTCTCCCAAAGATAACACTTTTTGGTTTTTTATGTTCCAGCTATTTGAGGCTTATCAGATCAAGGGACCCGAAGACGCCAATCGACTACTGGCGCTGGTTTCTTCGGAGTCCGGCGGGACGTTTGCCATCATCTCGTTTTCGTTCGTGCGCACGCCGCTTACATCTGTAAATGAGTTGATCGTCAACAAAGTGTTTGCCATTGATGAGAGTTTCCAGCTGCGGCAAGGTGAGATGGAGGCTCCTACAATTTATTGATGTATACATAAGTCTAGGTGTTGCCCATAGATTGCAAGGGATCGATCACGGCTTACCAATTTGACCTGTCCACGGCCGAGGATGGACCCATCAAGTACTATTTCTATCCAAGTGAGAGCGCCAGCTATGAAGAGTTCGTGGCCAAGATCATTTCCTGCAAGAGTTCCATGGCCCGAAGCGATCCCGAAACGGTTCTCAACTTCAGATGGCTGAACGACTACCGCCAAATCGGCGAGGTCAAGCAGGAGCTGAAGAAGCGCGAGAGCGAGTACATTGTCTACAAGGATATTATGTGAGCAGACTCTGTCCCACCCAACACCCACTAATATATATGCCCTTTTGTTGTAGAATCTATTGCGCCACTTGGAACGTGAACAACAAACCTTGCTGCGACAGCCCTGACGGTCTGCGGTCCTGGTTGGGATGCAGCGAGCGGGCTCCTGACATCTATGCCATTGGCTTGCAGGAGCTGGACACTCCTGCCAAGGCCATGCTTAACTCCACCCAGGTCCAGGCCAGTGTAGCCCAGTGGAAGTAAGCGCAAGACCCACTTCCCACTGAAAGCTCGCACATACTCATTTCTTGCATGTCTCGCATTTTCAGCGAAAAAATGGTGCAGAGTGTCCATCCAGATGTTGAGTACGAGATCCTGCAGTACCACCGTCTGGTGGGCATCATGCTGACGGTGATCGTACGCAAGCAGTTGCGCCAGCACATCCTGCGCTGCCGCTTTAAGTCCGTGGCACGTGGCGTTCTAAACACGCTGGGCAATAAGGGCGGAGTGGCCATCAGTTTGCAGTTGAACGAGGGACACATTTGCTTTGTTAACTCCCATCTGGCCGCCCACATGGGCTATGTGGAGGAGCGCAACCAGGACTACAATGCAATAGTGGACGGGCTCCGATTCGACGATGGTCGCACCATCAGCGATCATGAGTAAGCTCCGAGTACGAGTACAATGAAACTTACACTTGAGTTACTTTTTTGTCCACCTTGCAGCCACATCTTCTGGCTGGGGGACTTGAACTATCGCATACAGGAGCCGCCCGGGCAGCAACGACCCGGGCCGCTGACGGATGCCCAGACGTACGAGCTGCTCCTACAATACGACCAGCTGCGCCAGGAGATGCGCAAAGGCAAGTGCTTCGAGGGCTACACGGAGGGCGAGATCAAGTTTCGGCCCACGTACAAGTACGACCCGGGAACTGACAATTATGACAGCAGCGAAAAGCAGCGAGCGCCCGCATACTGCGACCGAGTGCTGTGGAAGGGCACGCGCATCGAGCAGCTGGCCTACAACAGCATTATGGATATACGACAGAGCGACCACAAACCCGTCTACGCCGTGTTCCGGGTCAAGATCAAAACTCGCGACGAAGTCAAGTACAAGCGCGTGCAAGAGGAGGTACTGAAGGCGGTGGACAAGCGCGAGAACGACAACCAGCCACAGATCAGCGTAGAGAAGACTGTTATCGACTTCGGACGGGTGCGCTTCAACGAGCCGTGCATGCAGGACTTTAACGTGTACAACAGCTGCCCGCTGCCGGTCGACTTCAGCTTCAAGGAGAAGGACATCCACGACATATGCGAGAAGTGGCTGCAGGTGGATCCACGAAAGGACAGCCTGATGATCGACTCGGCGCGCAGCATACGTATTAAGATGGTCGCAGACGTGCACACGATCAGGGGTCTACTCAAAAAGATCCGCACCAGCGACAACTTCGACATCCTCATCCTGCACGTGGAGAACGGACGCGACATCTTCATCACAGTCACGGGTGATTACCAGCCCAGCTGCTTTGGCCTCTCAATGGAAACGATGTGTCGCACTGATCGCCCGCTTAGTGAATACTCACAGGAGCAGATCAAGCACCTGGTGAGTCCTTAGTCCTTAGTTGCCAAACGTGACGCCAAGGCATTGAGTTAACTTATTCTATGGGCATGCAGATGAATGATGACTCACAGGAATATTGTGTGACGATGCCACGCGAGTTCTTTCTGCTCATCGACTACTTGCACAAGCAGGGATCCAAGCTTGAGGGCGGATTCCACACTTTCGAGCCGCGGAAATCTGTGAACGCACACTTCAATGTGGTGCGCGACTGGCTCGACACGTGGTCCGACGAAGAGTTTCGTAAGTTGTGCTAAAACCACATATCTACACCTGACTGACACCTGATTTTCTGCGACTCCAGCTGGAACTCCACAGAGCGCTGCACAGGCGTTGCTGCTCCTGCTGGACCTGCCCGAGCAGGCGCTGCTTGAGCCATTTGTCGAAGATCTGCTGGCGTGCAATAGCAAGTCGAAGGCCATGGACTACATAGCCCTGCTCAGTCCACCGAAACGCAATGTATTCATGCACTTGTGCATGTTCTTGCGCGAGGGCATCGAGTGCCAGTACTACGAGCTGCATCAAGTCGGTGCGTCTTTGATTATCTTATTCAGAGCTTCTGAAAATCTTATTGATCGTTAATTTCCTCTGCGCAGCTGTCACCTTTGGTCGTATTCTTCTGCGGAGCAGCGAGTGCAAGGCCTGGCCGGACTACAAAGTCCGTTGCAGTCAATTTATGCGTCTCTTTATCGAAAGCGACGGTGCTGATTCCCTGGCCAATAGAAACGAAGGAGCTGGAGCGGGATCGAAAGCCGACCTACCAGCAGCATAGTTATTCAGTAAAATGTCGATATTTATCTATATTCATAGGGTTAATGTATTTATTTTACTTGTTGGTACTTTGTTGGAACGCCTACGAGAAGGTTCCGTCCGGCATTTATGTACGTTTCTCTGTTTTACATGTTACTTGTTTATAAAATCCCGTTCGAGATGTCCGTCGCGTGGCATGCTCTTCATTCCAACTCCCTTCTGGGTTCTCCTCGAATTGTTTCGTACTTTAAGTAGTTCTGTGTTGAGGCAAGTGTTAATCTTCCCTATGCGACCCACTCGAAAGTACCAAAAACATGGAATCACACGGAAAAGTGCAGGCAGTCTAAGACATTGAGCCTGCTCAGACGTTTAATTTTGTCAGGTGAATATCAGTTTTACGCTTAATAACACAACCCCTGGCTCTCACGCATGAAAAAACGAATCTGGAGACCGATAATCACTGGAATTTCATGTGGAAATAGACCACATAGCTATAAGTATGTACATATAGCATTCAGATGTACTATGTATTGTATTGTGGGCTTAGAAATTTAAATACACGAACGTAGCGTACGAGCATTAGATTAAATCCACAAAAATGTCAAATTGCGCCACGCCCTGGTTTCAGTTTTGTCTGAAAATAATTAAAATTGTTGAATACTACTTTTATTAAGATGGTTTTTGGTGTTCGTTTCAAGAATTGTGGGTGGGAAAAGCTTTGTGTATTGCCGAATAAGACACACTCAGTTCAGGCCTTTCCGTTTGCCGTGTATCCGTATTCGCACTTGGAAAGGTTAACGCCCATGATGACGGAACAGAGGTATCGGCTTCAATAAAATTGGTCCGTGATTTGATAAGAGTCCAAGAGTCGAACGATTGCAACTGCAATTGTTTCCGCTTGGCGCTCATATTGACTGCATGCATGTAAATTGCTTGAAACTCAAAGGAGTAGTCGAGCTCTGGAATATCAGGCAATCACACATCTGTTCCCTCCACCTGGGAGTGTCCCAAAGTATGGATGATCTGTAGACACTATTGAGTCGAAATGTTCTCTCTCGAAAATTAGTTATGGAAACAGGAGGTGACCGTAGTGGGAATTCGAATCACAGGATAAAGGAAACGCGCTCGAATTGACTTTATTGAAATGCCCGACGCTTGCGTTAGCACAACTTAATCGTCGCGAAGCATCAGGCAGGGCAGGGAATGAAACAGACTATTATCTATTGAACCAAAGATTGTAGAATAATTGTAGACTTTGCCGACGAAAGGTCATTGGTGGGCGTTAGATCGTTGGGCATCGAAGTACACGCAGAACACAGCATTATAGGTTTAGATCATTATTTATATTGGTAGAATTAACATCATAGAATTTGTATATTCATAGCATAAACATATGTAGACATACACATACACATACAGACAATACCAAGACAATGGATGCCAAAGTTGGCATACGATTATACGTACATACATATGTTTATTAGAGTGGGGAAGGGGAAGGGGGCGGTAGTGGGGGACCATGGCTGCCAGGCCGATTTCGTATTCATATAGTATATAGTATATAGTAGCAGGTAGTACACTCATACACATATATATATATATCAAATTAACTAATTATTTTATAAAAACCATACAAACTCCTCCACTTTCAGTAATATATTTAATTGGTTGTTTTTGCTGGTGTTCTCTTTTAAGTGATCCTTTTTTCTTGGTGTTCCTGATTCTGTGCTAGTCCGAGGGGGAATGAGATTTTGTGGGGAGCTTAGGTGAAGCTGCAGCACGAATTTGTCTTTTTCGCTGTCTTATAGAAGGCCTTGCTCTGTATGGACAACTTTTCCGATTTGTTGACCATGTCATCCAGCTTCTCGCCCCGCTCCAGCACAGCCTCAATTGTGTTCTTCAATATTATCGTTGTCTCGTCCAAGTCATTCTGCATTTTCGTGAGCGGATCGGCCTCTACGGGGTTCTGATATTTCGACAAAAATGCTGGCAGTAGGTCAAAGGCTATGGTGGCCTCCGTACCGTTGGGCCACTGGTCGGCGGACACTTTCGCCGTGAAGTCGTCGAGTATCTTTGTAATAAGTGTGTGAGCAACTCGGTGCGGATACTCATGATCGGCAATGAGCACTCCCGCCAGATTATCGGCCCGAACATAGACGTGACACATGTAGGCATCCTGCTTAACAGATTGCCTAAGCGCTGGCTGTGTGCGTTCCACAATCGTTTTCGATGCGAAGCTGCCGTGACCCAAACGAGAAGAAATGTTAGTGCGTAAGCGCTGGTCATATGAGGGGGATGGACATTGCGCCGTCGCTGTGGCGAGGGCACAATGGTCCAATATGAATTACTCACGTCATAAACTCATTGACGGTGCTACGTTGGAAAAACGAGAAGGACTGCAAGTCGGATGCTGTCTTCAGTATACGCGCTTCGCTGGCACCTTTGAAGAAGACGCTCAATGCAAACAGCTTGACCATATTTATCTATTTCTATTTCGCTATTTCAGCGCTCTCTCACTGTGCAGTTTGCGAAACTTGTAGCTGCTGCTCTCTTGCGTCTGGCTCTGCTTGTAGAGTGCCTTGCGTGGCTTGTAGGTTTTTTAATGTTTTGGTGGGTGGGTTTGAGATAGCTATGTCATTCACTTATTGCTTTTCACATCGAACAAGAAAAGTGACAATCGTTAACCCAGGGGTATAGGAGTGTTTCGCCTAATTGGAGATGGGAAACGTCACACCTATCGGCTACCATCTCAATCACATCGGATACAGTTTTGAACATCTATCGATACAACAATGCTCCTCCTATATTTTGTTGCAGTAACGGCTTTCCCAGATCTCAACTCTTCTGAACGAAAAAATGTCGAATTCTACGCAAAAGAGAAAAATCTTGCCACTGGCTGAAATGCAGCCTACCATGACTAACTTTTCGACGGTTGTTCTGATTATATCGAAATCGTCGCCTAACTTGTTCTTGGACAAGCTCAGTGGCAACGAGCGTGGCGTCATCACGCTAACGGTACGCGACTCCATCAGCCACATTACCAATTGCACGTGCTGGGGTCAGAAGTCATGCGTGGATGAGTATGACGCTATGCTGCACATTGGCGACGCGGTGGACATCGTCGGCGCAAAGGTGATGTCGCTTTCTATGCCTCACGAGCCTCGCTATCAGCCCCGAGCTACCCTCTCGTGCGCACTAACGGTCAACGAAGGCTCTGGTCATATTGTGCGACACGACACCAACGACACCGCCGTAAAGGCCCTGCAGCAGCTCATCCACAAGCCGCACAAGCCCCTTGGCTCTGCCCTTAATCTGGTCGAGGTTGTCAGTGGCATTGGGCTTCAGGAAAGGCTTATCAATGCATATGTGGACCTACTTGTGGTTGTTGCCGCGGTTCGTCCGTTGCGCGAGCTGAAGCGCAAGCTTACCCCAAGCCATGGGAAGGACAACGGACTACTCCAGTGCCTCGAACTGATCGTGATCGATGCCAGCTATCCAGATGGCATGTTGCTATCCCTGTGGCAAGCGGAGTGGATACGCCGCGCCCAGTACTGGGAGCCGCGAAGAACCGTCCTGCACTTGATCGATGTGCGTATCTCCTATTCGGACTACTATCGCTGTCCAGTGCTCAACCACGCCGCCTGTACGCTTATCTATGAGAATCCGCAGGCCGCCGGCGGAGACTGTGATGCGCTACTCTCGTTTGTCGCCACTGTGCCGCTTAAGAACTTTGAACAGTCAGTCCTAACAGATTTGCAGGACCTTCCGACAGGTGAATATCATCCGCACTTAGCGGATGTGGCATTCGTTTATAATCGGCTCTCAATTTTGTCGTCGACAGCCTGCGAAATCCAAAGCCAGATGACAACAAAACAGATTTACTCTCGTGCCGAGGGTGAACTTTGCAATCCAGCCAACGATCGGTTTACGGCCGTGCTCTACTGTATGGTCACCAAGTTCGACATTGACGGATTTTCCATGAACACCAGCAAGAAGTGGCAAGTGGCATTTCCAGTCTCAGGAGGAGTCTGACCCCACGTGTTTTTCTTTCTTTTTATATGTCTATTTAATTGCTGAATTTTTAGCACAACATGCCAACGTCTTATTCCACGAAATCAAAACGACTGCACCAGTGAAGCTTGTCAATTAGTGTTCTCGCTGGAATCCAATGAGCCAAGACACTCGAGCTTCATCAACATCAATATTGAGTTGTCTGATCAGACGGGGACGTTGATCGAGAGCCGTCTGAGCGGACACGTGGCCGAGCGTGTGATGGGCATCAAAACGGATGACTTTCAGCGGCTTTCAGAGCGTGAGAAGACCGGACTCAAGTGGCGCTTTCTGCTAAAGTATTTTGAAGTTAAGCTGCTCATAAGGAAACCAGCAGGCATGCGCAAGAATCTTTCCGCGATTGTGGTAGACATGCAAGAAATAGCGCTGAACAAACTGGTGGAAAAAATTGCCGTGTTCTAGTACCAAGGAGTAGAGATTATCCAGAATGGGATTCTCAATAAATACCGAGTTT
Organism: Drosophila persimilis; assembly: GCF_003286085.1. Lineage (NCBI taxonomy): Eukaryota > Metazoa > Arthropoda > Insecta > Diptera > Drosophilidae > Drosophila > Drosophila persimilis. The sequence goes on along the minus strand of NW_020825308.1, from coordinate 98,364 downwards.
TATTTCACGTTTCCACATAAAATTGTACAACTACAATACATACATAAATATACGCATTCTCGTACGTACGCGTACGCGTGTCTTTACGTTGAAAGAGCATGGGAGGGGAGGGAATGAAGTGGGATCTACCCACGATCTACGGGTTCGGGTTAAGTGGGTTAGTGGGCAATGACTACAGTTCGACCATGGTCGGATCTATAAGACGGTGTGCATCTTTTATCGTAAGCATTGTTATCGAATACCGGCCCCTACGGATTAAGTAATAGAATTAAAGCCAGATGAATCAGTTATTAGATAGTAGTTGGTAGTTGGTCAGTTAATACAAAACAAATATTTCTATTTGCTAGCCGACAACTGTCGTATAGTTTTAAAATGTACTCCACAAGTGGGTTGCTCACGCGTACAAGCTGGGGCTCGGGAAAACAATGCATAATCGATCATGGTGAGTGCCTCATTTAACTATAAACAACGATTTGGTACAACGCTTAATACTGACCTACATAAATTGTATGTACATATGTACAGACAGACATACTATACACATAACCAACGAATAACGCTAGCAAATCAAAATCAACAACAGACTGAGACAACAAATTAAAATCAATGGAATTCGGGGGCTGGAAATAAGTTGCAATGCTGATCTGATTGATGGAGTTACTGGGATACAACCTCATTCCTCATTCCGCATTCCGCATTCAGCTACACGCCTGCATCTATTTCACCAAGTAGAAAGAGTAGCGAGCATTCAAGTAATATCATGAAAATCTTAGCACCTAATGAGTTGGTAAAAACATAAATATGAAAACGAAAACAAAACTAAAAATAATAAAAACAATACGAGTATGCCGTCTACTTGGAGCTGCCTGAGTGTGCCGAATGCCCCTGCTGCTGGTGAGACTGGTGAGGCTGATGATGATGGGATCCGTGGTGATAATGGGACTGCAGATGTGAGTGCGAACCTCCTGTGCTGCTCGAGGCAGACGACGTGGACAACGACATCGATGATGACGATGACACTTGCTGGTGATGGTTTTGAGAGGCGGTGGTCAGTCCGCCGCCACTGCCACTGCCACTGGCACTGCCATGGTTCAGGGGCAGGGTGGCGGCTGCCGTGGCGGCTGCCAGAGCTGCTGCAGCCGAGGCAGCTGCAGCCCCCGCGGTAGCTGTGTTCAACTTGGTGCCATTGGTGGAGGTATTGTTCACTCGAAGCTGTCGTATTTCGGGGAAGAACTCAATCATGAGTATCTCCAGTAGTTCCTGAAAGAACGGCAGGTTACTGGTGACCCACAATTCCGACAATGCATTAAATCACTTACATAGAAGAGCTGCTTGTTGTAAGCGGGGTTCTGGAGGGCCTCGAAGACCTTGAGGACGCCTCGCTTGGCCGCCTGGGCCCCCACCAGATTGCAGAGTACCTCGGGTATGTGATCGGTGAGCAGAGCCTTGGCCGCTGTGCTGGTCATCTCGCGCATGTCGTCGGAGCGCGAAGGGTAGGCAGAGGCCAGTACACCGCCTGGCCAAAAAGATTTCAGTATGACAGAGAAGTAGTTGTGCAGCATGGACTCCTCAAAGAGATACGTGACCGATTCGCGGATCTGTCGATTAATCGTCCGGCCGTACGTAATCTGCACGAAGGAGATGATGCTCTTGCGCAGCCATTTGAAGACGCCGCCCATGTCGAATATCTCGCCCATAAGAGCATAGAGGGGCTCTGCTATAGAGTCCTTGCTGTCTATGTCAGCCATCAGTCGACTGGCATCGATGCCGGACTCTCCGTCCAGGTACGTCGAGATGTCCTCGTCGTCGCGTTGCAGGCCCCAGAAGGGATCTGTCGCTTTGCTGGAGTCGTGAGCCTTTGCAGCGTCGCTCTTAAACAGCGTGGATAGCGAGAACTTTGACTTTTTGGGCGAGGGCAGCGACTGTTTCAGGTGGTCTGAGCTGGGACTGAGGAACGTGTAGATAGCCTCGCTGCCATTTAGGTGATCGTCCTCGAGTATGAACTGTTTCAAGAAATATGCGATTATGACTTTTCCAGTAGTAGATCAAAGAATATATCAATCTCACGTTAAGAAACTTTTGGATTTGTCCCTTGGCCTTTTCCTGGCCATGCCGGTCCGTCTTCAGGAAGAAGAACTTGAAGTTGGTGGGTAAGTCGAGCGTCTTTAGATTCGAGCTAACGTGTCGAAGTTTTCGTTGCAGCTCCTGTAGGGGAAGAGATGTGGAAAGAGTCAGCCACTAGTGTAAATGACAATCACTTCGGGGCGGGGCCCCCCGCCTACATGGACTTGGTTGAGGGATCGCATGACTACCCAGCCGCTGGAGATTCCCGAGGGCCGTTTGGCCGGCTTGGCGTTGCTGCTGTCCCCATTCTTTGGCAACGCCTGCGGGGGAGCGTTGATGTCCTCGTCCACATGGACAAGTATCATAAACTGCAGCGACTCTTTTTCATCGGAGACCTGTGGCGAGGACGAGAAGGATTATGATTTGAGACTATCAGTCAGAGTCCACAGTCCACTCACTTCCACACTCTGTATGGTGGCCTTCCACTTGCCCAGGTGCTCGGTCCAAGCGTCTGTTCGCCGGAGATGTGCCTCCGTTTGACGCTTCTCGCTTTTCAGCCACTCCATTTCCTTCTCGAGTATGGATAAGACCTTGGACTCCGGCTTGACCGAATACTTAAGGGCGTCCAGGGCCTGATTTTTCTTGTCAATGCGCTCCTGTATCTGTTCCAGCTTCCGCCGTGCATACGACGTGTGGGCGGCCACATCAATGGCCCTGCCATTGAGACCATCTGCGGCTCTGGGGTGCTCGTCCTGTGTCTCGGATACATCCCCGATGGCGGGGCACAGCATCAAGGTGGGATCGGTAAATTCGTTCGAGTCCAGCGCCTCCTTCAGCTGTCGGTACTGACCGCTGAGCACAAATGGTGGATAGTACTTTTCCTCGAGGGTGCGCAGGATGTTGCGCTGGATGTCATAGAAGATGTCGGGATCGGCATCCCCCAACAGAAAGGTCTCTATCAGCTTGCGCTCGTGCTTGTCGATCTGGATCTCCGGCTTCGGTACACGGATGTACGTGTAGAAGATCTCTGTGCCCAGTTGATGGGTGGCACTCTTGTGTGCGTGCTTGATCTCCTCCACGGCGAGGTAGAATCCCACCAGGGCACTAGCCTTCAGCGGCTCCAGGAACAGGGTGAAGTACCGTCGGCCGACGGCCGTGTTCAATATTTCCTCTAGCGTCAGATCCTTGACAAGACATGAGACATAAGAAATATGTAAATTCAGTTATCCTGGGCCACTTACAATGTCGCTAGAGTAGTTGCCGTTCCAGCCGAATTTCGCCAAATTCTTCTCGCACTCGGCCTTGGCCATGGTCAGCTGGCGGACATATCGCTTAAGCCGCACGGCCGCCGTCAGCTCGGACTTGGATAGGGAATGGTCCTCATGGTCCGGATCGAGGCCTTTGGCACGTTGTAAGTTCTGCATGGTTGTGGCATGCATCAGGTCGTTCACGATGCTCTTGCGGATGAGAGAGAGCTCCTCCAGGTTTCCCGAGCTGTTGATGATCTTCAGGAAGTCCTCAAAGCTGGCCGCATACTCATAGCTCCGCTTGTTCATCGCCGCCGCCGCCAGCCGCGTTTCGATGTTCTGCACCACCTTCTGGTTTATGTAGTCGGGTGCGGTGAGCATGTTGATCATGGGAAAGAAGACTAAAATCCAGAGAAGGTATAAAACTATAAGAAACGGCAAGTGTGGTAACTTTTCTTTTACACCAGGCTCTCGGACAGTATATATGTATGTACAATATATTCTATTAGTAATTATTCGTAAGCCGAATGCTTCTCCTCTGCCTAGTTATGTGCCAATGTCCATTCTTCGTTTCTCGTTTATCCCATCCACATCTTATTTCTCAAACCAACAACAGTCGTTATATCTCGCTTCCCTTCGACACGGTGTGCACAATGCACGAAAGAGAGAGAGAGAGAGAGAGATAGAGAGAGAGATAGAGAGAGAGAGAGAGAGAGAACGAGCTCGTGGAAGGGGTACAATAATTATCCGATCTGGTTGAGATTCGGAGATCTGGTAGCTATGGTCATTTTCTATGATTTTCGTCCTTTGTGTTGTGATATCATAGTAGTCAGGATACGAAATTTGGTTGCTCTAGCTCTTATACTCTCTGAGATCTAGGCGCTAATCCAGAGGGACAGGCGGGCAGACAGACATGGCTCAATCGACTCGGCTATTGATTCTTATGAAGAATATCTATGTTTTATGGGGTCGGAAACGCTTCCTTCTGGATGTTACCACAACTCTAAAAAGGAATATTTGAACGTTCTTCTGGTGAAGAACTTACTCTTGTAGGATAAGATTTCGCTAAGTAGCATCTTGAGCGGAGGGAGGGAGTAGCCGCGTGGCAACAGCAAGATCACCATGATCTCACACAGCTTGCGCAGAAACTCCATTTCCTTCACCTCATCGGACAGGTAAGAGTTTTTGCTGAAGACTGGCGCCGTGTTCGTCTCGGCCCTGTGCGAAAAGAGTGTTGAGTGAAACGATCCCATGATAATCGATGGTAACTCACGCTCGGGCCTCGGCAATGCGTATCTTTTCCAGGTGAACGGTGACGCGATTCACCATATCCACGGCTATGATCTTTGCCGGATCCATTTTGCTGGCGCGCTCATGGATCTTCTGTATGGCATTCCACAGATCCTCTCGCACCACGTCGTTGATAAGCTTCGGATTCGTGACCACATAGCTAATAGTGCATTGGAGTTCATTAGAGGATGGGGGAGGGAAGGCCACTCTGGAGGCTACTTACCCCAGCCAGGGCAGCATAAAGTCGCGCAGGACATATTCAATTATCTGCTGTAGCTGCAGATCGACTGTTTTTCCAAAGATCAGAGGTAAGTTCGATGGATTCTTGATGGGCTTTGGCAGATCGAAAATGGTGCTTCTGCAAGGATCAAGAAGCGGGAATGAAAAACGGAACGGATAAGGATCAGATCGAATCGGATCAGAAGGGGGCCCGAGGTTAAGGTTAAAGTCCGCACTTACTTTGTGGCATTGTAGAGAAGTTTGGAGGGCAATCGACTGGGCCTGGACGGCTCGTTGGTGGTAAATATATAATGTACGTAGACGGTGCCGGCAACAGCTAGGAAAAAGATAAGTCAATCGGATCGTCATTAGATATTTGGTCTTTTAATTAACGCTTTGTCTTGGGTGGGGTGGGGTGGGGTGCGGAAAAACCATTAAAAATGGTCGCCAGCCGATAACCGATGAGCAATGAGTCATCCATCTGCCTTGAATAGGTGGGATGGGATGCCAAATGGTACCGTTCATGGCGTCCATTGTCACTGTGACCTTACCCAAAAAGACCAAAACGAGGGAGTAGACGACGAAGGCAAAGAACAAGAAGAACGTGGGATAATACCAGATGACGGCCAAGAGCGTCAGCGTGATGCCGGAAACAATAATCCTCCAGTTTAATTGCAATGCACGTAGCAGGCTGCGGCGAAAGGAATCAGAATCACATCAATATATCTATTATTAAACTATTAATAAACATGACAGCCGCCCACATATCGACATGCCACCCATTCAGATGTATCGAGGAACAGGAAAAAACCAAAGTCCAGGTAATATGGGACACGTACACGCCAAGGATGCACGAACCCATTCACCCTGCCCCTCACCGCACCACTAACCCACACTCACCGGGTTGCCACGAGCGTGAGCCGCTGTGTGGGCGTTGCTGGCGGCTCAGGCTCGATGGGGAACAGTGGCAGGCGGCGACGCTGGAAGTCGTGCGTGCTCGGCATTGTTGTTGATGTGGGCCGCTGGCGCTTGGTGTTCAGTGCGTTGTCGGACCACAACTGGCCGTTCCCGCTTTGGCCGTCGCTGTCACTGTCACTGCCACTGCCACTGCCACTGCCCCTTTCGTTATCCGCTGTGCTCTACTGTTTTGTAGTTGTTGCTCGCCCTTTTTCGGATCTGAATAGTTGATGAGTTCTTAACATTTTTGAAACAGCTCTCTCTCTGCTTTCGTCTCGTATCGTATGGTAGCGTTCTCTCTCAGGTCGCGTTCCACACTCGTCCAAGGCTTTAGCTCTTGTTGTGGCTTTGACCGTTGCGTGGACTAGTGGCCGTCGCCACACTATTAAAAATAGTTTCCAACAATTTCTTCAATTTCAATTCCCACTTCCGCAACCACCACCACCAAAGCTAACAGAGAGCGGGGCAGAGCACCGAGGAATATGCCAGATTTTCAGTATCGTATCAATGTTCGGAAACTATATTAAATCAATACCAGGTAGTAGCGCGTCCCGCAACAAGTTGATTACTGATTACTGGCATACGGATGTGATAACGACTGCGTTTGCCGACCTCCCTTTATCATAGTGCCAATTGACGCTTCAAGAAATCAAAACAAGAGACTTTGATTACATTCGCGGACATCTCTCTTGTTGTTGTTTGATTTTGCGCACTGCTGCTGCTGTAGAGATTAACAAAATTCTGTGGAGACTGCAATTTGATAACGCTGACAAATGCGTTTTATGCCGGAGACGCACTTCATTCACTCACAAGCAAATATATTTTATGTTATGATTCTGATAATTATATATCGTATGGGTCACGGTTCTACCACAGCGCAGGGCAGCACTTCCATTTAGCGATTTATTAGAAAACTATCGATGCCACTATCGAGCGCTTGGATGGCGGCCGTTAAGGATATCGATCTCTCGGCACCCCACCCGTATGTTCTTATACCCTTCGAGTTCAATTTGTACAGTACTTATTATTTATTTATTGCGTTTTATAATTAGCAATCGTATTTAACTGCAAAAACTAGTTAAACTTGGTTGAATTTGGGAACATTTTTGGTATTTAAAATTCATGTTGTATGCAAAAAAATTTTATGTATGACACGTGATGAAATATTATGTAGTCAAATTTCGTTCGCTATGGCTACCGACCACCTCAATCCCATAGATTCGTTACTGGACTTCGCTTAAATGCATCCTTTTATCATTGGGTGCCCGCACTGCAGGCAAGAGCGACATAGGATCTACTGGTCCTTGGCGAGGCGACGAAGTGCACGCTTACGAGTGCCCAAAATGTTCTTGAGAACCAAACTGCGGGCGAACTGATCACCGAACACAGCCTCTGTAAAGTGGATAACCAGCTGGAGCAGGGCATGGGGCAGATATCCAGCGGTCTGGCTGGCAATACCGAGTGTAGAGAGGGCAGACTTCACATAAGTTTCGGGGGACGGCGCAAACACGCTGGCCTTGCGGATTTTGGACATGTTGGTGGCCACAAAGCCCGGCTGCACGCTCTGGATGAGAATGCCGTGATCCTTGTACTCCGTCTGAAGGTCATCGCTAAACTTGTTGACAAAAGCCTAAGGATGAAACCAGAGATAGTAGGTAAGGTTCAACTCTAAGTATTCTTCGTCACCGCGCACTCACTTTGGTAGCACTGTACACGCTCAGCAGGGGATTGGGAATGACGCCGGCAGTGGACGACAAATTGATGATAACTCCCTTGCGCTTGGCTATCATGACCGGTAAGAACAAAGCGATCATGTGGGTAACCGAGTGTACATTGGCTGCCACAATGTTGTTCAAAAACGCCGGATCCGCATTGTAGCAGTCTAGAAAGTATTCGGGATGGCTGTAGCTGATTCCTACGTTGTTCACCAGCACACCGACGTCTAGGCCAGTGGTTTTCTCGCGTATCTTCTCATAGATCTCAGTGCCGCCTGTGAAATCGACATCGATGACGCGCACCTCCACGCCAAATTCATCGCCTGAAAGTATGCCACGACCAGAGATTAGATATCCAGTGTAAAGGAAGTCTTAAGCTGCGGGTACCTATTTCCTTGGAAACGTCGTTCAGTTTATTCAACGATCGACTAATCAGTACCAGCTTCAGACCTTTCCGAGCCAGCTGAAAATTACAAAATATAAATTTTTTATTAAATATTCTATAAGCGTTTTAAGTTTCTTTGAAAGTGAAATAGTTAGTGAAACAAAATCTCTTGTCGTCATGGAAGCCGTGCGCAATCCCCGATCTCAATCGGCTAGGTCCAGATGCATCGCCGCACAAAAGTCCCAAATGATGAACGAAAAATATAGCGAGGAAGAAAAAATGACCATTGCTGAAATGAAACAACTCTATCTGCAGACCATCCCATCCGCCAAGAAATTGGGGGGATATGGGATATGAGAAGGAACAACTATTGTTCGTGCTCCCTTTATAGAGTACGCAGAAATTTGAAGCGCACATTGAACCATTTTCTTCGGCTTGTTCCGAACTGTATGTAAATGTGAAGAAAGCTTTGACCAGCTATTGCCCTTAGGCATTGTTCCTATTGTTCTTGCTCCCTTTATAGAGTACGCAGAAATTTGAAGCGCACATTGAACCATTTTCTTCGGCTTGTTCCGAACTGTATGTAAATGTGAAGAAAGCTTTGACCAGCTATTGCCCTTAGGGAGACACGTGCACGTCAGCCGCTGTGTAATCTTCTTGTCGATTGTTTAAAGTGGGTAATAAATACAGCCGGGATCCGCCCCGTTTCCAAAAAAGCGCTCCGACCGCACTTGAACATAATATACTAATGTTACTGTGTTGAGAGAGGAGGGCAGAAAATGTTCAGTCACCACAATTAGGGAACTCTGAACGGAAGGGCTGAGTGGCTGTTGAGACTGAAGATCAATTCCAAAGTGTAGATTCACTCGGCCCCTCGGCCACTCGGCCACTTGCATTTCGCAAGCAATGTCCAAGTCATTCCCGCTTAATGGCAATTCTATGACTAAATTTTTTGCGCGCTTCCCAATAGTCAAGTCATAGTTTGATGGACTTTGATTAGAGCCAGTGGGTTGCACAATCCATGGTCGTTTACATACCTCCTTGGCATAGGCTTTGCCAATTCCATCGGTTGACCCGGTAACAACTGCAATTAATGGATATTAGCTCGGATTCTCTTCCTTATCAGCAATCGTCAAACGCCTCCTTATCGAACGCCAAAGTTTTTACTCACCTGCCCATTCGCCCATTTCGGCTAGTTTTACCGTGGCTCCGAAGACCTTCGGCCCCACCACGTTGGCGTATATCCAGGGCAAGACCGTGCGGAAGAACTGAAAGCCGACAATGCCGATGGCCAAGCCACCAAGCACACTCAGTGCATGCGAATTTTCATCCATTTCCGTATTTGTTTCTTTATTTGAATTTTCCTAGGACACTGCCAAAAACTCGACTCCTAGTCTCTGCTGGCGGCTGGTTTCTGATTTCTGTCGTCGAACTGCAACGTTAAAATGTTTACGCTGCCGCCGCAAACTCTGCTTATAGAACCTGCATACATATGTACATGCATACATGCATATGTACAATGTATGTGCATACCATACCTCTATCTCTCGTCGATGGTGTGTTCGCTGTACGGCGCCGCTGTACTCCCTATTTGCTGCCTTCACCGAGTAGAATGTAAAGTGATTTTTTTGAATTTCAGGCGTAGTTTTTCTGATTAATATTCAAAGCATTTTGTTGCTTTTGACGTTGACCCAAAGTATAAACATAAAACAGAAAAAGAAATGAAAAAGCGATTTAATGCAAATTGTGAACGGCACGAAAACGAATGAACGGTTCTTTCTCTGTCAGCATATCGATGTTCTGATATGTGTGTGTGTGTGCGTAACGTTGCCCGACCTATGTATGTCATTCTGTCTGTGTTCCCGGCTCGTGCTCTCCGTCCTCCCTTCGTCTGATTTTCCCATATCGCACCACCACCGAAAAGATAAGGGCGGCACATGTGGCTACTATGTGTACACAGTGCAGCCAAAAAGTGTTCGCCTTGAGCGTACTTGACTTTTCGCAGTCTTTCCTCGTCGTTCGAAAAATTATTTAACCGTTAGAGAACTTATGTTATCCGCTTTTACTCTTTCTATTGCTACATATGATGTCGCTCAATAAGTTGTCGTATGATCACCAAACTTGATAAATAAATAGAACTGAATCCCTGCAAGGGGTGTGGGAATATTTTGAAAAGCTACTGTATACTCTGCTCTCTCAATTATTTAATGCTCGCTCACATACACACCCATAACTGCACATGCGCAGGAAGTGTAAACGTTCGATGAAATTAACATTAAAACTATTTTTTTTTGTAAAGGCGCTAAAATGTAGTTTATTTAACATGGAGCTTGCAGGTATGAGTGCATTGATTTTCTTAACGGAATTTTACTGCCAAAAGACGTACTTTTACCCAAACAATATGTCCATTTCATTGCGAGGATATCTATCGATAACTATCGCGTTTTGAACTGATGCTTAAATAATTATTTTTGAATGTAAGGTTAAATTTACAAAAGAAAGAGAAACTATAGTGAGAATTCTAGCAAGTTCCAGAGAAACTCTAGCAATTATTGGAGGGAGAAGAACGATCGGAATATATATATCCTGAAGTCCACGATTTCTTGGCTTTAAATGAATACCAACGGAATCAATAACCTGGCTATATTTTTAATAAATAAAAACAAACACGAATAGGCCAATACGGCTCATATATGCAGGATCGTATGGTATTAAAATACATAGATTGATCTTTATCGTATATATTAACATACCCTACATGTGTACATATGTATGTCCATAGTGTATGGAGGTGGCGTTCTGTTAATATCGAAGGAGAGTACCGAGAGAGCGAAATGCTGCGGATGCTGTCCATGCGCAGAGCCTGCCCTGACCTACATTCGAATTTATTGGTCATCTAAGGCAGCCACAGCCAAAGGCATTTACAAAAAAATAAATACACACGCAACGCGAGAAGGTTAATAATCGTTTACTAGCCGTTGTTTTTGTAAAAAAAATAATTTTCAAAAACTTAAATGCACATCAAAACAGCAAACACTGACGTAAACCTAACATCTGCTGCATTATGCCTTAACTTAATGCTTAATCGATAGATATTGACCAAGAAACAGAGTCAAAAGTGGGAAATAAATTTTCCCTGTCTCTGCCGTGACTGTCCCGACGCATAGAGACGATGAGGCTGTCCGGACTGCCACTTACTGATGCAGTTGGATCAAAATAGAAACGGTTACAGTCAAGTGAATACGAATGTGCATATCGTGCGGTGAGTGGAGGAAGCATCACTGAGTGGAGTTTGAGTGGAATTGCCATATTGCACCTCTTTGCAGTGATGAGATCTAGATTATTTTGGATATTTGCAATTATATACTCATCACTACATCACATTGGATCGGGATCTACTTCGACAACATGTAAGTGGCGCCCCGGTCTAATGGCACGATGCCTTAATTAATTCTACCTTTTTCTGTATTCTGTATGTGATTAAATATAGTGAAGCGTCCCAGAGCCGGGGATCCCTTCGACACGTTCCCGAAGAACTTCTGGCAGGAGTTCTCCTCGCCGTTCACAGACACGCCGGAAGATGAGGAGCTGGAGGTCACCGAGACGACCACGCACGAGCCGTTCCCCTTCTTTGCTGATCCCTATACGACGGTTAATATAAGCACCCAGCTCTCCTCGAACGTATATCTGCACTGCCGCGTCAATGACCTGCAGGGCAAGACGGTGTCGTGGATGCGGCGTCGAGGCGATGACCTCACCCTGATAACTTTCGGCCAGCACACCTATAGCGGCGACTCGCGCTACTCGCTCGAGTTCGAGGAGCCTAACGACTGGAAGCTTCTCATCCAGTTCGCCAATGAGCGCGATGAGGGTCCGTACGAGTGTCAGGTCTCCTCGCATCCTCCCCTGGTACTTCTCGTATATCTAACTATAATTGGTAGGCAACTTCCGAGTGTTATACTTGATAGCTCTCTACAACCAAGCTAACTCATTTGCAGTTCCTCATGTGGAAATTCTTGACGAGAGAGGATCGGCCACACCGGAGAAGTACTACAAGGCTGGCAGCACCATCGAGCTGCAGTGTGTCATCTCCAAAATTCCACATCCATCGTCCTACATCACCTGGCGACACGGGCCCCGTCTGCTCAACTATGACACCAGTCGGGGTGGCATCAGGTACTAGTGGTTATATTGTAAACTATCTCTTACGTTCGAGTCAACAATTGGACTCGACTTTCCTGGTCTCAACTGTTTTAGACCTGTAACACACTGTAGCTGCTCATTTCAATTTACGTACACATATAAACATATCCAAATAAGCATTACCCGGATCCTTCTCATCGCTTCTCATCGTTTTCGCAGTGTGAAAACGGATATGCTACCTGGACGGGCCCTGAGTCGCCTATACATTGCCAATGCGAATCGACAAGATACCGGGAACTACACCTGTATGCTGGGCAACGAGATCACGGAGACGGTTGTAGTACACGTGCTTAACGGTAAGTCGCGCTCTGGAGGGAGTGGGAGCCTATTTCACCGGGCTAACTGGGTTGGGTTCTCCCTCTCCCCAATGCAGGTGAGGAGCCAGCCGCAATGCAGCACGCGAACGGGACTCGCCACGGTGCCAGGCCCTCAACTATGGTTGTGTTTTTTCTATTGTACGTATACGCGTGTGTTTGCGGAATGGCGGTGGCGGTGGGCCACCCGGTCGGGCGATGACGATCTAGTGGCATCTGAAAGGTGAAAACACAGGTAGGTGGTCGCTACACAGCAGAGTTACAGTGAGGGAAATGCATACACCAGAAAATCTTGTCCAGAATTGCATTTTTGACTTTTACTCTAATCATGGGTTGTTTAATATACGATAAATAGCATAAAATGAATACTAAATACATACTAGATTTAAGTCGCAAATCGAATGATAAAAAACAAACAAACAATGTGAGAGCTCGTATGTATTTATATTATATAAGGGCGTACGCGAATATATGTAGAACATGAAATTGATTTTGAAAATTCTAGAGCATACAATTATTGTCATAATCTCAACGTACTACAAAGGCCGTGTTTATGTTGGCTAAATATTAATCATATATTATATGTATGTACGTGTGTATGTCTGTATACATCTCGTATTCGTTTTGATCCTGTCAGCTTATACATACATCATTATGCAAGCATATGTACATATTTATGTATGTACATGGATGTATACTTACCTAGATTTGTACAGGCTAATGTATTTGTCAGTAGGAGCCGGCCAATGCACTTTCAGTTCCACCTAAATCATTTTTTCGAAGGCTAATCCATTATGCTTCTAATACGCTTCTAATCCAAGGCCTTGTGAAAAATGATTTTAGCTTCTGGAAATCAAACAGCATATCAGTTGGGATCATTTTAATCGTAATAATTACACTGTGCTACAGTGGCCTTTTACTTTACACCAAACCAAAATTCTGTTGTAGACCTGTTCCAGTAAATCTCTTCCTTGGAATTTGCAATATACATAATCCGATAATCGATTTTAAAAATTCTAGAAACTTTTTAGCTGACTTCGGACGCTTTAAAAACTTTAATAATTGTCACTCGGCATCTACAAGACCAATATCAATGAGAATTGAGGTTGAATGAGAATTGAAAAGGGAAAAGTATGGCAAACCTTTCATAACTCTAAATTAGTTTCCATACAATAGCTATGCCCAAGGTTTTAGCTTTCCAGAATTTAACATTTTTTGACATTTTTTAAAGATTTTATATCTTTGGTAGTGTCAGTTCCCAGCCAAATAAGATACTAATAATTGAAATTGTAAAAAAATTACGAAATTACGTATTTTTTAGCAAATCAACCTGTACCTTACATATTTATATTACCTAGTTTCTGATATATCTTGACACTTTTTATAACTAGAATCATAGGTTCAAATATTGGCTACTTTCGCGTACCATGATTTCAAAAGCACTGTGTTTAGCCGCACTGGGATTTCCGCATCACGAATGAAAGAGTGAAATCTTGTGGAAACCAGTTCAAATTAACCGTTTGACGATATTTGGGAGTAGATATCTAGTTTTTGCACAATGTCAAAAGATGGTTTTAAGATCCACTAAACCAGATCTACGCGGTACTCAGAGAGTACACGGTTTATAATAGACATAAAGCAAAGAAAGCATTTCCGATATTAAAACGTATTTATGTATACTCTTGATCAGCATTGAAATCCATGTTTAACGTCTAGTTCCCAGAGACTAAAAGAGGTAAAGCAACCAAATTTCAGACTCCTGTGATGTCACTCTGAGAAAAATGTCTTCTACCGACCCCTCAAAGAAAAAGGTTTGTGACAGAGTCTAAAGAATAATCTTAATTGGCCAGATCTCCTAATCATTATATCCGGAATGAAGAAAAGAATTTCCCGTGACTGCTTGAGACATGACCCTCGTTACTCTCACACTCGTCCTTTTCCACAGAGTGAGAGATAGAGTGTGAAATTTTCTACGGTCTAGTTTTTCAAATCTCACACCAACACAAGTCGTTTTATCGCGCTGAAAGAGGAAGAGCGTGTAACAGCGTGGAATAAGTAAGCGCATTGACGCCGTTGCGTCGCCAATGAATTTTAGTTTGTTCCTTCCGGTTATAATAATGATCCGATCTGGTTCCAGATTCGGCAATCTGCTAGATATGATCTCTAGGATTCCGCGTTTTCGGCTTTCGCGTATCCTTAAATCCTTCTGGATGCTGGAAATTTTCATATTTTTGACGGGCGGGGAAAAGTTTTGAGCACACGCTTGTAACAGTGTGTTACAGGAGTCTGGATAGTCTCTGAGACTGTAGACATAGCTATATCGACTCGTCTAGTGCTGCTGATCAAATATATATATACTTTTCGGTATGCGGTAAGGAAACGCTTCCTTCTGGGTGATACACACATGCACTTCCAACACAAATCTAATATACTCCTATACTCTTTGAGTACCGGGTATCCTCGTACATATTGGGATACGCAATCTGCTTTATACACGTCCTACCAAAATCTAAATTTACATATAGATAAACATAACAGAACTAACTGAGTACCGGGTATTAGTAGTGGATCGAATAACATCGATTCGACTGGTTTTTGTCTCGTGTAAAAGAGTGTAAAAGTTTTAATTTTGTAGCACTGTGTCATCAATGGGGGTCTGCTTTTCCAATCCGAAGTATGGGTTTTAAGGCTCGACCTATCTCTGGCTTGAAATATTGAAATCTTCAAAAGTAATCAATTATGATCAAAATGGATATTTTTCGGTAAAAAATCGACCTGAGTGACCTAAACATTGAACATACTTTATTTTTCGTCGAGTTTTCAATTAACGTAAAAAGTAGTTGGCACAGAATTTGTGGTGTGTGGATCGATGAAAGCTGTTCCAAAAACGAAGAGAACAAAGAGAAAAACAAGACATACTATAGAAGCTTAGGAAATGTTTAACGTTAACAAACTGTGTCATTTAAAATGGATACATATCGTTTAATTATTGTTAATTCGGTTGCGGAACCAATGACCATTTGAGCCCAAACAAAAAAAATATGTATGTAACTGTATATTTATATTTGAGTCTTTTAAATGAAGGCGGGATTGAAAATTCTTACACAACTCGGACCAATGGGTAGTATGTTTGATTGTTTTTATTAAAAACGGTCCCATAACAAACCAAAAACTATATATAACGAAGTGAAAGTAAATAAAACACGATCAAGAACAAGAAACAATTGAATACGTGCAGATTTATTTTCAGTTTAGAGCTATGGTAAGGAAAATATTATTTTGAATTTATTGAAGTAACCACTGAGTCTCTATTAGCGTATCCCCCCCTTTGATGCTTTAGCTTCAAAAACTCCACACCTTTCTAAATAATGACTACATATATGACAAAGGCTAAGAAATGTCCATGAGAACAGCAAGTTTCATTCTCTCGAGCTCCCAATCATTGACGACTTTTCGAATTCATATTGCATTGAGGATTATACTGGATACTGTACATCTATAGAAGTGTATAAGAAAGTCGAAGTTCAGCTCAGAATAAAAACAAAATCTAACGAGTAGCATACATATATTGATGAGCTTCAGTGCTTAAGGGACTTGACTGACTAATTTCAATTGATCCCAACTAAACCCAGTCCAATCGTCGCCGCCACCTGGCTCTGCTGGCAGCCCGTTTCCATGTCCGTGTGCCCTTAAATAACGAAAAGAAAATAAAATAAATTTAAAAGTAAAAATGTTGGAGTGAGATAACGAAACAATACTTAGAGACTAAAGAAAGTGACGAAACGAAACTTTTAGAAAGATTTTGGTTACAGAATTATATTTATTAATTAATAACTTTAATATTTAATTATTAAACTAAATACATACATACATAATGTATAATATCGTCGTCCTCCGTCAAACCCCGATGCGACTGCGCCGGACCCCAAAAGATACAAAAAACAAAAACCAAAAATATAAATTAATGCCAAATTGTAAAAAATAAATTTGTTTTTCATATTAAAACATTTAAAATTCGTTAAATGTAGTTTTTATTATGGAGCATCCAGCGAAACTGGACGCCCGCCGCATATGTAGATATATTTATGTACATAAACACTCAGTATCGGAAATGATACGGACTCGAGTCCGTAAACCCTATATGTATTTTTTTTCATTCATAAAGTTAACGTTGTGCATTTAGAGCTCTAGCCATCGTATCCAACATCAGCATCTGTGTACATTTTGACGGGCTGAGCAGCCAGGCCATTATCGGTCTCCATCATTTCGACATCGCGGCAGGTGGCTGCCTGGAGTTCTCTTCTCACATCGGGCGTGATCTTCGGATGAGATTTTTTCCTGCAATCGGCCAATATGAAACTTGCTTGCATGTAAATAATAGTTATCAAAATACTGACTTTAGGAGTTGAATCAAGGCATCTCTTTGCTCGGAAGATATATCGTTCTTGTAGCGCTGGGCAAATGTTAGCAGACTTTGATGCCATAGCACTGGGAGCTCGCGCTTATCGTTCTCGAATCTATTTAAGCAGAACGTTAATTAGTTGAAAAAAATCGTTCTAAGCTGCAATGGAACTTACCTTAGGAAGTGGAAGACAGCCGCATCGACCACGCGATAGGGCAGGGCGTAGCGCTTGTCGAGGAAAAAGCGGATGAATATGGAATTGGCACCAGAATAGCTCATCTCACAAATCTTCAGCAGGCAGGCGGACGAGTGCAGGACGGGTATGGAGTTGCGAGCCACAACACTGCCAAAGATGATGGCCTCGCGCAGGGTGCAATCACCAGACTCTAGCAACGGCAGAATGATGCCTTTCATGAACGCGGCCGGCTTGAAAAGAGCCCGCTTAAGGGCATTGTAGAGGTGCATGTTCAGCTTCTTGAACTCGCAAAGGTCATCACGTACACGAGGTAACAGAACCAGGTTGTAGAACCTCTGGGCCATTGCCTGCGATAAGACTGAACAGAAGATGCGGGTACCCTGGAACATGGCGGCTGCACTCCAGTTGTGTGGCTCCGTGATAAATAGGATCTGCTCCCAATTTCTCAGCTTGGGTATGATTTTGAAGGCTTTTGGAATCTTGCCACTGCGGTAACGTTTTAACACATCCCTGACACCCTCGTACATTTCCTTTACCTTCGGATCGATCTCTTCGATTTTAAGCGAGCCTGCGTCGGAGATTTTGTTGTGAATATCAGCTTCTTTTTCTTGGATTTTCTGTGCGATAATTTCCGACAGTTGGAGCGTGCGCTTGACGTCTTTAGCCGGGTTCTGGAAGCGTTCGAATGCGGCCACATCGTCATCATCCATATCCATGTCGACCATGAAGTCGGTCTCGTTGACCTCCTCAGTTTCATTTGCTTGGCCATCGTCTGAACAGAGACTTTGTTTTTAGTATGTTAAGTTGATCACTAAAAGTTTATCGACTTACTCAGACTGAAGTTAACTTTCTTAACAGTGACTAAGCTGGGAAAGTTCTCCTCATTTAATTCCAGCTGTTGCTTCTTGGCAGCCGCCAAAATTTTTTGACTGCTCTTGGCGTCTATGTTCTGCAACAGATATTATTAAGAGTCATTCAGGAAGAATGGTCACATAATTCTAGACCTTACCGATGAGTCCTCCTCACGTAAATTGAACTTGCTCTTGGTTTTGGCTTTTGCAACCTTTCCTTCTGTTATCTGTTTTTCCAAGCTTACATTTTTAATTATTGCCACATTGGCCTTCTTCGGCTTGCCCATTTTGCAAAGATTAGAATAACAATATAGGAATCACAATACAATACACGTGCTGCTAAGCAATGAAAACAAAAACATTTTTTGCGTGTGTGGCAACCCTAGCTCACAGTTGCGTTTTCGATATGTAATATCGATATAACTATCGTATTGGTCCAGACTTCTAACTAGTCTGAAGAACACAGACAACGATATACTTGTGTTGCGCTGATAGGCACAAAAGTGCAAAAATGTACTCTAAAGCGCAGAAATATTCCGAATAGACGCACCTTCGATTGAAAAGAACGCAGTTTTTTGCAATCATTATGCTTATTTTGTGTAAAAGATACTACGTCTTCCTGTAGACGCAAATACTCATGATGAAGTCGTAGTGCTAATAAGCTATTATAAAATTGTTTTGTAAAGTGTATTAGTGCGGAATATATATTAATGAAAATCTTACAATGAAATGTATACTTTTTGTATAAATTGTACATGAATGATCTAAATACGGAAATATGTTTGTACATATGTTTAAATCAGGCGCTCTAAATCACTATCGGTAAATTGAACGTATCGATACTTGTCAGTGCAACTAGTCCCAGTCCCATCCCTATTTCCTCTTCGGGTTCTTTTCCAACCCTGCGCTGGCTGAAAACAGACCTGAGCCGATTCTTTTTTTTTCTGCGCTGCCTGCAAACAGACCAACAGTATGAAGGTGTGCTAAAAATTTGTGAAAATTGTGCAATAAACTCGGTGTACATTAAAAAATATTGCGTGAATACAAATGTATTAACACTACAGAAGTGAAATTAACAATTTTCGAATGGAAATCATAAGTGATGCCATTAAAAATCACAGATAGTTCTCGAGATATCCCGTATTTGTGTATTTGTATACACATACAGATGTACGTGCATAGCTAATGGTGTTAAACTCTGTTTTTTTGTGTTGCAGCTCAACGTTTCCTATCCCGCTACGGGATGCCAAAAGCTCTTCGAAGTTGTCGACGAACACAAGCTGCGTGTATTCTATGAGAAGCGTATGGGCCAGGTTGTGGAAGCCGATATTCTCGGTAATGAGTGGAAGGGTTACCAGCTCCGTATTGCCGGAGGTAACGACAAGCAGGGCTTCCCCATGAAGCAGGGTGTGCTGACCCATGGTAAGACACTGTCAAATCCCTTAATTTGGCGCTTACTAATTGTCAATAAATGTTTATTTTGACTAGGTCGTGTGCGTCTTCTGCTGAAGAAGGGACACTCTTGCTACCGCCCACGCCGCACTGGTGAGCGCAAGCGGAAGTCTGTGCGCGGTTGCATTGTGGATGCTAACATGTCTGTGCTGGCTCTGGTCGTCATCAAGAAAGGCGAGCAGCATATTGCTGGTTTGACCGACACCACCATCCCCCGTCGTCTGGGCCCCAAGCGTGCCAGCAAGATCCGTAAGCTGTACAACTTGAGCAAGGAGGATGATGTGCGTCGCTTCGTTGTGCGCCGTCCACTGCCCGCCAAGGACAACAAGAAGGCCACTTCCAAGGCCCCCAAGATCCAGCGTCTTATCACCCCTGTCGTGCTGCAGAGGAAACACCGTCGCATCGCTCTGAAGAAGAAGCGTCAGACGGCCTCCAAGGAGGCAGCCGCAGACTACGCCAAACTGTTGGTGCAGCGCAAGAAGGAGTCCAAGGCTAAACGCGAGGAGGCCAAGCGTCGTCGCTCCGCCTCGATCAGGGAGTCTAAGAGCTCTATCTCAAGTGACAAGAAGTAAATGCAGCAACTGGACTCGCAATCTTCGTTCAAGCACGGCTAGATGATGTTTTAAGAATAAAGTTGTACCCATTTATGTTAATAAATGTGAAAAATGGTATTCATTGTGTTCGCTCTTTTTTTCCTGTGAAAAATGTGCACGTACAAAGTGAGGCAAAAGAAGCTGAGATGACGTAAAAAAAGTGATTAAAGTCTGAAGTATTAAAAAGAGTGGATTCTTGTCGATGCAGAGACTGGAGTTTGGGTTGTTCATAGGATGGGATTATGGCAATTAAAGCACAGAGAGAAGCAGATTCGACTCTGTAATGCATTGTTGTTACGTTTCAACGTTCGTGTCTCTGGATTGAGGAATACGAAATACAGATTTGTGTAGGGCTGACTAATCCCAGTAGATCCTGCATGTAGACGTAAGAGTCAGGCCTCAGTTTCAAAACTTACAGCTACCGGTCTCTCCAATGGTGACGGATCCCTCTAGTATTACGACGAGGTCATTATTTTTTTAATCCTTCCTTACTTTCTTCTCTCTCATCATTCCATATTCATGAGTTTCCTAATCCTCACTAACTTTGTTCCCCTTTATCTTTCTGTCGTTTCTGTTACGATAAAAGTATAAAGCGATTTGGTGGCATATTCAAAATAAATGCTGCATAAGTACAGGGGTGTATTCGATTTGTGATGGTGGATGTGTGTAACAAGCAGAAGGAGAATTTCCGACCCTAAAAAGTATATACATTCTTGATCAGCATAAATAGTAGCAGAGTCGATATAGCCATGTCTGTCTGTCCGTCGTAGTAACAGAAAAATTCGAACTTTGACTGCAAGGCATGGGGCAAATCGAATTCAGCACTTAAGTTGGCCCACGTTTAAACCCATTAAACATAGAGGAACAAGCATCATGGTATGGGCATGATTTTCATATTAGGAAGGTGATCCAATAAGTGACACAAATCGATGATGGATCCACAAGTCTATGTGGATATATGTATAAGAATCAGCGATGCTGCCTTTTGTGTCTTCCAGCAGGACAATGACCCACAACGAGCTGGAAAGAAAGCTCAAAAGTGCTCAAAGAACGTTAAAGATCTTTGGGGTAGCCGCGTGATTCGTGGATCAATATACCAAGGGAAAGATGCGTAAATTAGGGGAACTTTAATGTTGGGATGTAGAGCTGCTCTTGTTGCTGCCAAAGGCTTGATAACAATAATAACTGAAGAAACACATTTTAATAAACAATTTCTTTGTATTTTATAGTTTTTTGATTTTTTTTTGTAAATCAGTTCTATTTTTGTTGGTGGCTTTGTTTCATAATTTTCATATGCAGTCTGCAATAAAAACCAATGCTCTGGGATAAGTCAAATTCCACCTTAAAGTTTATAGATTATTTGTAGGTTCATAAGAACCATTGTTTTAACAAAAACGTTCAATACAGACACACTAGCCTCATAGTATATGTATACTCCTCAGCAGTACATATTCAGGAATAATGCCAGCATTTCATTGCTAATGCAAATGCGTTACTTGAATCAGTCAGTCGAAGAATAAATGCATTTTTGAAATAGATTCATATGGATCTACAATGCCAGAAACACTTTATAAACACAAACAGAATTAATTTGAAAAAAAACATGGATATGGATAATGCAGCTGTTGCCTGGACCCAAATATTGCGGAATGATTTTGCAGACAATTCTGGCTACAGAATGTTTGCAAACACGGTGTCCTTAAATTTCTCAATAGCCAATGCCTCTCCCGCATCGAAACTGAAGAGAATAACTCATTGAAATCCAGTCACATGTGTGACATCCTAACATCCATTTGACTAAGTAACTCTGCAGTGATTATTAGTCCAAATTTGTCTCATACGTCTTACCAATAAGTATTCTATAGATGAAAATCCGGCAAATATCAATGTCAAATTAAACTGGAGTCTCTTTCCCTTTGGCCAAGCTTTATGTGTTTTGAAAAAGATAATAGTTACAGGGATCACTGATATTTGCGAATGATAATGGATTCGCTAGGACGTTACATACTTGCAACATGTGTATTCGTATCGTATTGAAAAAATATCATTAGAAAGTACCAAAAGCCGACCTGCAATCTACTTTAAGGGGGGCTGGGATCATTCCAGAACTAAAGCCGACGAATATTATTCAGAGATGAAAAGAATTGCTGGTCCATATGTATATTTACTAACTACCATGGCAAAAAATCCACAATTTCGGCCACAAACTGCTACCTCTTGTCCAGCATTATTATGAAAAAAAGCCCCTGCGAATATTTTCTGTTTACCAACTTGTTTAAATAGAGCTCGGGATAAGAGAAGTCATCACGGAAAGAAAACCTATTTTGAGGGCCTTGAGGAAACCCTATATTTGAAAGGAATACAACAATTGGAAAAACGACTAAATGTATGTTTGATAGACAAATGTTAGGCCAAAGCTGGCTGCAGCGACGAAGCATGTCCAAACGCAGTAAAACCTTCCCATCAACGGCTGAGAAATTGAATCTGCAGCTCTTTCTCTTTGCTTGATTCAACTCAATGTGAATGTGAATGACTCCATAGTCTTAGCACTTCATAATCTTGTGTAGTATACCCGTACTTAGTCTTAAGATAAACGAAAGAAAGAGCCATCAGTACTACTAGTCTTGGCTAGTCTTCTGCTGCATCTGTGGTGTCCTCCCTCTGATGAAAATCAGACCGACTTCGTTTCGTTTTCCATTTCGATCTGGGCATGTATTTATAGGTGTATGTATGCTGATAAGTGTATAAATAAAAACAAACAGAATGTATGTATACAGATTATGTGTATTGAGGTTAGCGACAGTCCGGTCATCATATTCTTCTTCTATCTAAGTATCGGGGTGATGTTTATCTGTTGGCAGTCTCGCTTGGAATCCCCTCCTCCGATGCAGTTTCGGCGTGTGTCTGGCTCTGGTTCTCAGTTGATTTCGGCGCCGTTGTTTTGTGCTCATAGCTTGCTAATTTGAGCTCCTGATCGGCCAGCAGCTCGAGGAGATCCTCTTGATCCTTTTGGGTGGCCAGAAGCGATTCTTGGGTAGCATCTGCACGCTGTTTTTCGGTCGCGAGCTGCTGGCGTATGATCTCAATTTCCTTGTTAAGTCGAATGTTCTCAGCAAAGTACATGTTGGCCTGATATCGGGCCGCGTTTAGCTCCTCCTCTCTGGCCAGAGAGGACTCCTGGCTCTGGACCGGAGTCTGACCTGTTGCTCCCAGCTGAGCCTTTAGCAGGGTATTCTGATCAGAGATCTGAGCCCGGAGCGACTGCTCCGCACGCAGCTTTTCCTTCAGTTCAGCATTTTCTTGGCCCAGCTCCTTTGCGGACTGCTGGAGAGTCTGGATCTGGGCATCCATGCCGCGGATTATGCCCTTGTACTGGGACACCAGAGCCGAGGCCTCCGAGCTAAGGGTCAGCTCAGTGAGCTCTATGCCATCTACGTCGAAGCCGCTCACCAGCTTGGCAATCAACGCCTCCAGTCCCTTGTAGAGTTTGCAGTACTCGTAATCGAGCAGGAGCTCGCCGGCAGACTTGGCCCTAATCTGGGCCTGCTTGCAGGCCCGGCTGTAGGCCTCGTGCCGCGAGACCTCGCCCAGCTTGTTGCAGAACGTCTCCTGGCCAATACGCTTGATGATCAGCTGGCTGATGTCCTCGCGTCGCTGATTGGGTAGAGAGTTGTCGTTGAACTGGATGCAGAGGCCCATGAGGAAGGCGCACATTCCCTGAAACAGAAACTCACGCTCGTCATGCTCATTGGAGCAAAGCTGGGCGGTCAGGTAGACCGTGGTGCCCTGCGTCTCCAGCAGAGCTTTCACCGCTCCAGGGCAATGGGCTAGCCAGACGCTGAGCAGCATCAGCAGTCCTATTTTGCTCTGCAGGCGAGTGCGTTCTCGCTGCATCAGATTGGTGCACATCTCGAGCAGAGTGTTGGGACGCTGTCCCCCAGTCGGGGCCAGGAGGACGCGAAGCAGTTCCTCCTTCAGTGCCACGTTCTCTACAAGGGTGTGCATGATGGCCACCGAAGAGAACCAGTTTGCCAGGGCATCACTGGAGAAGAGACCGGTGCAGAGCAACTGGCCCGTCGATAAGGAGCTCACATCTGTCGCACTCGATGGGAGCAAGGTCTGCACAACAGTCCTTTGAACGTCCGCGTTCCTGTAGAGATAGCACTCGAAGCAGTAGAGCACGGCACAGCGCAGGGCCAGCAGCTGCTTCTCGTTTATCATGGACATGAGTAGAACCACGATGACTGGCCGGGGCGGATTGCTGGGGGCCATCACACGACTGAGCTCGTGCTGGTTTTCGCGATCGCCGCGGATCACTTCCGCGACGGCGTTGATGGTCTCTGTGAGGATGTCCGCAGGCACACCGCTGCTCATCAGGATTTCGCACAGAGCATTTAGCAGCTGGGACTTCTGCATGACGCGCTGGCAGGCGGTGACAACTTGATGCTGGTTGCTGGGTGTGACCAGGGCGCGCACCACTTGGAGTAGGCAGTGGAAGTTTGACATCTTCTGCGGGGACCAGCCGGCCTCTTCGACTTCCTCAGCCAAGACGAACATGGGGGCCAGCCGCTGGATGTAGCTGCCTTCCTTGAAGAACTGCTGGTTGCTCGAGTTGTTCTTAAGCAGGTTCAGCAGCAGGATGAGACAGTCCTCCACAACAATCCCGCCATCAGAGCAGCCCTCCTCACGGATAATGTCGAACAAACGGTCGAAGGCATTTTCGAAGGCCACAATTTTCTGTATATTTGAGTTTCCCTTGGTGAGCTCGATGAGGAGTAGAAGAACGTCGTTGCGAATGACCTCCCGGCTGTCCGTCAGTAGGTCCATGAGCTTAGAAACCCCCATAGGGCTTACGAGGACAAGATCCTGCAGCTCTCGAGTCTTGTTTGATATTAGCGAGGTGATCAGCTGAATGGCGGCCCTCCGCACCCGGAAATCGTACTCATCCAGATAGCCCATCACCATAGTGACATTCTCCGGAGTCTTTATGAACATCTCCGTGAACTGGCCGCCGACGTTCACCGAGACAGTGGGGTTGTCTGCCTCCTCGTCGAACTCCTCGCTGGTGACAATGTTACAAAGCGTGTCCAGGGCATAGCTTATAATCTCTGTATCCTGGCCATCGTTTTGGAGGACCTGCACGAGAGGCGGCATGCCCTGGGCGCCGACTTCGATGCGGTACTTGCGCGACAACGCCTTCAGGGCCCGGCAAGCATCTCTGCGGTCCTCCAGCAGCGTAGAGGAATAAACCCGATCCACAAGCTTTTCAACCGTCTCTGCAGCGCTGGGCTGTTGACCTGGCTCCGTGCCGCCTAAGACGGTCTTAATGCCACTTTTCAAGAACTCCATCCACTTTATACCTCAATAAATAGGTTTAAAAGCAGAACTTTTTTTCTTCATTAAGTTCTGACACGTCAATTTATAAAAACAATATTGCAACAATGTTTGCACTACATCAAATGGCACCAGTGTGTACCCCACAATTGACATTAATTCGAATGGGTGACAGCTCTGGTCAATCGAAAATATTTCATTTTGATTTCCAGAAGATATTATTATGAATTACCAATGTATAAAACTCTTGCTTCCGAATGCAAAAATTAGGCAATTAATTTTGCCTATATATTTGTTGATTAATTTAGTTTCATAAAAATCGATAGTTTACTATTAAGACGGATAGCAAAAGTTAAATAATATATCGGTACAACTATCGTTAGTTTGCCATCGCCACTTTTAGCGATATAGAACATTTAGCCGTAGAGCAACACTGGCTAATTTATTGTAAACTGGGATGTGTTTTTGTTTGTTATGCATTTGTTGCTAACTTAAATTATCAATTAAATGTTTGTGTGTTGTGCCCAGGATGTAAGCCATTCTAATGAGCGCCAACACAAACCCAGAGGGGTGTGCTCGAAGCGCACTCCTCTTCCTGCTGTGGCCCCTTGTCGCCATATTCTTCTCGCTGCCGTCGCAGCCTCTTGTGGCCCAGGCCCAGGTCACAATGTGTCCCAAGAAATGCAGTTGCAAGAACAGCCCGGAAAACATACACAACCTGCGCGTGCGATGCGAGGATCAGCAAATTGTCAGTTGGAGAGATCTAGATTTTGGCGAAGAAATGCACAACATAGTCAGCATGTAAGTGAATCCTTTGGCCACAAGGCCCTGCTAACCATAATTGTTATTAACCAATATCTTGTCTTGCAGCAATAGCAGTAAAAACCTGATTTCCCACATCACCGAAGATGACTTCAGGAACTTTACAGAACTTAGGCGTCTGGACTTATCCTCGAACCTCCTTACCGAACTGGACAAGGACACCTTTGGCGACAGCCTGCCGTTAGTGGAGAAACTCAAATTGGCCAATAATTCGATCAGTCACATCTACGAGGGAGCCTTCGAGCAGATGCCCAAGCTTAAACAGCTGTAAGTGTCCTGGTCAAGTCCTGTATTTCCTATATATTTCCTTACAATTATTTACTTGATCCGCACAGAGATATATCCAGCAACCCGTTGGCCTGCGACTGTGGCTTGATTTGGCTAATTGCTTGGTCGAATGCCCGGGACGTCCGTCTCATCCCCGCTCCCAAGTGCGAGTCCCCCATCAACTTCCGAGGCATGCCGCTGAAGAAACTGAAGGTGGGGATCGACTTCCACTGCGAAACGTTGCCGCAGTCGCTACTGGAACTGGTACCGAGTCAAAACCAGGTGGCTTTCGAGGGCGACGAGCTGCAGCTGAAGTGTTTTGCGCCCCGGGTGGCCATTGGAGCGCCGCGCGAGTCCGAGGATCTGCCCACGCGAGCGTATGTCTTCTGGGGCTGGTCGGACAGAATTCGGGTGAACAACTCCACCGAAGACATCGTCTATCGTGACCCAACCAAGGTGTTCCACAATGTTAACCTAGACACACGCCACTCCACCGACTCGGGCATCCTCAAGTCTATCCTCCGCATCGCCAGCCTCACCCAGAACCACACGGGTATGTGGGACTGTACCCTGCGCTCCCAGCAGGCCAATCTCTCTCAGTCCATCGTCCTCCATGTGGTGGCCAAAGGCACACTCTACTGCGAGGCCAAGGTGGTGCACACCAACAAGGGGACCTATCACTGGCCCCGCACCATGCGGGGCGAGACCGTGCTGCAAGAGTGCGTGGAGGAGCCCACCGATGTGTCGCAGCACCGACGCGCATCCTACGAGTGCAGCCCCGAGGGCGAGTGGCTCAACCTAAACACGGACAGTTGCGTCTACGTAAGCGAGACCACGCGCATCCTGGAGCAGTTTGCCAAGGTAAACCTGACGCTAACTAAGGGACAGAACGCAGTGGAAATCGCCCGCCGCCTGCACAACTTCACCCAAATGCAGACGCAGCTCAACAAGATCCGGGACTCCATGGACCTGGAGTACATAGCGCGCACGTTGGTCAAGTACTTGGATCAGGTGGAGGTGTCCCAACAACAGGAGATTAGCCATCTGCTCCTCGACATTGTCTCGCAGCTGCTAAATCTTCCCTTTCGCCTGTTCCGCGAGGCACAGGCGGAGCAGGGCACGGGCTTGCGGCTGCTTTACGTCGTGGAGTCCTCGGCCATGCGCCTGGCCCTGTCCCAGGGCAGCGCGCAACCCAGAGACCTGCTGCCGGAGGCACTGCCTTCATGGAGGGGCGTGCAGCAGCGCAACATTTTCGTGGAGTTCTTCAACATCAGCCTCGACTCGTTCTTCAGCCTCTCTTGTGTGTGGCTGGAGGAGAGTCCGCGCGGCTTCCAGTGCAACAGCTCCAACGACACGATACCCATGTATGAGCACGGCGACATCGACGCCGCCATCCAGCTGCCTTACAACGTGATCGGGAACAGCTCCTTCTCCGCCAGCTCCACTGCCAGCTCCAAGAGCCTGCGAATCATGATCTCGCTACACAGGAACGCCAAGCTGCTGCCCAACCTGGGCGGCGCTTTTAACGAGACCCTTTCCTCGGCTGTCATCGGAGCCCTGGCGTACAGCAACGAAGGACAGTCCCTCGAACTTCAAACGCCCATGCCCGAGCTTGATCTCGATCACGATCTCGGTCTGAATGATAACGGGAAGGAGGATGTGTACCAGCAGAGGGTCACGATCATGCTGCGCGCCCATCCATACCACCACGAGCTGAGCGCGCCTCAGCCGGCGTGGTGGGACGCCACCGAGCAAAAGTGGAATCCGCAGGTGTGCCAGCAACACTACCAGCACCTCACCCTGGTCATGTTCAGCTGCAGCCGCACTGGGTACTTCGGGCTGCTTCAGCGCAGCGCGCATCTTAATGACTACCGCAGTGAAGAGGCGGGTGCCCGCTTCCACCACCCGCCGATGGCCATATATGCGGGATGCGCCCTGCTCTTTGCATGCTGCGCCGTCAACATCGTCACGTTCGTCGTATTCGGGTTCTCCATACGCATGAACCGTGTGCAGCGGCACGCCCTGGTCAACACTTGGCTGGCTGTGGCCGTGCTCGCCCTCACCTTCGTGCTGGGCATTTTCCAGACCGCCAGCCAGACGCAGTGCCGCCTCTTCGGCCTGCTGATGCACTACCTCAGCCTCTGCGTGCTGCTGTGGGTGTGCGTGAGCCTCAGTAGCATGTACAAGCGTCTGACCAAGTCCACCTCCGCCAGTCAGGGCCGGATGAGCCAGGAGACGGAGCTGCAGCGCGACCGCGACAGAGAGCAGCAAAGGAAGCCCATTTTGGGCATCTACCTCGTGGGGTGGGGCATCGCCCTGCTCATCTGTGGCATCAGCAGTGCCGTCAATATAGCCGAGTACGCCGCCTACAACTACTGCTTCCTCCATAGCGCCACCACCCTAAATGCCGTGGTCGTGCCGGCCGGAATCCTAGTGATCTTTAGCGCCATCCTGTCCCTGTGCATCTACTACCAGCTGAACCAGCAGGAGGTCAACGTGCTCCAGCTGCAGCAGCAGCAGAAACACCATCGCCAGTACTCGGACAACAACACCCAGGCCACGGAACACATTGATCTGGACTGGCTGGATGCCAATGGTAGTGCCACCGGCGCCGCCACTGCCACCGCCGCCTCAGCCGCAGCCGCCCGCAAGGAGGCCAGCAGTCTGCAGCTGCAAGATCACCTGCAAGAGCAGTACAGCACGTTGAGCAACCCGCTGAGCAGCATCGTCGACGACTTCGAGCGCTCCAACATGTCGCACCTGCGGGGGCACTTCATATTCCTGGTCCTCTTCGCCGGCGTCTGGCTTTCGGCCGCCTTCTACGTGAACAACGGCAGGCAGATCTTTGTGCTCAGCTTCGCCGGATGCTCCTCCTGCCTGGGCCTCTTCCTGCTGCTCTTCTACAACCTTAGCCGGAACGATGCCCGCCAGGCCTGGTCCCAGCACCGCGCCAGGCGAGCCAAGCCCACCAAGATGGTCACCTACAATAACGGGAGCCAGGCCAGATCCGCGCATCATGGCAATGGCCAAGGCCCTGGCCTCGGCCTCGGCCTCAGTGCCGGCGGCGCCCCGATTGTTGCCTACAAGGCCAACCCGGGAGGGGGCAGCCTGTATGACGCCAACAACTCGGCCGGATCCCGCTCCAACAGCCAGTGCTCACGCAGCATGCGTAGCCAGACACGGAGTCAGACGCGCAGTCAGCAGGAGCAGCTGCTGGGCGTGACCGGAGTGACCATCATTAACAACACCAACAGCCAGCAAGGCGTCGGGGCAGGAGTGTCGGGAGGAACAGGAGTGGGAATGGTGGGCGCAGGTGGAGCCGCAGCTGCCCCACACAGCCTAAACGCGCTCCTCCACGGCTCCAGTCACGACCTCATCCCCTCGGCGGAGATCTTTTACAATCCCAACCAAATCAACGTGGCCCGGAAGTTCTTCAAGAAACAGAAGCGACTGGCGAAGCGCAACAACTTCGAGCTGCAGCGCCAGACCATGCCTCAGATGCAACTCCAGAGCCATCAAAGCCTGAGCGACGCCAGCTCGGAGCAACTGTACAGTCGCCACCACAATGCCATGACCTTGCTGGCCGGGGGAACAAAGGTGAACAACACAAACCTGCACTACAAATCGCCAGCACCGGGCCCCAGTGCCTCAGCGGCCGGGATGCACCTGACCCGGGGGAAGGAGAGTGGTTGCGCCAGCGCTTCGGCACAGGTACAGGGGGAGGGGCTGCAGTTTAAGCGCTTCGTCCCCGCGTCCGCCTCCTCCGCCAAGATGCAGATTATGCAGGCCAACATCTACACCAACATCCCGGAGACGCTGACGCCCCAGCACGAGGTGATCAAGCTGAGGGCGAATGGCCGCAACACCCGCACTCGAACGCCTTCGCTGCTTGACGAAACGCTGCACGAGCAGGACGACGACGACGAGGAGGATGAGGTCGACGAGGAAGAGGCCGAAGGCGACGATGCCAGCTCCTTGGATGAGCATGCTCCGCTCTATGCCAACACTGTGCAGACGCCCAGCACAATGAACAGCCTGTTCCGGCAGCGCGGCCACGTACAGGCTCAGTCCCAGTCCCAGTCCCAGTCCCAATCGCAGTCCCAGTCCCAGTCCATCCGCTCGACTCCGATGACTCCGATGAAACAGCCGAGCCTGGAGGCAATGAACAGCCTGGGCCTGCCAGACACCGGTCAGGAAGAGCCACTGCTACAGAAGTATGAGATTTACGTGTCCAACTCGCTGCAAGTGACCACGAGCAATAGCATCCAGCTGGACGACGACTTCCCCAGCGTCCTCATTCGCTTCAGCCAGCAGCAGCAGTCCAAGTCGCTCAACAACATCAGCGAGATGCTCAGAGCAAGTGGAGGGGGAGGAGGCGGATCCGCAGGAGACCCCAGTGGGGCGGGATCATCGGGCAATGCGCAGGAGGAGCCGAGTCATTTTCCTATAGAGAATGGCTCCGGCTCTCTGCAGGAGCAGCATCGACAAGTATACTCCTGCTCCAGTAGCAATCTCAGCCAACTAAAGGCGGCCTCGGCCGCGGCCGGGCATCAGGGGGCAGAGGACGACAGCCGCCTGCTCTCGGCCAGCCCCACGAACGAGAGCGACCTGAACTACCAGAACTCGGAGATTAGCATCCGCAGCCATGGCCTGTACGCCCCCCAGGCGGACAACGACCTCAACCTCACCCTGACGGACGACTTCCGCTGCTACCAGTCGTCTAATGCCAGCGACGCCGATGTCGATGTGCTCAACGAGTTCGATGATGAGTTTGTGGCGGCCAGCGGAGACCGACCCGGTAGCGCAGATCAGGAGCTCCACCACCTCGACCCCGACCAGGACACATCCATCGATGAGCTGTACGAGGCCATCAAGTGTCGTAGTCCCCTGCGCAACAGGCAGGACAAAGACTCGAACGAGAGATTCGATCGTGAGAGAGAGAGGTGCAGGGAGAGAAAGAGTCAGGTTCAGATTCAGAAAGAGCGAGAGGTGGAAACGGAAGCGGAGCCAGAGCGAATGCCAGCCACATCTGCAGAGCCGAATAGTGAGATCCTAGCGAGCAGCAACAGCAAATCGCACGAAAATCTCAACGAAACAATCGAAGATGACAGTAGCCAGAGTAGCGTGATTTCGTACATCGATCCCAGGGCCAGCAACGAACCCAGAGGCTATCCTAGTTAGCTCGTGGGCTGGCACACAGCACCGCACCGTACCGTACCGTAGCCTCAGTTCAAGCCCCAACCCCCAACCTCCTTTGACCTACTTAGCTCATAGTCATATATGTATATACAGAAAATATACACCGCGCCCCGAACACAGTCCCCATTCCGTCTCCCGCCGTGCTTGGCCGGATGCTTCCAAGTGCCAATGCCAAAGTATTCTTTTCGTCATTATAACCTAAGTTTGAACCCATGATACTTTCACCGCATCCGCAGACACACTGGCACTCTATGTATGGCTGCGCATCATCAGGCCCCCCAACTCCCAACCCCCAACCGACACATCTGCATTTGTGATCGGCCGTGCCAGCCACATGAACTTGTAATTATAGGAAAAGACCCCGCCAACCCACCAACCCAACCACTATTTATTATAACTATTGACTTTCGATTGCCCACATCTTTTTGTTTCACCTCACCATGAGATTATTTCATTATTCAAATAGAATATTTGCATGTCATGAATCATCGAAGCCTTCCCTTCCTCTCCCCACCCTTCCTCATTCGATATGCTTAGACTTTAAGCCTTTGGTAAAACAGAATTCATTTAAACCTACACTAAAATCATATTTACACATAAATAAATTAAATGTTCACACTCGAATGCCATGCGTCCTTGAATTGTATTTGGATGGGAGACAGCATATGCATAGACATAGATCTAACGAGCCTACAGATGACCACCCATGCGGATGCAATGTATTTTATCTGACGATAAATAGGCGTACTCATCATCTATCAAGCAAGCCCAGATCGATTATTCATTGCAGGAAGAAACATCCTTATCTCTCTTTTGGCAGCCATCTCCTGGTAGCTTGGTATCCGTTCAACATTGCTTATGAAATATCGTCATAGATAGACATCGGCTTAAAGTTATTAAAGAGATTACAAATGTTGGCATTTATTTTGAGGACTGATGGAATACAACTACTTCTTAACAACTTCTTGTTAAGAAAACACACATATACATACATATGTATCAATTCGATTAGTTATTATAAGTTATTTTCAGTTTGATTTCTGGATTCATCTAGGAATCCGTAGATAGGGAGCATATTGGAACAAGTTATTATCTCATGATGGTTTTGGTTTTTACTCGAGTGCACACATAATATGTGATGCTGATTATGCTGATGATGATGTGTTCTATAACGAATTAAATGATTCGACAACAATGCTAAAGGGCGTAAAAACACCACCCCAATTGTCATAGCCGTTGAGGCGACCATCGGGATGTTCGCTTAAATCAATATTAAATATTTTATCTTAGGTTTAGAACAATAATAATAACAAGAAATGTGTAAATTATAATACGATATTGCTGATAGATGCCACCATTGTCTATGGTGACATAGCGCTGTGCGTGTTTCTGATGGCAATTTGTAGGGGTTATGATACTATACTCCACTTTCCTTAGATGCTGCGTATGGACTTCCAGCGTCGCAGCAAGAGGCAGGAAGAGGTCAACCCACTGGAGTACTGACTAAATTCGCTTATGTTTATGTTGCGTGTTGGAATGTCAATTTTCTCCTTCAAAGTCTGCAACAAAATCAGGAAGTAGAAATCGACCGAATTTAATATATGTATGTTTCTGTGCACCTTGTATGCATCTGGAATTTCCGTTGGGGATCTGTGGACAATGGTTCCATTTATGTACAACATATTCGCCGCAGTCTCCTCGGGCAGTGTTAGCTTCTGGTAAGTGAAGCTAGCTTCTCGCTCCATCCGCTTCACGATCTCCTGGCACGGTGCACTCTTGCTTACACACAGAACATCCGGCCCGGCCATGGTGACGTAGTATTTTAAACGTTTTGATCCATTTACCTAGTGGACAGAAAAAGCGATGAGTTGTGCATGAAACTCGCAGCGTTTCGACTCGATATCCGTGGTTAAACTCACCCGAATTGGTGTGACTGGGTACTCGGGATATGCCATTGCCACGGCTCGCGCACCTTCTTCGTTGGTAGACCCAGATATGCCAATGAAAAACTCTCGTCCTAGTTGTGGGAATATTCTGTATGAGATTTATGTTCGTTTGTACATATAGCGAAGGTGAATAGGCTTACCCGTGAAGAGCACATCCCCGCCATCCAGTCGGGCATGAGGGTCTTCCATTTCTATGACGGGAATATCAAGCTCTTTCTTTAGAATAATGGCCATGCTGGCTGCCTCGCGTCGACGCTTCGGGTTATTCGATCGGCATATGAGGGCCACTCCATTGCAGATCACCGCACAGTTCTCGACGAATACGCCCTCCGGTAGCATGTCGTCGGGCGGCAGTTCAATCACATCCAGGCCAATATCCCGCAGCAGAGTGCAGTATTGTTCGTGCTGTCGTTTAGCCAATTTCAGGTCGAAAGGCCCGCTCTCGAGTAGAGCCTCCGAGATTCTGATTGACAAAGGCGGGAAGAAATGTGCGAGATAAACTACCATTCAACAAAATAATTAATTAACGCCCCACCCACGGCTGTGTGTGTATTTGAGTGGCTGATGTGGTGGTGGGGTAGCTGGGAATTGGATGCCCATCCTATGCCCCACCCAACCAATCAAGTGTACACATGAATTATGGACAGTGCATGACCTAATTCCCTGTGATAGGCACCCTCCATTCAAAGGCTTTTGAAACAGGATCTGCAGCGGTGGCTGCAGCGTGACCTGTACTCCACTCACCTGGCCACAATCGCGTGCGTGTATTTCGGTGACATGTTTCGCGGTGTTTGGCCACCAGTGGCCTTCCCAGCCCTTCACAACAGAGGTCGGCAGTAGTGATGTAAAAAAACATCGATGCATCGAGCATCGATGTTTTTCTGCCGATGTTTACTGATGTTTTCCGATGTTTTTGCTGCTACCGATGTTGAGTGATGTATCGATGTTTTGCAAAACATCGACCGATTAGTTTCAAATTTGTAAGCAGCAAACACAGCAATGCCTGCCTCATTTGAAAGCAATCCTTCGTGTTTTTGGGACGGTGTGAAAAGTACCTATCCTAATTTATACAAAATTGCAATGCAATTTTTACGTTAATGGCATCTTCTGGGTGTATTTTGAACGGGTGTACTCAGCGGCTGCTAACATATTAAGTCGAAAACGTAATAGACTTTCACCTGTGCGACTAAGCCGCATTTTGGTTTTTGGAAAGCATTGACAAATAGTACTTATTTGAAATATTAGTTATCTCTGATTATATCTACAGTGATATGTAAAAGACTGCTATGAAAGCATAATCATTTCTTTTATGTTAAATATTGTTTCGTTTAGTCCTATGATATGTAAAACTCTGCTATGAAAGCTCAAGTTTAATTTTTCCTTTGTTGAATATTCGGTTTTATAATCAAATGGGAAAGTTTTGAAACATCGGTCATACATCGATGCATCGAAGAATAAATCCGATGTATCAATCCAACATCGATGTTTGATTTTGACAACATCGATGGACATCGACATCGATGTTTTCATTCAAATTTACATCACTAGTGTGAATTGCAGAGTGACCAGTGTGACTTGTCGATAAAATATACCGTCCGACCCTCAGAAATATACCGTAATATACCGTTTCATTTAAACAAAATATGGTAAATATACTGTCGAATTCAAGTTATATATTCCCCGATTTGTATATTCCGTGGAATATTACTAGCTTTCTAGATCTCTCAGCCCTGCCCACATAATTTTATCCAATTGATAAATCTATTTTCTACTTGACTGGCTTATTTTAAATACTAGACTTTGATTTGTTTGCCTCAATTTCGGTTCCTCAACAACAATATTGCGTCTCGTATGATGAAAAACCGAACTTAGCTCACTTAAGCCGCATCTATTTAAATAGTTGAACTACTTGAGGTAAATGTCGGAAAATATTAACGATTGTAAATTGTTCTTGTAGACTCATGCCAGCTTTCCTCTGAACTTAAAAAAAAAACACTATATCTTTCACCTGAACTGCGCTTACATTATTAAATTTTTTAAATTGATGCATCATTTTTCTACTTAACTGACTTATTCTTAATGTTTGCTTTTATTGGATTTTGCGTAAGAAAAGGTTTTAGCGAAAATGGGCAAGCAAAACAAACGTTCATATTGCTATATTTTGATATTCCGTCGAATATTACTAGCTAGAAAGAACGCCCAA
Organism: Drosophila persimilis; assembly: GCF_003286085.1. NCBI lineage: Eukaryota > Metazoa > Arthropoda > Insecta > Diptera > Drosophilidae > Drosophila > Drosophila persimilis. Next base: position 62,705 of record NW_020825308.1, on the reverse strand, counting down.
CTATGCCCACATAATTTGATAAAATTAATGAATCTATTTTCCACTTGACTGGTTTATTTTAAACTATTGCTTTTGTTGGATTTAGTCTAAAAAAGGTTTTAGCGAAGAGGGTCAAATAAAAATAAAACGTAAGAGAAAAATCGTTACTATTTCCCAATTTTGATATTCCGTTGAATAATGCTGACTAACTAAAACCCTTAGCTCTTCCCATATAATTTTAGAGCATTGATGAATATATTTTCTACAAGATTCTTTGAAGTACTCCTTTTTATTTTATTGTACGAAAATGGCAAATATGCTGCTGGGCCGGCTCATGAAGAGAAAACCGAAAACCTGGGAGCATACGCAGAAAATTCAGATGGTATGTTCTCATTATATGAACTGACACATCTATATATGGTTAACAATCGATCTTTAAGCCGCAGCCCTGCTCCCAACTCAACTGGAAAGCCAAGCTGATGAATAAATGTTTTCGCTCTCACTGCATGCTTCTCCCATAAGGCTGTCTTTGTTTTTGCAATTAGTCAGTAAAGCCTGTCATGAGGCTTTAAATTAATATTTTACATACATATTCGTTTCTGTGAACTTTTTACCAGTTCCAGTTCCAACGCAATCACGGATGGCAGCGCTGCCGGCGTCGCTGCCTCATTCGTTTTTTCCACTCACTTGTTCCACTTAGTAAGCAGCCACAGCTAGCACCAAATATTTTTAATAAACGAAAATATTAAGAAGACGAATTGCAGATTCCGTTGACAGATGGCCAGTCGTGGTGGTGGCTCTGCCATTATCCACGGCAATGTGACGGCTACAGCGGTGACAGTTGAGTCCATCTCTAATGTGCTGACCACCGTGACCTCCCTGCACTCGAACAGCGTTAACATCTCTAACAATATATCCGCCGGAACGGGAGTGGACATCCAGGATGGGGGCGCCGGTGCTGAAGGAGATACCTCCAAGCCGATGTATCCGCGTCTGTTTAACAAAATCGTGCTGACGCTGGAGAACAGCCTGATACCCGAAAGCAAAATTGATGTGACACCGTCCAGCCAGGACGGGCTGGACCACGAGACGGAAAAGGATCTGCGCATACTTGGCTGCGAGCTAATACAGACGGCTGGAATCCTATTGCGGCTACCACAGGTGGCAATGGCCACCGGTCAGGTGCTCTTCCAGCGATTTTTCTACTCCAAGAGTTTCGTGCGCCACAATATGGAGACCGTGGCCATGAGCTGTGTGTGCCTTGCTTCCAAGATAGAGGAGGCTCCCCGCCGAATCCGCGACGTTATCAACGTGATCCACCATATCAAGCAAGTGCGGGCCCAAAAGTGAGAGACATAAACCCGAATCCGTGAATTATGTATCTGATTGATTCTCCCTTTTCTCTTGCAGGGAGATCGCACCCATGGTATTGGACCAGTACTACACAAATCTAAAGATGCAGGTGATTAAGGCCGAGCGCCGAGTGCTTAAGGAACTGGGCTTCTGCGTCCATGTAAAACATCCCCACAAGCTGGTTGTAATGTACCTGCAGGTGTTGCAGTACGAGAAGCACGAGAAGCTTATGCAGCTCTCGTGGAACTTTATGAACGACTCATTGCGCACGGACGTTTTCATGCGCTACACCCCGGAGGCGATAGCCTGCGCCTGCATTTACCTGAGCACTCGAAAACTTAACATCCCGCTTCCCAGCAATCCGCCGTGGTTCGGCATCTTCCGCGTACCCATGGCCGATATCACAGACATCTGCTACCGAGTCATGGAGCTGTACACGCGTCCCAAGCCCGTCGTAGAGAAGCTAGAGGCTGCCGTCGACGAGCTGAAAAAGCGTTATTTGGACGCCCGCACCAAGACGAAGGAGGCCAACACACCGCCCGCCGTTATAACGGTGGACCGCAACAACGGCTCTCACAATGCCTGGGGCGGATTTATCCAGCGAGCCGTCCCACTGCCACTGCCGTCGGAAAAGTCGCCCGAGAAGGATTCCCGGTCACGATCACGCTCCCGGACCCGCACGCAGTCACGTACCCCACGCTCCCGATCGCGCTCCCGGTCGCCAAGCCGCGAACGCACGAAGAAGTCGCATCGTGGGCGCTCCCCGAGAACGCGCTCTGGCACGCCGCCGAAGCACAAAAAGAAGTCTCGACACTACTCGCGATCCCCTACACGCTCCAGCTCCCCCCACAGCAAGCACCGCAAGAGGTAAGTGGCATATGTCTTCCCTCTGGATAATCTCATTAATTTTGAGGGCTATTTTCAGGAAATCGTCGCGGGAAAGATCCGACTACTATACGAAAAAGGATCGCTCCAACCATGCCGGCAGCAACAACATTGGAGATGATAAGTATCGCAATTCCAACTCTAGCTCTGGAAAGCACAGTCGCTATTCCTCATCGCATCGCAGCAGTGTCGGTGGCGGAGGCGGCAGCGGTGGCGACCCCCGTCATGGTAGTCGCGCCGGCCACAAGCATAGGGATGAACGATCCAGGGACCGCAAGCGCTAGGAATTGTCTATGATTTTTTATTTTTGCATTATATTTTGACAAATTTGTATGGTTTTTATATTACAGCTCGCATCAACCTATTTCGCAAAATGTAACTTTATATTTCGAAAAACGTCCATGCTTAATTAATAAACGTAATTTCTCTATACTGAGTCGCCGCGAAGAAGCCTTGCCGAGCCTTCAACTTGGAGGCTGTCTAACTATTTATCTTTGGAAACACTTTGCATATATGCATGTATGTACACATCACAGCATCTGCTAGAGGAAGCTAACGACTGAGAGATACGACGGAGAGAAGGAGATCAAGGGGATAAGCACCATGTAGAAAATTCTTCCTTGTCGAAGGGGAGAGCTGAAGAACACAGCTTCGCGTGAATGTTGTGTGGAATAGCGAATGCAGACAAAAGCATTATGTCATGGGTAATTTTTCTCCCCATTATCTTTCTCCATTCTCCATTACATATGGGGGAATCATTCCTAATTTTATTTTAGAGAGATGGATGCTGAATCAACATGTCAAATTGACTGGCTTCTCTCATCCAAGTAATACTCGGTCAATAAATTTTAAATTGTTGTAGAGTAGGACATCAATGCAATATGGGGATGCGAGAGCGAGATATCGCGGAACTCTGTGGTAAATGTCAGAATGAAAAAGCTAAATATGGTCGCAATGATCCACTCTGAAATGCTACTGATCACGTGAAAGTACCAGCCACCGTCCGAAGGATACCTAAAATGAATACAGATGCTTATGAGAGATTCTTTTAACGTCCACAAACGGTTGCTTACCATTTCCTGGGGTTCTGCCCCTTGAATAGGATGTGTGACATGAGCCCGGTCACGGAAAGTAGGATGAAGAGTATCGTACAGCAGACGGACATACCCAGACGCAGATGGGCGTAAATTCGAGTCCCAGACATGGGATAAATCATGTACGAAATGAGCGCCTGCATCCAGAAGTAGAGAGTGCCGCAGCCGAAGCAGCAGAAAGCGCCAATGAAGTGCACAATGCGCACATTTGTCTCCTGGAAGTTGCCCACGAAGCTAATGCCCAGACAGGACAGCATTCCACACCACAACGCCACGCGACTGTGACGCTTCACAGCGATGTCCAGATCGGGATGGTGCTCGTACAACTGCATCACTTGTCTGTAGCGCACATAGATGGTAATTCCTACTGCAAGCCAAACAACAATTAATAAAAAAAAAACCCAAAAGAGTAATAGAGTTGCTGACTAGCACATGACTCATTAGCCAGCCACTCGAGAGGCAGACTCACACAGAACACTGCCGATATTAATGAGTTGGCCGAACACGCAGCTCTCGGGCGAATAGGTGGCAGCATCACTTATATACGGCACCGTGGGAACGACGTGACCTTCCAGGACCGCGGCAATGTATCTTGAAGGGTGAACCAAAAATGTTTTGTGCTCCGTTAGAAGATTGAGGATATTTTCTTTAACAGAAAACTTACGTGCCAATAAAGGTCACCTGGAACACCAAGAATACGGCTACCGGCAGTAGGTAAACTTGTGACATCTTGCAAATGGGGTAGCAGAACAGAACAGTAGCAGTGGAAATTTTCTGGCTGCATGCAACATGAAATTGCGCTGCAGACAACAGCAAACAATGCGAGTATTGGGTATTCGCTGAGTGAGGGATGGCGGGTTTGCGGGATAAGGAGGAGGAAGGGAGACAATGCAAGGCCGGGCTGCCAACCCGCCTTTTACTGAATGTACCTAAAAAAGACCTCTACATTTGATTAAAAACAAATCAGTATTTACAACAGTAAAGGTCGAGGACTTCTAATTAGGGCATTATTTTATGAGTATGGACATCAAGGAGTTAGTGGAAATAGATGGCTCCTATTTGGAGGGCGGAGGGCAGGCCCTGCGCAACGCTCTCAGCTTAAGTTCCATCCTCAGGCGTCCCATCCGCGTTGTCAAGATTCGCGCCAACCGACCCAAGCCCGGCCTGGCCAACCAGCATCTGCATGCCGTCAACATGCTCAGGGATATAACCAATGCCGACGTCATTGGCAACGCTCTTCTCTCGACGGAGCTGGAATTCAGGCCCCGCACCATAATAGGAGACATGTATAGGGAAGATACGCACACGGCTGCCAGCATCACGCTGATCTACCAGACGATACTGCCCGTCCTCCTCTTCGCCGGCAGGCCGTCGCGCGTTGATGTGACTGGTGGAACGAATGTGTCCTTTGCGCCCCAGGTGGAATACATGTTGCAGGTGCTGCAGCCGAACCTGAAACGCTTCGGCATCGGCTTCGAGCTGAAGGTTCTGCACTACGGGTTCTTTCCACGAGGCAACGGACGCTGCCAGCTGGACGTGGAGCCGGTGCGCCAGTTGAGTGCGGGCCAGTTCCTGGATTTTGGCCAGCCCCAGACGGTAGACGGAGTGGCGTTCTGCGCCGGCCGTATACCCATGAGCCTTGCGACCGACATGCAAGAGACGGCCACCCGTGAGATTCACAAACTCTGGCCGTACCAAGACTGCCGGATTCAAGTGATTAAACACTCCCCAGACAAGGCGCGCGACAATGGGGCGGGAATCGTAATGGTGGCCCATACATCCACCGGCTGTGTTCTGGGCTCCTCAGCCTTGGGCCAGAAGAAGGTTCTAGCAGATATGCTAGGATCAGAGGCATCCTCCCAACTAGCGGGTTACATGAGTAAGGAGATCTGTGTGGATGCCAACCTCCAGGACCAGCTGATTATCTTCATGGCCCTCGCCAGTGGCTGCTCCCGCTTCCGCACCGGCCCCCTCACGCAACACACCCGCACCGCCATCTACGTCGCCGAAAAAATGACTGGCGTGAAATTCTGTGTCGACATTAATCAGTCTGGACAGACTGTAGTCAGCTGCGAGGGCATCGGCTACCGCAACGAGTTTATCCAAAGAAATGAATGATCTGTTCTATTGTTTTAATTTATTTTTATTTTTAACGAGTACGCAAATATATCGAAAGCTGCCTTAGAGGCGGCGGAATATGGCCAGGAAGTGATCACCTTTGTTGCGTACTACCTTGGCACCCTCCTCGCTGCTCTGGTATAGCTTCGGTGTAATGGGATCCGTATTCTGGTGGAGACAACAAGAAAATTTTCAACAAATCTGCAATTTGATTACCACTTCGTAAACTTACAGCCTCCTCTTCGTCCAGACGCTCGTATAGCGGATGCTCGTCCATGTGTGTCACAATCCAATTGTGCAGGTCCTCCACATCAGTCATGGTGTACACTAAGCCCTGCAAAAACGATTATCGGTGTATGAGTCTATGAAAAACAAACTGAACGGAAGACAAAGCGGTACTCACACCCTTGCGCAGGACATAGGCGTACTCGGAGAGCAGGGCCTGATTGATTATGCGCCACTTGTGCTTCGCACGCTTAAAGTGCGGATCTGGATAGAGGAAGAACATCTTCTCGAGTTGCCCCTTCCGAAAGTAGTTGGGTAGATATTTCATAGCGTTCGTGCGCAGGCAGGCGATGTTCTGATAGGCACCAGTACCCGAGCTCTTCTGTCTGAGGGCCGTAATGCGATCCAACACATAGTCTGAAACTTTGACCCGTATTTCCATCCCAATTGATATCTTTTCGGGAAACAGTTCACCAAGTGTGACCAGAAAGCCACCGTAGCCACAACCAATGTCGGCAAAACTTACTTCTTGGTCGGCCCGAATGCTCGGGTACAGGGAACGCCAGTCCACATCCTCTGGCCGTGCTGGGCTATAGGAAAAACATTGTTCAGTGAAATTTCCCGCAGACATTCGAGTGCGATCTACTTACTAGTCGAAACAATGATCCGCTATTGGATTAGAATGGGCTCGCTGGCGATAGTACCGTTTCTGGGGCAGACCGGTAACTGCTGAGGTCGAGGTGAGCACCTCATTTTCCGGTGTAGTGGTTACCATGATTTGTCTGCAGGAACAAAACAATGGACCAAACAAGCACGTTGACCGAATACACAATTGACAGCAGTTGGCAGCGCCAGCAGGGCAGGGCTGCACATCGCACTTATATTCGACGTTGACATTGGACTTTGCTAACTTGACTTGACTAACTACAAAAAAAAAGAGACAGCCTTATGAGAGCAGTATGCAGTGAGAGCGAAAGATATATAATCGTCAGCTTGGCTTTCCAGTTTAGCTGAGAGCACAGCTGAGGCAGAGATTCATTATTATTTCTGTAATTTTCAGAACCAATTTTGCTGGCTGGCTGTGTGTTGGAAAACATAATTTCGTCAGAAATGGTGCCTTAGTTATTCAACCTATAGCCGGGAGACGGCTACGATCCTTAATTTTGCGTTTTGTCTATTATGCTATCTCTCTCTTCGCAGCAAAGATAGCAAAGTCTAAATCCCAGACCTCTTCCTTTGCCATGATTAATTCTTGTTATTTTCTGATAATATCTTAAGTTAGAAATAAGTTAGTCTAGCCAGATAAGGATTTTGATTCCGTTGGCGAATAAGAATAAATAAATAAATAAAAGAAGCTTGCCCCACGATATCAGAGGAACTATTATTTTGTTAATGCTTTAGATGCTAATTTTGTTTAATATAGCATAAACAAATATAATGAGCGGTTATAGATATGTAAATATACATAACATATTTCATACACGACTTCACATTAGCATATTTGTCCATTTGGGTAGAGTATATTTACCCTTATATTTTCTTATTTAATATCTACTAACAGGCAGATATGCACGAAACAGTCTATCACTAGACGCAAGTGTCCTCATAAGCCCCAGCAAACCAAACGCTCACAAATGATATCGCATACGAGTCAAATGCGAGACTTAACCCGACAAAACGCTCGCATTCGGACCCGCATATGATAGAAATATGATACTTGTGTCGTTCAGTTGGTGGCAGTGAAAGTATCATTTATGATAGCTCGCAAAGGAATCGTTTGCGAGCCTTTTGCGATATAATTTGCGAGCCTTTTGCGATATAATTTGCGAGCCTTTTGCGATATCATGTATGAGCCTTTTGCGATATCGTTTGCGAGTCTTTTGCGATATCATTTGCGAGTCTTAGATCTATTATATCTTTGCATAAGATCTAGACAGAGTAATGGCGTAGGAAACCTACACACACATACACAGTGCTGCTAATTTTTTATCAGAAAAAAGCTGTTTCTACCCAGTGGACCAAAAAGCGATAGTAAAACGGAACTATCATAAAATGTCCGGAAACGGAATAAGAAAAGAGCATTTACCGGACAAAAACCGAGTGACGACAAAGTCTCGCAAAACTATCACAAACGGACTTAAAAACGGGTGAAAAATGGACAGAAAAGTGAAACATAACGGAAAAAATAGCTAGGTACGGGTGAAGTCTCACAAAATGCTCGCAGACGGACTCAGAAAAGAGCATTTACCGGACGAAAACCGTGCGACGACCAAAGTCTCGCAAAACTATCACAAACGGACTTAAAAACGGGCACAATACGCAAGAAACGCCGGATCACGTAATAGAACATGAACGAACATGTCAAACTGCGGCCCGGCACAACGCCGCCGTTTTTTCGTTTTGTGTTATTTTGTGATTAAAAACCGCAGCAGAAGGACGTAAACGGGGAGTTAAATCATAAAAATAGTAAAAAAAAAAAGGAAAAATCGGTAAGTAAATTATTATTTATTTAATAGTATGGTATAGTGCACAAAATTTGAGTTTGGGAGCAGTATAAGACCCAAAAAAGACAACAATCTACACATTCTGTGTACATATGTATATATTTTTTCTAGCCATCTTCTTGTGCATCAGGCCACCTGCGTCAACGAATATAACAATTTTCGCTGGAACTGACTTTGCGCACCATTTTTTTTATACACAGGGGAGTACTAATATTAATAAAAATGCCATTTAAGCGAAAAAGCAGGAAATATATATGCGAATCGAAGCATATCAATAAAAGTACATCGAACATTAATATTATTGAAGAAAATGCAGCAGACTTTAGTTTTCCAGAGCCATGTAATGATTTTTCAAATGTTTTAGTTCAGCATTTCGAATCAACCAAATTTCTACATATTGACCAAATAAATGTTCAAAAATTATTTCTAATTACAGCTATCATGGAAAAATGAATAACCTGGACAAAAAAATGGACCTTATGCTTAATAAACTCGACGGAATAAATATCCTGGACAAAAAAATGGACATCATGATTAATAAACTGGACCGAAACACAGCGGAAATGGTGGCTCTTCGTTCCGAAATTGGCTCCATTAAGGCGAAGGTTTGTGGTGAGATCCGCAAACCCAAAGTAGTTCTGCCTTGCCAACCGCTCACAACCATAGAAGAATTGGATGATTTCGAGCATAACTTGCAGGAAGAAAGTTTCTTCAAAAATATGGTAAGTGTTTTGCGTGAAACTCACGAGCTAAAAATATATTCAAAAATAATTCTGTACAGATCGCAGAGTTAATGATGTCGGGCGAGAAAGCATTCGACAAATGGATTCGGAGTTCTTGGCGTTCAATTGTGTCCGACGAGGTCGCACGACAGTGCTCTTGGCGGGGCACAGAGGAGAAAAAGTGCAATAGGGGCTTGCGGGTTACTCTAGCCATCCGTAGTAAGTATTATTTTCAAATTAATATGTATATTGTAATATAATAAACATGATTATTTGTTTACAGCGGGATTTAAGGAAAGATTTTCGTTAGAAGACGCCGATTTCGACCGAATCACGCAAACATTTTTCCAGTACGCTCAGGACAGAGTGTCGAAGGAGAAAAAACAAATTAAATTTAATTCACTAATATAATTTTTTAATCTATTTATGTACCACCAAAATTAAAAATTAAAATAATTAAAATAAAATTAAAAATTATAAAAAACAAAACAAAAATTGTGCGTCCCTTTTCATATTACTTTCGGCTCGCAAAAGATATCATAAAGGGCTCGCAAACGATATTGCAAAAGGCTCGCAAACGATATTGCAAAAGGCTCGCAAAAGATATCATAAGCGGCTCGCAAAAACCTCGCAAAAAATATCATAAGCGGCTCGCAAAAGTCTCGCAAAAGATATCATAAAAGGCTGAGCTACCGAAAATGAAACTTTCACTGCCACAAACTGAGCGACTAGTGATTCATTTTCTTATCGTTTTCGGATCTCAATTTAAAGTTTTACACGGCTGAGTTTCGCTTAGCTCTCGTTTGCGATATCTTTTACGAAGTTTTGGTCCACTGGGTAGCTTAGCAACATTATAAAAAATCCAGAATTCCCGCCTCCCGCAATTCAGAAATTTTTCCCGCATTTGGTCTTGAAACAGCTAGATTTGACGCGAAAGAAGCGTAATCGGCTGCCTCAATTTTACAATCAGTACTATTTTATTTATCACCCTATAAAATGGAAGCCCCATGAGGTCTGTCCCGCATTTGTTCAGCCTTTGTCCGACCTATAACTATCCAGCTGAATTTTTTATCTTAAATAATTCTCACAATTCTGCCGCCAACAGAATTGGTCGGCCGGGAGTCTAATTCAGGTACTGCTCCTTTGTCTTGCGGTACAGTCTGAAATTACTGCCCCCTTTTGGCATAACAGCCGCGATTTTGCCCACGTCTAGTGGTATCATGGTTGTTCGGGTTTCCTCTTGGCCTTATAAAGTACGGCATAGATCTTCAAAATGACCCGGCGTCTTGGTGGGCGCGCCATATTGTCGCGGCACAGCTGTTCGAGCGTTATTTTGCGCGGCGACGACACCATCACCGAGTGAATCGCACGGAAGAACCGTTCCCAGATACTGTAGTTGACTTTCATAGAAAGTATTTTACTTATAATTACATTAAATTCATACATACATAGTTGGATATTCGTTAGTAACTCCGCGAGATCTGATTAAATAAAGAAGATTTTTCTAGTGGGTCTTGGTTTAATTTGAATGTTTCAACAACATTTTGGGCCTCCTCCGCCAATAGTTTGCGCATGTAAACGCTATCCCATAGCAGGGTATCAGCTACTCAGCAGGGTACTTGCCATGTTGGTCAGTTTAACGGACCCTAGGGACTAGTATTAAAATTGGTATTGTATTTTTTCATTGTTTTGTTGGGTTTGGGTACTGTTTTCAACAGTAAATATTATTTTAAATTTTAATTTTAAATATATCACACATTAACCGAAACGGTAGCTGAAACGGTTTTGAAACGGAAACTGCGCGATTTTTGTTTTCGGCCAATGAAAATCGTCAAAAATGTTTTTACTTAACCATTCCATGCACAAAAGTTGCGGCACCATTCACTTTGTATGGAAAAGGAAAAGGGAAAAGGATATTATTTATATTTATTTATTTGCGACTATTTTTTGTTTAACATTTTTGTTTAAACCTGATTTTAGTCAAAATACAAAAAAAGCAAGGACCAAAAACTAACCAATTTTGTAGAAAATTTATTCATCAATGACCTAAAATTATGTGGACAGAGCTAAAGGTTTTAGTTAGTCAGCATTATTCAACGGAATATCAAAATTGAGCAATGGTAACGACTATCCTCTTCGTTTGTCTTGCTTGCCCATTTTCGTTAAAACCTTTTCTTACGCAAAATCCAATAAAAGCAAACATTAAGAATAAGTCAGTTAAGTAGAAAAATGATGCATCAATTAAAAAAAATTTAATAATGTAAGCGCAGTTCAGGTGAAAGATATAGTGTTTTTTTTTTAAGTTCAGAGGAAAGCTGGCATGAGTCTACAAGAAGAATTTACAATCGTTAATATTTTTCGCCATTTACCTCAAGTAGTTAAACTATTTAAATAGATGCGGCTTAAGTGAGCTAAGCTCGGTTTTTCATCATACGAGACGCTATATTGTTGTTGAGGAACCAAAATTGAGGCAAAAAAGTCAAAGTCTAGTATTTAAAATAAGCCAGTCAAGTAGAAAATAGATTTATCAATTGGATAAAATTATGTGGGCAGGGCTGAGAGATCTAGAAAGCTAGTAATATTCCACGGAATATAAAAATCGGGGAATATAGAACTTGAATTCGCCAGTATATTTACGGTATATTTTGTACAATGAGACGGTATATTTTGGTATATTTCTGAGGGTCGGACGGTATATTTTAACGACAAGTCACACTGGTCACTCTGCAATTCACACTAGTGATGTAAATTTGAATGAAAACATCGATGTCGATGTCCATCGATGTTGTCAAAATCAAACATCGATGTTGGATTGATACATCGGATTTATTCTTCGATGCATCGATGTATGACCGATGTTTCAAAACTTTCCCATTTGATTATAAAACCGAATATTCAACAAAGGAAAAATTAAACTTGAGCTTTCATAGCAGAGTTTTACATATCATAGGACTAAACGAAACAATATTTAACATAAAAGAAATGATTATGCTTTCATAGCAGTCTTTTACATATCACTGTAGATATCATCAGAGATAACTAATATTTCAAATAAGTACTATTTGTCAATGCTTTCCAAAAACCAAAATGCGGCTTAGTCGCACAGGTGAAAGTCTATTACGTTTTCGACTTAATATGTTAGCAGCCGCTGAGTACACCCGTTCAAAATACACCCAGAAGATGCCATTAACGTAAAAATTGCATTGCAATTTTGTATAAATTAGGATAGGTACTTTTCCCACCGTCCCAAAAACACGAAGGATTGCTTTCAAATGAGGCAGGCATTGCTGTGTTTGCTGCTTACAAATTTGAAACTAATCGGTCGATGTTTTGCAAAACATCGATACATCACTCAACATCGGTAGCAGCAAAAACATCGGAAAACATCAGTAAACATCGGCAGAAAAACATCGATGCTCGATGCATCGATGTTTTTTTACATCACTACTCCGAGGCTTTTATCTTTGTACGTCGTCGTTGTTATAATTGAATTCAATTTGCCAGCGAATCGGTTCAGCAAATATTACTCACGACTTAATCGATCGAGTGTGTGATTTTTTTTTATTGTTTTTCCTAACTGTGCAGGTTTAAAAACGAAACTCGGGACAGTGCTTAACTCAAAATAAACTAAATAAAATAACCAAGCCAACCGAGTGCCCAGTGCTGATTCCTGCTCTTTGCTCGCGTGCCATGCGTGACCTCGGCACCAAAATGGCCGAGCTAAAATTCGAGGCTCCCCTGGCAAAGTTCGAGGAGACAGATGAGTGGGGCGGCTGCGACTTCATCTCTAACCAGAACGCCCTCAATGACACGCTTAACCTGAACCTGAAGGAGGTCAGTGTGGGCAGAAAGCCAGATGCCTCCAAGCTTCGCCTCCTTGAAGATGCGGTCCGTGACGCGCATATCAGCAAGAACGGCGGCGTCGGCAGTAGCGCCGGGACCATCAGTCCCAATTGCAATTCTTTGTTGAGCGGATCCGTCACCGATCTGGGCGTCTCCGACGCGGGCCTGGTGCCTGGCGACGGAGAGGTGCTGGACAAGCCGTCGGCGGCCCAAGGGGATCATGTGGACAACTTCACAGAGACATTCGGCGGCAGCCTGGAGGATCTGGTCAACACGTTCGACGACAAGATAACTAAGTGCTTCGGCAACTACGAGGAGAACGTCGAGGAGCTGGCCCCGGTGCAGGTGCGCAGCCAGGAGGAGATCATGAATGAATGCCAGTGAGTAGCCCAGCCATCCTGTATCCACATTCTCAAGCGCTCTTGTATTATGTAAAGTGCATCATTGTGTGCTGGTTTTGTCTCTATTGCGACGCTGCTGGCGGGTAGTGCGCATGCCCCACTCATCCTCCCCCGGGTCCAACCAAGGCTAACCCCGGCCTCACATAAAGACGTAATCCTAGTAGGTGGTGGTAGTTTCTGGATCGATAAAAGTGTCGGGAGTTGTTTTTCGCTCTTTCGGTATATTCCCACTGTATACGGGGGAACACTGTTGCTCTGTGGGTGGATGAGGGAACGGGGGAGTGAGGCTGCAGATGCACTACATAAATTCTGCCCTGTCAGGTTCCGTCCCGATTGTCCAAAGCTAAACCATGACGATAACGGAAGGGAGACAGTCGAGTGTGGGGCGCAATAAATTATTTCATATCCAATGTCCATAAATATACAAGCAAACAAACGGCATAATCCGCTAGGGACCGCTTCTAGTCTTCGTCTGTCCAGCGGGCAATTGCAATAAAAACAAAAACCAATGGCGCACAAAATTCTTTCCGGCAATCCGCGTGACATCAGCCATTCTTTCGACTGTGAGCGCAAATACTCGCCCACATCCTGTGCAAATCAACTTGGAGAATAGCCCAACATTGTCCCAAATATTGAGCAATATACATACATACATACATACATATATGTGCCATTAGATCACAGTACTAGGCTTAAAGCTTACCGGACCATCGTCACCAGTTTTTGCCCCCTCTGCAACAGTTCTTTCTTGTTGGCCATCCCCTGTTCCACCTGTCAATGTTTTTCTCTTTCCCATCCAAGCATGTACACATACAACATACATGGGCACCTACACACACACACACACACACACACATGTGTGCACACATATTTAGCGCATTGAAGATGGTTCACATAAAGCAAACGGGAAAACGGTCAGACACGATTACGATGCGGAAACTCGAATTTTAGCTAAACGCATGCTCTGCATATCACGACTGCGATGAGCGGTTCCAGCTAAGAGTATCTGGTCGACTTGGGGAAACTTGTTCAGTCCTGATTCTCGGCTGTCCAGCAGAGCTGCATTCCCACCTAGGGCTCTCTGCCCTTCTTCGTAACTGTATTCCAAGGACAACCCAGATAGAAATTCTGTTTGTTGGGCAAGCGATGGAGAGGGACAAAAGGAGAGTGAGACGGAAGATGGGCAGAAGCTAACGGATTTGCCATATGCCAATTATGGCACAGTACTACCCATATAGGCCGGACTCCTCCGGTTTCGATCGTAAGGCACACGCCACAAGAGCCGGGGGAGGGGGAGAGAGAAAGTCGTGACAACGGTGCCAAGTCTCTAGTACCAACATTTAATTGGGCTGCTTGGCGGTTGACTCGGCGCTTTCAGCCTAGCGAAGCCCAAAATCGATTCCCGTTTTGACCAGAGTTCAATGTTCTGCGTTCTGCCAAAGACAATATAAATAGCTAGATGAGTAACGACCATACATTTCAATGGTCATATGCAGCGAGGTGTTTGGAATTTGACACGACGCACGCTGAATAGCCCAAGGACAATTATTCTAATCTGAAGTCTTGTATGAAATACATTATGTATTTAAAAAAAATTAAAAATAAATACTGCGCTAAATAAGACTTTTCTGAAATGCATTTCAAAGTAATGGGTCTTTGACAGCGCCATCATAAAAACCCATGCAAGTAGGCAGATCTAAAATGTATGGGACACGGCTAAATCTCAGCCTCATGTATATAAGAAGAGAGCGGCTGGCTCTGGAGCGATCCAAAGACCCTGGAGCCACCTCTAGAGCCAGGCAGAAAAAATCGAGTACAAACAATTCGTATGGCGTTACTCATGTTACTGTTTATATGAATAGACCTAATAATATATCATACGATATATTTTGTTTACTTTTTTCCTTTGCCACTAGTTCTCGTTACCCTTTCAGACGGTATCAGCCAGATGTGGGGCCTTGTAGGGCCAAACATTGACTAAAATTCCCCTTTTAAAAAGAATTGTTCAGTAAAGAACAAATTTGTCTCCTTTCAAAAGGTACAGAAAAGGACACAGTGAGTGACATAAGTCGTAGAAGAATTATTTCTTTAAGGCTAAACTGAAGAACATATTTGAGATTTGGGCCCAGTTTGAGGGATTTTCAATAGATTTCCGAAGAATTGATCGAAACCAACTAAAATGCGCGATTTCAAATAAATATTTACATACATATTCGGATGTTGTCCTTCTACTATATACATATGTTTACGTACGTTTTTGCACACACCCAAAGCCGTTCTCGACTCTAGGTTGTTGGTTGTTAAATATTGGGGGCGATGACGGGGTAAGCAAACGCCTAAGCAACCGGCAACCGCCCTCTTATGTATGTAGTAAGAGCCAAATAAAAACAATAAAACAATTTATACAAATGTATATTTGTACATATGTATGTATGTATGTATGGATGTATTTCCCCAGCAGTTGTCACTTTATGGATGGATGAGTCATCCAAGCGACATGTCGTAGCGTGTTTACGGGGCAAGAAAGAGAGCGATAGAGAGCGCTAGAGAGCGAGAGCGAGTAAGCTTAATGTGTATCAATTTGAATGCATTACTGTGCGGTGCAGGACCTGGCTTGGGGTTGTTGCTGCTCTTATTGCACGAGAGCCGTTTCCGGGCCGCAAACTTTTCGGACCCCACTGGATTGGGTCGGACGGGGGTGGCTGAAAGGACGTTAACCTTTTAGGCATTGTTTCGAGGCGTCGCCGAGGGCACAGTCACAGACACAGACACAAACACCCCTCACTGCAAGCCTACATGATATGTGTATGTGTGTGTGTGTGTGTGTAGGTGCTTGATAATTGTCGGAGGGAGATGGCTTGAGCGAACCTAACCTCGCTCAATCTAAACCTTTTCCGCGACTTCCTCTGCCTCTGCCAATACTGGCGCCATTCAGCTATTATAGATGTCTGACTGCCGTAAGAGATAGACCTGATGACTAATTCACCACACACACACACACACACACACACACACACACACACGGACACGGAGCTCGCTTTTGCGTCGGACTATTACATCATAAGGCAACGAAAACAAGGAAAACAAACGAAAAATAACATTTTAAATACAGTCAAGGACAACCGAAAAAGGAGCAGCAGAGAGATGAAGGAAAAAGAGGAGGGAGCATTAGTGGGGAACAGAGTATTTGAGTGGATCTTTTATAATTGAGTGCGTCCCCGATGCTCCTACATAGAGATGCGAATGGACCGTGTCTTCGCTCGTGTCGCACATCTTGCGTGCTCGTTCAAAACACGACGAACCAAAGTGTTCGTGCAAGAAACAGATGATCAGATGAAGCCCCTCACGCACTAAATACATTTGGAAATATTCATGGTCTAAAAATACACTAAAAGTTCTAAAATTAACTAAAAAATTACACAAATTCAACCTCTATAACTACATACTTCCTATTTAATGACCCGGGGACGTTTTTCGAAGGAATTGGAATGCATTGCAATATTCATAAAAGTGTTAAGAAGGAGCGGGAACGTTGTGAGCCGCGGTAAGGGCCGATATATGGGCGTTACACACATTCACTTCCACCACAAATCTCATATACCCCTATATACTCTTTAAGTATCGACGACGACCGTGTTGGACCCTGTTTGGACAATTTTGAACAGTGCGTTTTGGAAATATTTATATTTTTTTTCGTCTTGGGTCGTGCCGAGAAATTTCATTGCAAGCCCATCTCTAACTCTGAGTCATTGAGACTGGAATTGGGATGGGACGAGATGATGGGATGATTCTGTTCGGCCTTATGACTGAGAGTGAGAGGCGGGGGTGTCGAGGGTACCCAAAAGTCCTCGACACCAGACAACAGCCATTGAGCAGGCAGCAGCGAGTCGCCTACGCACAGTGGACGAAATTATCAATATAGCACGCAAAACTTCTTGCTGGTACAAATATCTGAATATACAAATCGGTTGTTGTAGAAATATGTAGAGCAAATAATTGCATTTTTAGGTAAAACGATATAAGAGTTTGCTTAAAAAAAAAACCCAGAGTAAACCGATGATGGACTGCAATTTATTTGAATTTAAAATGGAAAAGTTGTATTTTTATCCATACAAAATCCCACTGTTATTTCCGCCCTCACAATTTTGAAAACACTAAAAATTATAGACCGTGTCTTGTCTATCGATTCTGATTCTGGTTTAGATCGGATCATTGTTATAGCCACAAGGAACAAAAGAAACTGCAGTGGCTACCTATTCTCTCTCTCTCTCACACACTCTTCGTCAGACGCTCTTCGTGAATAAAAAATATAAAGAAAAATGGAAACCGATAAAATCGAATATATAAAAATCTTCCAAACGGTTAGATCAAACAGCTATACCAAACGACATATAAAATATATTGCATCAATTACGTAAATCATAAGCTTACTTATTTTCTATCTCTCTCTCACACAGATATACTGACTGGGTACAAAGTAGATCCGCGGCCTTTGCCGCGACTCACAACGTTCCCCCTCGCTTTAATTATGCAAATAAAAGTAAAAATCGTATTTAAAAAAATATGGAATAAGTATTGGATGGTATGAACAAAGGGAAAATGGTGGGGTGCTGAGGCGTGAGGCGAGGCGGCGGGAGGTTGCATCTGCAATCCGTTGTCACTAATGCCCAGTTCTGAAAGCACTCTGAATGCGGCACTTGCAACAAAGCTGGGCATCACCTACAGAGACAGTTGTAGGAAATGTGCTGAACCTGGGGCAATCGAAGCCCGGCTCTCCCAAGGGCAAGGAGGAAACACCTGGGCGCCCCGGTGCTGGCATCGCTGGAAGATGCCTCCCAAGAGGACGCCACAGGAACTTCTGGGCTTTGGCCTAAAAACACCTCGATTCTCGAGGACCCCTATCCGAATAACTAGGGGCCATACTGGCCTATGCGTGGCCCCGTTAAGGGCCAGCAAAACGGAACATTGCAGCAGCGCACTTTCCTATAAACATAAAATAGGGCCTTGTCGACACCTGGTGCAGAGCGATTAATAAACGTATGGAAAGAAATTACAATATTTCACTTCGTTTTCGTTCCGGCCATGCCCGTCTCTGGTATGTCCATGGGTCTCCGCATATTTGCAGTTATTTGTTTATGGGCCACATATGTGTGTGTGTGTGTGTGTGCGGTATGTAACTGCGGTTTTAACGCTGTTAGATCGCCATGGAAGCCATAAATATTTGTAATTTCTTTCTGTCTCTCGCTCTGCCCCACGTCCCGCTCACCACACCCTGGTGGGTCTCCAAGTGGCTCCACCGATCCGGCAGACTCTTTGGCTCTCTCTCTCTCTCTCGTGCGTTTTGTTAATTTGAATGGCCTATTTATACAAATTAATTATAAATCGAATAAACCCGGGAGCCCGAGACCACAAACTCCAAGAGAAGAATGCCTAGGGAAATTCTCCGCGAACGTCCTCTACTATGGACTCGCATTTGGCTCTTCTTTTTGTTGCTGTCCCTGGCTGTGTCCCCAATCCCCCCTCCAATCGAACCGCCGTGTGCCAACGCAAAGTGTGAACCTCCTAAAATTAGAAGCACTTTGAAGTTTCTGTTGTGGTTGCATATATTTTGTTCTCTTCACTCTTCAAAGAGGCTAGTCTAGGCGTAGTACCTAAAGCATTACAAATTTTTGGAGAGAAGCTAGGCCCAAACCTACGAAAACTTTCACACCCGTCCCAATGGAGACAGCGACACCCTCTCTTCTTTTGACATGTCTTTGTTAGACGTGGTCTCACGCCTGGCCTGGCCGAACAACTCTTTGGCTTGGCCATTAATCGCAGCGAAAATGGGAGAGCGATACCCCCTTAAAAGTGCGCTTTAATGGGAAAAATAACCCGATTTGCAGTCAAAATATGTCAAATATGAATGGAACGGATCCCTAAGACTTGCAGACTTCTGCAGACCTTAGAGCGGAACAGGTAACGTTTGGTTACCTCCAGTTACCAAGCAAACATTTTAAAGGGTATGAATTGGTCGTACCACGATGGCACGGAGCTATTCTCTTCGGTTGGCAAAATTCAATGTGTGGATGATGTAGTGTCCGCTGCGGTTGAGTGAAAATACCTGTGAACCAACTCCAAAATACAGTAACAATAACAAGGGAGACACGAAGAGCCGAAAGAAGAATTTCGAGAGGGTTTGTACAGATCATAGACTCTGAGTTTCACCTTTGTGGTATTTGGGTTGGGTTTCAATTCGCAAAATGATTGTGGAGATCTATCAACTCTAAAACTCTTTACATCTGATCCGATAGGTCTGAAACTCTCCTCCCAAATAATCTACATTGGCAAATGTATTTAAATTTAAGCTAAAACGTAATTGATTTTATTTTCCTCAAACTTTGGTTCGTCATCCCCCAAGAGTATAGCCAGAAGAAAGCGTATGTTCCTTATTTATGCTTGCTCAGCATCAATGGGCGCGTCGATATGGCCATTTCCGTCAGAGACTATAAGACCTAGAGTGCAGACTCCTGAGATATCACAATGAATCAAGTTGAAAACTGAAATCGCAGCATAATAGAGAGTACGTGAGTTGGCGGCCCAAAACGTTTCGACTGCTCTCATCCAAGAGGGCCATAACGTTTCAGGCGGCTTTCTTGAAGATGGTTTTCCTCAATGATTTAGCCAGAGACTTTATAGCAAGAGATCGGAAGAGACCTTTGGTCTGCCAAAAACATCTGAGATTTAGTTTAAGAAACTGTTCCATCTAGGGTGTGATCTTCTGTCGCTTGTGAGCTTTATTGTGACCATTGAAAAATATCACAATATTCGTTACACTTTTTGGAATAAATTGCGGTTTTTACTTGGCTTCGGAAAGATAGGCGTAAAAAGTTACGCTCCACCAAATACACGATACAAAACGGTACGTATTCAAATTAGATGTCTTCGGCGGTACGAGACCATCCATCCATCCGGTCCGATTTCCGATTCGATTCATACATAAATCTTAACTTCTCCTCAAACGTGTGCGATAATAGGATTTACCAAAATATTCAATTTCCGATGAGCAGTAAGAGAAATTCACAGATGTCCAGAGAGCTCTTGTTCTCCTTCCTCCCATAGTGGCCAGAAGTGTTTGTGCTTCTGTCTCTCTCTTATGAGCAGCTCCTGCAACCATTGCGCTCTCCCGATGCGCTCTCTTTGCGGGTCTTATTTTACTTAGCCCAACAGCTAACGAGTAGCACCTGTCCGCTTTAAAAACTGCTACTTCCTCGCTATCAGATAAAGATCATATGATAGTTCTTGGCGACTTCAAGAATCGGATCCGACCCTAGTGCTGTTGGCCCCCTGACGACTCCTACCATTCGACTTTCGAAGCGTCGCTCGACATAGGAACTGTATTGGATCGGTCGGGTAGGCTTGACACATTTTTCTTTTTTTTCTTCCCGCCTTCCTGTTCGATTAAATCTGAGAAACCTCCGTGGTCCACCAAAGAGTTGGCCAGTCTGAAAAACTTAAGAAAAGGAGAAAGAAGTCATGGCGTAACGAATCCAGTTGCCTGGATGGGAGGGGGCTATGTGGGTCCCATAGGTGGCTGTGGTGATCACCAGAATGATCCATCCATCTTCATTATAACGATGATGTAATGGCTAATTTGTGGCTCTGTGTGTTGACTCATCTCGGACGACCAACCATTTATTTGTTTATCTAAATGCTCGCAATTAGAATTCATTAAAATGTTCCTATTTCCGTCATAAATGTATATCAGGGAAAAAGTATTCGTCCAAACGATGAGAAACGGTGTTATGCGAGGCGGCTCTTTCGGCGTTTCGTCGTTTCGGCAATCTGCCATGCCACTGAAGCCAACTGTTAATTGTCGGAAAGTAATGAATAATGAATAATGAATTGTGGCAACTTGCTCCACATCAGACACGTAGTGCGTCAGGGTCAGCCACAAAGCTCCCGAAACAACAGAAGAAACGCCACAATGTAGCGATATTCGAAAGGTATACGGCATACATTGGTAGCCTCCCTTAAGCTCTTCCCGATCAGCAGGAAATCTTCTATGGCCCGTGCACAGTGTGTGCAGAACGGATCTGTCTCCCACTAAAACCGGATAAGTCGGATTTACGGCACTCATGTCCTTCTAAAAGCTACGTGAGATAAAAGTTGGCTTCTCCGATAGGTTCACCCTTTTAGTGCCCTAGGTCCGGAACAGTACGTCGGGTCCATATGGTAGAGAGTATGCCAAACCGTGTTAATAAATTCATATCTTTTAAGGTCTAAGGACAAAGTATTCGGTTTTAGCTGACGAAAGTCAGTGATGTAAGGAGTGTAGTCGTATATAAGGACTGAGTATCGGGTATGACAGTAGAGCCGCGGGCCTAAGCGCTGCCCACAAAGTTCCAGACCGTTAATAGAGTATTCCCAATCTTTTTCCCTTAGCTACCACGGCAGACATAGAGAATTTCGTCCCCAATTTTCCGTTCCAGCTCATGTTTTGTAGGCTTTGGATTATTCCCAGCATGAAACGCCACTCCATATGCAGATCCGGAAGGCAAGGCGACCGGTTAAAGACACGAGAGTTATCATTATCCCTCTCTTTATAGTATCATATTTATCAGACTCCAAGACTCCAAGACTCCGAGACCCCAAGACTCCAAGACTCCAAGATACTTGTTGGGGGTTCGTTGTGTGTTCGCTTGCGATAAATGCTCGGTCAGCCGGAACATTTCATCTTTATTGGAGATGAAGGGGAATATTTTATTATTAATGTGCTTGTGTTAATTGCCCAAGGCGATGAAGGCGATTCAGATGGAGAGATTGTGAGATGGAGATGATGTCTGTTGCAGTGGAAAGCCAGCTGTGGAATCCAAACAGAAAAATTAGCTATGAAAACCGCCGCTTGATAGACTTGATCACGGCACAAGGAACTTAGGAACTTGGGATGGGTTTGGCTTTATTATGGATGGGCACTTCTAGAGACCTCTGGAAGCATTGTTATGGCCTTCAGTCCATCTAGTGTCCAGGTGGGCTCTCCCCTTCGATAACAACGGCTTTCCCCAATGCACTGAAAGCTTTCTCTGGATGCTCCTCAATGCTCAAAGAATCTCAACAGAGGGGAGAAATAAGTCTTTGGGCAGCAGATCGAAGTTTCGATCAGCAAATATGCGCATGTCACGTTCCACTTTAAGATGTTCAAAATAAAATACTGTCAGTATACACACACACAGACTAACACACAAATGTTCCAAGAACGAAATACTAACATTATCATCTCATTTTTAGAAGTGAGTAGCGCTCGGCATCTGAGTATTTGTGTGTGTATCTGTGTATGTGACCCAAATTCTGGGGGGAATGTCATCAGCATTTTTGATGTTTTGATGTGTCAATGTTACTTCATAAAAGTGTTCCACTTGGCGTTTCCGACTTAGATTAGTTTCGTTCGCTCGCAGACTCACAGAGTCTGTAGTTTTTTGTTCGCTCCAAAACTGTTGCCCACACGAGAAAATATATGGCATATATCTATACTCGTATATTAATATGCACGATCATTGAAAAATGTACTCGTCCACACATTTGTAAATGCATGTGTGTGCGATAAATGTATATGCCGTCCGCGGCACTTAACGAGCAAGAGCCAGCCCATCGCTAGAAATATATGTAAATTTATTATACTCGGTACTCGAAAAATGTATAGGGGTATATTAGGTTCGTGTAGGTGTCGTTTGCCACCCCATAAGGTCCATCCCAACATACTGACGGCCTGGAGAAGCCCTTCACTTTCACGCCATCTAGCGGAGTGAGCGAGATACAACGACCGGAGAGAGAATGTTCCGTACTTTGCATACTTTGTAGTCTGTAATTATCAGAATAAAATTTACTAAAAACACACTGGAAACACCCTATTTTTGTGGATACACTCCCCTTACCACAGCCAGGCCTTACCCCTAGCCAGCACCACGGTTGTACCCTGCGTGTTGTCACGAACAATTTATGCGCTCTGCTTGTTTCGTACATTTCTCATCTTGTCTTGTCCATTTTTAATTTTTGTTGGCTTGCCTTGGGCTTTTGGTTTCTCGCGTCTTCCACGCCTTCCCAATGCCATGAATACTATGTACTTATCAGAATGCTTCAGCTGCATCTTGAGCAGTGCTTTGGTATTATTTTATAGATAAAAACAAATCAATCTGTCCTTTTTGCGAGGACTCGCAACGTTTCGACTGCCTTTTCGCTTACCTTAAACGAAACCTAACTCCAAGTTTATTCTGTTCTCTTCAGAATGTGGTGGACCATCACTGGAAACTTTGGAAACATTCTGCCAATCGACTGGTCCAAGTCGTATACCCGTCAGATGCACATGCCCACACTCAACCTGGGCCAGAATCACACAAAGCAGCAGCAGCAGCAGCAGCATCAGCGCAATCAGCACCAGCTCCAGAAACACCAGCACTCGTATCCACACACTCCAGGCGGCGACGAGTTTAACGATCTGGCCAGCGAGGACGAGGCGGTAGCTAACGACTTGGACATGCACGCGCTGATCCTGAACGGCCTGAACGGGGACATCGACGACCAGCCCATCAAGACGGTCGAGGAGGTCATCAAGGAGATTGACGACATCATGGACGAGGCGGAGAGTCCCTTGGATGAGCCCGACACCTGCGAGTCGGAGGTCATAGAGAAGGCTCGCGAAGTGCTTGGGGCGCCCCTGTACGCAGAAAGTAGGAACACAAATCGAAGTCAATTTGCTTGAAACTAATGTATATGAATTTCCAAAAATTTCCAAAAGAGCTGCAATATCTCAGCACAACACAGTTGAACGAGCTGTACATGGAGATGGAGGTGCTGATCCAGGAACTGAGCGAGACCCTGATCAACGAGCTGGCGCTGCGCGATGAGCTCGAGTACGAGAAGGAGCTAAAGAACTCATTCATCTCCCTGCTGCTGGCCGTGCAAAACAAGCGTCGACAATACCACGTTGAGAAGAAGCGTGGCAAGTTCCAGGGTACGTTACGGACACCTTTTTGTCCTGCCACTTGTGCAGTGTAGGGAGATACACAGCCCATACACAGCCGAAAGCGTTTCCAACTCATTTTTGTGGCCTTTAAGTAGTATTAAGAGTCCCCCTCTTTGGAAAACTTCAGATCCATCGTTCCCATGTTAGCTTTAGAGTTTGTTACGTCTAGAGTTTGCTCGTCTACGAGATAACTGGTAAAAAACTATTGTTAAATACTAGATATCTGCATGGCTCCATTCGAGACGTATGTAAATCCAATAGAATGCATTCGAATTGAGTTGAGCTGCGTTTCACAGACCTCCGGCATTGAGTGGTATGAGTTAGAATGAAGGGGTGCACAAAATGAACTGAAAGACAGACGAATTACTCGAATTTTTGTGAGCGTACTCGGGGTATACTCACAGATTCACACTGATTGCTGTCCAAATTTGCACGCAGAAAACAAAGCCCTCACTCTCACTGATTCAAGTCGTGCCGCTTATATATATATGTATATTATTCTTACTTGCTAATAACATTGATTGACGTCTACAGGTCCCGAGCCCAAATACTTGACCACTGTTATTCCGTATCACCTGGAGAATGGTACGCCCAACAATCAGTCCCTGCAGGTCCTGATTAAGAGTAAGTTCAAGAGAGCACAGTAATCGTTGCAGCATTCCTTTAATGATTCTCCCTCCCGCAGTACTCAAGGCCATAAATGAAGACAGCCCCACGGTGCCGGCTCTTCTCACGGACTACATACTGAAGGTTCTCTGCCCCACATAAGCGATGCAACTGCTAAGGAACCCAATCTATCGCTTTATCTCTCTGTCTGTGTTTATACAACTATACCGTAAATCTATATACATACATACGTGCATATAAATATTATAATTTAACGATTAGATTTTATTCTAAACGATTATTTTAATTGCTATCCGTTTCTGCAAACACTTTCTCAGCCAATGAAAATGCTTAGAAGATAGCCGATGAGATTTCCATATATAGATCAAATATGTAACAAATATGTAACACATGTAACACATACATACATACATATATAGACGTAAATATCGAATTAAATATTTGCGGAAAGTGTGCTAGACATAATTGGCCAGTCCTCGCCACGGCGACTATTCTCACTTCTCTCGAATTGAATCCGCTTGGAATCCTCTACAGCCAGTAATATTTACACTAAATCGAGTCATATTGTTAGAGAGCAGATTCCAACTAAGCTTAATATATTTACAAATATACACAAATGTATCTTTATGTCTAAGGAGGGGAGTGGCAAACTATCTCTATTTCACAGATTGCACAGATCACAGAGATCGCAGAGATTGCAGAGATTGCAAAGAGGATGTATATACTTATAAACTTATTGCTTAGTTCATATTGATTCTCGTTGTATTGATCGATCCAAGCGGGACTCTCGTTGTCCGGCAGCAAATCCCTAGCCTAGCTTGTACCATATGTAACTTATATGTATAGATTGTAAGTTGTGTATGGCCGCAGACCTCTAGCTGGACAGGGACCTTTCCATATGCCGCCGATTCCACATGTGTTCGTCGTGAAATTATATAAACCTTAGCGTCAAATTTGCATCGTTTGAGACGGGATTTAGGCTCAAGAGATTGTTTTCGCATCAATTTATGTTTTTATATACATTATTTAAGCGTTTTTGTTTTTTTTTTTTTGCTCATGGCCATAAAACGCGTTTTGTTTTGTTCCAAACAAAAGATATGAAAGGGATTAATATAATTTTAATTTGCATAGGAAACGCTGTGTTATTTACTTTTACCAAGCAAGCATAAATACAACTAATAAATAAATAAATAAAAACTACAAATAAAAACAAAAGAAAGAAAAATGTAGTTAAAAAGTCAGTCTGGCTCATAGTACTGTTATTTTTATTACGAGGCCTATTTTTTCTTCTTTAATTATTAAGCTACTTTCACACAAAACAAAGAATCCAAAACAAAAAATATATGAATAAATAAAAAATACAATTATATAAAGGTGGCATCGTCAAGTCCAACAAGAACAACATTTATATCATGTATTACATTTCACGAAGAGTAAAAAAAACCAAAGATAAAATAAAACGGTGACAGAATCCCCATTGGGGCTCGCCGGAGCTTGTCCACAGTCTTCGGTAGAGGACGCCAGTCGCTATTGAGCATCGTTCATTGTTCTCGGAGAGAGGAATAATTCAATACATCACATCTAATGCAAATCTTAGGTACCTTTGTTAGTAAACAATATGCATAAATGCCTATATATATAGATATATACAAAAATGACAAACACACAGAGAAACTACATAAATGTTTAAGATTCTATATAAACCTATGTATATGTGAACAATACATACGTACATATGTTGTCACGCTTTATAATAATAAAAGAAAAAACAAAAAGCAAACGAATGGATATTTACTAAATTGCACGTGGAATATGGCTCTTCTTCTTGGGTCGCCACTGTTGCTCCGCATGCGAAAATCAAAACGAGCAAACAAATTTCAAAAATTACTATTCTACCTGGTACTCAGTTCGGTAAGGTCTTAATATAACTTAATTTACTTTGATTTTAAGACCTATTAAAAGCATCAAACGTTATTTTTTCGGTCTTTCCCTTATGATTATCTTCTAAAAGAATGATGATTTATGATAAAAGTTCTTCCACAAAGACTCTTCCACCTTAAATTACTTAAAGAAATCATAGAAAAATGGCCCTGTCTCGTCTAACGGCTTAGTACTGTAAATATTGCCCCAATTTTCACTGAAATCGCCGTTACGCCACTTCTCGCCACTTCAGATCTTGAAAACGAAAAATTGGCAACATTAATCTTAGCACCAAGCAACAATTATGGGCCTTATTAGGAATTATATTTTCCATTTCCATCCATTGATAATACCATATATTTTGCTCGATGTTACACTGTTATGTGTTTTTATACAAATAAAATCAGTTAAAAATGGAAATTTTGAATGACAGTAAGCCGGAATGTACTATTTATGGGCGCTGTTGGAGTAGAAATGAAAACGTGTTTTTATCTAATTATTAAACAATCAAATGACTACCGAGTATAGAGTTAGTAAGTTTTAAAATCCATATAATCGACTTTCATTTGACTGAGTTAACGAGATTAAATTTGTCTTTTTGAATTTAGCCGGCTGGCACTTTCTCGCTAGTTTGTCTCCATTTTTTTTGTGCCTGCTTTTCTTTCTGTTGACGAAAGATAGAATATTTCTACATTCTGACCGTGCCCAGAATATACACTTTTTGCTTTTTCAGTATGTATCGTTGCCTTTCCAGTATTAATCGGCTATTTATTTGCTGATCGTAGTACTCGTCAGCAAAACGCCTGCTGCAAAGGTTTCCGTCGATTGAAATACAGGCATGCATTTTTATCGTTTACAAATGAATATCATCCCTGATTCGATGGTAAATTTGGCTGATCAGAGTACCATGCTTTGGCCCATGGTCAAAATAAAAATCCGTTTCTTAGAGCGCATCATTGTGCGATTCAATAGTAAATAGTTTCATAATGCGCTGTTACACGCATTGAGGGTAAATTTTTTTACTGTGCTGGTTAGTGCCTGTCGTTTTTAGTAACCTTCAACTCTGTACATTGCATTTTGTGCTGTTATTGGCGTTCCGAGTGCTGTTTGGCGCAAATGGTGTTAATGGCAAAAAATTTTGCGCTCTATGGCCGATAGCTATCGATAGGCAAGGCTGTCGATAGTTTCCATCACTACGACTAGCCTAGCCTATCCATAGTTTTTTTTTTGTATCCAAATCCAACCGTAAAATAAGTTTAAACAAATCATATAGACATAAGTTTCATTTTTTTTCCTTTGGTGTACCATTAATTTATTTTTTAAGTGCGCATTCAATAAGAAAATGTCATCGCGAAGGTAAATCCAATAAGAAATACGACCATGTACTTACACACACACCCGCACGCCCTCACGCATACACAGGCGAGTGTGCATGGCATATGTACACACGTTACACTCGCCGTCTCCACCGCCCAGGGCCCAACACATTCGTTCACACGCACACTGGAACGCACACACGGCACACGCTCCCAACTGGGCTATTTACATATGTATAAGTATATACAAAAGGCAAAAAGAAGCAGAAACAACATTTTTGAGATAAAAAGTGCAACAAAGTGCAAGAGAATTGCCTCCCGCCCCATCATCAGCAATGGGAAAGAAGCAGGGGCATCCCAATGAACTGTTACTCTTACAGCTGTTGCTGGGGCTGGCGTGGGTCCGACACGGTTTGGGGTACTGAATCGAATCAAATCGCCCATGTAGTGAGATTGGGGAAGGGAGTGAGAATGAGGTTTGATGGAATAGCATGTACATATGTATGTATGTAGATACAATATTATTCAGGATATGAACGATCAGCAGTAAATAAACAAACGACTGACTCTTTCACCATGCTGATCCTTTGTTTGCCCGCGCAGATGGTTCCACCCAACGATATCTGGCATCGAAGCTGAGAAATTGCTACAGGAAGAAGGTTTTGATGGCTCGTTTCTTGCACGTCTCTCCTCCTCGAATCCAGGCGCCTTCACGCTCTCCGTTCGCCGTGGCAATGAGGTTACACACATCAAAATCCAAAACAATGGCGACTTCTTTGATCTCTATGGCGGTAAGTGGTATCCTCCAAGTGCTATCAAAGGAATTTTCTAACCTTCCCCGACCTTGCAGGTGAAAAGTTTGCCACACTGCCGGAACTGGTACAATATTATATGGAGAATGGGGAGTTGAAGGAGAAGAATGGCCAGGCCATTGAGCTGAAGCAGCCGCTGATATGTGCAGAGCCCACCACGGAAAGGTGAGTCCCAGTTACATACGTTCTCTTACATGGTATGGTATGGGCTTTGGAACTACACCTGTGTGTTTTTGATCACCGAAGTAATGTGCAGATGTTGCCCCTGCACCCAATACAGTGCCTATGACAAAAATACTGTGAGTCCTGGGCGAACTCTAATGGTTCCTTAATGTGCGTCCGCGCAAGGCAGATGCTCAACAATTTATTCAAAATATTTAAATGCAAAATGATTTATGTACATATCTACATATACATATGTATATTCCGACTAACGCCTAAATGAAATATATATTCAAATGCAAATGGGAAAGCCTCTCCCCCAGCTTTTCATAATTGATATCGATGATTTGTGCAGGGCCGTGACCATCCATCCCTTTCAAGTGATTTGTTTTTGATTTGCTTACGCCTCTTTTTCTAGGGCCCGTCCTAATCTGACAGCGAACAGCTGTTCTGTGAGAAATTTCAATTATACTTTGATGCAATTGTGTCACGCGTCTTCGATCTGTGAAATCGGATACGATACTCGTACTCGTAGTCGTAGTCGTATTCCGGAGTAAATAAACACTTGACGAATTATTTACTATGTTGTTTATGAACGAAAAGACGCACACACACACACACATGTCCACACATGTATGGCAGACGACTCGCTTTCTGCTGATGCGCCCGCTGTTATGTGCACACACATACATAAGTGCGCATTGCACTTAACAGTTAATAACTGTTAATGCAATGCTGTCCATGGACTGTTGTTGATGCACGTTTGCTAATGGGTTTTCTGGCTGTTGCTCAGGAACTTGTCGAATTTATCGTAGGTGTGTGCGGCTTTCTGGATTCAATTTGAAATCAAATCATGATAGAGCTTTTTTTTTTTAATTGTATTTAATTGTATGTTTTAAGCTACTTTAATTACTCTGTGGAACGAAATCGAATCGAAACCATATATTTCTGATAGACTAGGGGCTCTAAAATTTATAGACTAGGAAGGTTTTTTTATGGATAGGGTTTGTTTGGTTAAATTTTTTTTTTACATACAACAAATTTTTGATGAACTTTGCAATTATGGTAAAGATAGTGAATGTTGTTATTAATCGGCCTATTAAACGTTGAAGCTTCAGCTTACCGTCTGGGAAATATTAAGCTTTCAAATGCAAATTTGATACTCTTTTAATAAATAAAGTCGAAGTTTCTATAAAACTTTACATTTGATACCTTAAGATTATCCAGATTGCATACTTTCGTTGGCTGTTCAGCTACAATGATCAGAAATCCCCTACAAGAGGCAAGCAAAAACCATTTTGCTCCTGCTGCAGATTTGAAACAAATTTGTAATTTGGAGACCAGGTTTTAAGACGTTCGAAGAATTAGAGAGATTATAATTAACTGGTTAAAAAACCAGGGATGTCCAGGGTTGGACTTTTCCAGGCAAAACTTAAATTGACTGGAGGAATATTTTGTTGTTAGACGAGTCCAAGACTTTTTTTTTTTTGGTCGTGGATGCCGTTAGTATGATAGATTACCGTGGTTATCTGAATTCTCTACAAAATATACTTTCAAAACTGTTAAACACGGCGGTTCTTCAAAAATTCGTGGGTCCGTTGTTCGATCATTCCAGCAAAAAAAAAAAAAAAAAAAAAAAATCACCCAATTTCACTACTATTATTTTTCCTATTATGTTCCACATTTAAATTTTTTCCTGCAAATTTTGCAAACACTTAAATAAAGAACAATATTTCAGAGACGAAATCAATGAGTACTCTTCTGATTTGTTCGGGATGCAAGTCAAGTTATTTATGTTAAGAGTAGAAAATGAACTACACTTAAAGTTAAAAGTAAGTAAATCTTCAACTGTAATCACAAACAAGTATCTCAAAACAAAAGAGACGAGAGATACTAAACAATAAACATTATAAAATTAGATGTAAACTATATAAGAGGAGAAGGTACAATGAATGCGTAAAATCGTTGATCTTTCGTTATTCTTTGGTTGACACAGAACTTTCATTGTAATTTATGCTTTATGTGCTGTAATGATTTTATGGGGGTTGTTTTAAGGAACGTCGCTTACCATTACTATTACTATTGCAAACAGAGCTCGCCATGTTTATAATTCCACGTAGGGGCAGACCCACTCTCGGGACGCTCATATACCAGGGGCTCACACCTCCGCCTAGGTGGTTTCCCGGAGGAGCCCTAGGGACCGAGAAAGGGCGGCAGCCAGCGTAGGATCCGCCTACTATCGACCGACTTAAAAAAACCAAGAGGCATGGAGTTAGAAAGATAAGATCACCACCTTAATCGAAAGCCTCTTCTTTAGCGCACCAAATGGCTGAAACGCTAAGCAGTCCAAAGTTCGAAGACCGTGCCGGACGCGGTCTCGAAGCTGTTCACTAGTCAGAGGCACATACGCCAGTGTACGAGAAACAGCTGATTTCAGATGGGCAGCCCGCAGAAGAGGGCAGCCGATCTCAGCAGCCAGGAGACCCGGCTATAGAGAGGCAGATACGCAGACTTCGCCGAAAGCTGCCGAAGATCGGTGAATGGAGACGCAAGACTGAGCAAAAGCAAGACAGCAAAGATGATCTGCTCTTGAGCCTCAGGAAAACACTAAACCAACGCGTAGGAGATGAAAACATTATTTTAGTTTGCGAACTTGACCATTAAACGTTATCTATCGATCAAAAGATATATTCAAAATGTTGTTATTCTAAAGCTTCTAGAAATTGTAGCGCCGTGTTCGTGAGCTGTCTAAAGTTTTCATGAAAATATCTGATTTCGTTTAGAAGTTATTTTTGGACCGAAGGCCCCACTGTGCGTCGCCAATATCAGGAGATTTCAGCGCCTGGGCTACGGAATGGATGTCCACCACAACGAATGCCAGGGGCCGTGTCCTGGTGGTTCATAAAATCGATGGTTCCAACCCTCGAGGGGGCACTACAAGGAAGCAACTCTGGACATACCCACGGCCATACCCGCCCATGATCAGCGGTGCAAAACTGGAGGAGATCGTCAGGCACCAAATCCCAGCGCAGGATACGTAGGTAGATAGGACCGCTGACACGGGGCACCGTGAAATACAATGCATGATGGAATCCTGCGCCTGGACTTCCAACAGGAGCCCAGATTGCCCAGGAGTCGCGGTCGCGGTCGTAAAAAAACCCTCGCAAAGACGGAGTGCACCATGAACGAGGCCATGAAAACCATAAGTGGTTGGCTAAGCCTGGTTGGGCTCGAACTTGCCGAACACGAAATTGAAGCGATAGCAGGAAACATGTGGAGACGGCGAGGATAACCGTAGGAGGAGTCTCCATTGTGTCAACACGAGCCATAACGTACATGGGAGTCATGCTTGACACCCGACTATTATTTAGAGAGCACCTGTAGGAGACACACGGCATCTTTATGACAGTGTCTCGAATGATGCTAAACCAAAGAGGCCCAAAGTCAACGAGCAGGACACTCCTTATCAACGTTGCAAAGTCTTCCATCCTCTACGCAGCGCCGATACTCAGGATGGGCTCAGGATACGATCGTCAAAGGTTACATCAAGGGAATGGAGTCAGACTTCAGACTTGAAGCCCTTCGGGTCAGTTGATCACCAGCCGCATACCCCCCGTCGAACTCGCAGCGATGGAAGTCAGTGAAAGCCACAAGGAGAGGAAAGTCGCCATCACACAGGCAGACGTTAGAACGGCTAGGGCCAGGGATAAATGTCTGAAGAACTCTCAGTAGAGATGGGGTAGTGTGGTATCTGGTCGTTGGACCCACCAACTATTCCCCAACATTGCAGCAAGGATAAACCGGCGGCATGGGAACTTACGTTCGGATTTACGCAGGTTCTTAGCGGACATGAGTGCTTCAAGGAGTAGCCACATCGCTTTGGCCACGAGGAGGACGCGCTATGCACCAACTGTGGAATAGCAGAGAACACCCTGACCACATGCGTCAGATTCGTAGAAGCCCGCGGACGAGCAGAAGGCATCCTAGGTGTGCCCTTCACAGTGGAAGGTCTGGTACTTGCAACGGATATCGCGACGAAATTGTGGTGGCAGGGACGCATTCTTAGCCAGCCTCCTGGAAAACGAATAGAACGTTAGGCTGTGGCCCCGTTTTTATCGGCTAAAATGATTTCTACTAGAAAATAATATTAAACATTTTGGAAATCACAAGAAAAGGAATTGGTTTTCTTCCAAATATGGGCCATTTGGATCACTGTGCATCGCATTGTTCATTTCCTTATTGCTGTTACCTGTCATTGCTATTGATATTTTTATATTGGATCTCTATTTACTGTACATATTTTTGCCTGTTGTCCAACTCAATCTCCAGCTCCTTCTCCTTCTAAGTCCATCCATATTTTATACGTGTCTCTTAGTCCCCTCCCTCTCTAAGTGGATATCTTATTTTGACTGTCATCGTTTGTCTCGTTTCGTTTCAAACCCTTTAATTTCATTCAATCTCATTCAATTCCGTTTTTTTCGTGAGCTGCATTTCAAGCATACTAACGGTCAGCCACCTCGTTTGCTGATGTCCACGCCCGTTCACTCTGTACATTGCACATACATATGTACATGCATATGTCTACGGACCGCCTCCTCGGGCAGTCTATATTTGGTCGGGTCTCCTCTCCACCGCCCTTCTCAGGCAGAGCTCGAATTGCCTTGATCAAACCCGGCTACCGGGGAGTACCCGCTCCAAGCTATATGCATACATTACTATGACCAATTCGTACATTTGCTAATGATTTAAAATCTGTGTGGCTGCCGTTGGAGGCTACCTTCCTTCTCATTCAGAGTTATGAAATGCAACATTTAGGAAACGGTAGCAAATGATTTCTTATAGGACCATGCTAAGTTCTGGAAAAGAACACGAAGTTTTCACAAGTTGAAAAGAATATATTCTCGATTTTATTGGCTATAATAAAAGTATACATACATACATATATCGACTATATTTCGACTCGCTTAAAACATTGCGTACAAATTCTAGAGCTTCAGTTGGATCTGGAAATTCTTTCGGAATCCCCGCAAGTTCGCAATATTATCATGCCAATTGTTTAGAATGAGATTCTCCATTTTGCATTGTTGGTTTTCTTTATACCCCATACTTAAAAAGAATAAAGGGGTATATTAGATTTGTGGTGAAAGTGGATGGGTGTAACACCCAAAAGGAAGCGTTTCCGACCTCATAAAGTATATATTTTCTAGATCAGCATCAATAGCCGAGTTGATATAGCCATGTCTGTCTATCCGTCCGTCGTGAACTCCTAGATCTCAGAGACGATAGAACCAAATTTTCTATCCATACTCCTATGATATCACACTATAATATCAAATGTTTCCACCCCCACAAAGAACGAAAGATACGGGAAAACTAACAACTCAGAATCATAGCGATTGACCATATCTAGCAGATTGGCGAATCTGAATCAGATCGGATTATTATAGCCCAAGGAACCGATGAAACTGCAGTGGCTACGCAATGCCATCAAAGCGCTTACTCATTTTCTGTCTCTCTCTCACACACTCTTTATCGTGCAGTGTGTGCCCTCTGGCGGAGGCATACTGAGGAGGAGGCTTAATACCACAGATAGGGACTTCAGGAAAGAATTTTTTAAAGATCTCCAGGATGAAACTTGGGATGCACCAAATAAAAACCTGTAAAGCTCTCAAACCACTTACTTTCCGCACAAAGTAAGTCAAGTCAATGAACGTGATAAATCTAGGTGTTTTTGAGGATACGACAAGTATAGATAAAACTGTACAAAAGTGATAATGAAGGAGTTTCGTATCATTTCATTCCTTGAATTTCATTCTGTGCCCTCCCAAATACAAGACCCACAAACAGGTACTCATTTTTGCTCCCCGTCATGTACTGTTCATGACGTTAACAGTTCCATCAGCCAGCGCCCCACAAGCCCCTTTGTGACGTTTTCTGGGTCGGCCCGTCTGGCTTGGTTATTTTTAAGGCGCTGCGACCTGAGCTCGTTTATTTATAGCTGCAGAGGGTTTTGTCCAGTAATACTTAAGTCCGGAAATATATAATTTTGATTTGCTCTCTTAAAACGTCGATTGACGTCAAGGGAGGGAGGGTATGGGATGACATCGAATGAAATTCGATTGGGCTGTTATTGCGAACATAATTGGTAGCCAACGTGGGTCGGAAGAACCACAACTAAAACTTGATAGTAAATTCTATAAATACATATGTGGACATATTTACGGGTAGCATTCTTTATAAGGTGTAAGCGGGATCGGTATTTTTTTCGCACGATTATGTTTGAAGATAATCAATACAATATAATAGCCTTTTGATAAATAAATCAGTTTTAACCATGCTGGACGAACAAAAAATTAGAATGGCTTGCCTTGGACCGTTCTGAATGAAAGTGGATCCCCGACGTGAGACACTTTCTCGATGTGCGACCTTCTCTCTTTCAATTTCGCTGGGGCAATCCACAATCCACAATCCAATCCAATCCCCATTCGCATTCATTCGCATTTAGGTGCCCCCAACAGGCATTGATCTTGACCTTTGGTCGAATTAGAATTCCGATTGGAAAGCGAATGGAAAATCATTCGATGAGATGCAGCTTCTAGCAGCTGCTGCTGCAGCTATTACAATTTCTGTTTATTTACTTGCTCATTTAATTGTGGCAATTAAAGATGATAATTGCTCGTTTGCTTTAGTTTCGCCGGCTTTCTTCGACTGCTTTGCCGACCCGAGCAGTTGCTCGGTCTGAGCTTCCTCGGAAAAACAAATCTGACGATCATCAATTATATTCTCAAGCTGTGTTCTGGCGTTTTGAATAGTGCCTCACCTACTCCATCACTGCAACCCACAGCCTCCATTACCGCATCGCACCGTACCGCACCGCATCGCAGTTCCCATCTATCTATCCGATTTTGAAGTGCCTGAAATGTTAAATGATTTCAATTTTCACCATTAAGACAAGCCTACAAATGGCCGACAAATTATGCCGTGCACGTTGAGCTGTGGCTCTTAGACGTGTATCTCGATCTCAGCTCAACTTCCCCCTCGTTTTTTTTTTGTATCTATGTATATTTATATCTAAGGCAGCAGCACGCCGAGAAGCAGCTACAGCTGAAATAAATACTCTATAGAAATATACGTAAATAAACTTTATTGTGAAAATATGTGTACATATATGTATACACTCCCACACACTGTCCGCTCTCGATTGGACAGACCCCTGAGGAATTCCATCAGCTACATACCTCCAACATAAGACGGAGAGGTCTCATCTCCACGACATATCCCCGTGAGCTATGATCCGTCCGATCAAGCTGTCACCCTACGACTAGACACTGATTATACAGACGCCACTTGGGTAATTACTCAACCCGACTCGACTTAATGAAAACTGTACTTCGCCGTGCTTCCCCCGTACCAGAATCCCACTCCCAATCAAACTGAAGTGTTTTCGAAACGAAACTAAACTAAAACTATACTTATAAAACATACAATTCGCTGAGTGTGGATCGTGACGGGTAGTTACGCTGCGAAAATACAACGGGTATATTTTGTTGTACAATTTTAGTCCCATTGATTCGTTGACTTTGAATGACTAAAGTTTTTTAATTGAACTACACTTAGAGAACAATTATTCCTGAAATGTTTAGTCTAATCCAACTGAAAACATACACAAAAGGTATACATACGTATATATCGTAGTCCCTTCCTATAAAAATAAACATTTAAAGGAATTTTTGCCATTTCGAAGAGAGTAAACCGAGTCTAGTGGATAAACTGAGCAGTCGAACACGAGTCTCTATTACATTAAAGGGATCGGGTGAACTGAAATCAGTGACACTTGAGTTGGGATTGGTATTTCGTAGTCTCGAATCGCTCACTGATCTTTGAGCTTTGGTGGGTCTAGTCTGACATTTCTCCAAATAGCTACAATCTTTCCTGAGGAATTTCTGCAGTTTTTATTCCTTCTTTTTTCGACTCGAACTGAACTTTGGACATACTGTATCTTCATAGTATGCACTCGTACGCATCCATAGGTCTGTACGTGTCATACGTATGTACATATGTATGCACATTCGTATGTACGTGGGTCTTAATGTTCAATCGTTATATTTAGTATCCTTAACTGCCCAGAGCATGACAATTTAAAGCTCGCATCACGAACGTCTGCGACTGGGCGGCAACCGCAAATGCGACTTTCAGGCAATTATTTATTCAGGTAAATCCCTCGCTTAAATAACCGTCAAAGAATAAGAAGCACAAAAAAGCCCCAAATGAGGGATCAGAGAAATGAAATACGGAATAACACAGGAAAGGCCGACAGTATTTTGCTGGGCAATAGCGAAATATAGAAATATTTTGGGAAGACTAGAAAATATGCAATAATAAACATTGAATTTTCTCCAGCAAGTATGGAATTATCCAATATATGCGGCTCTTTCTCGGTTCATCGTCCTCCTCCAGGGTCACACAATCCCACAGTAAATACATTTCCCTCTTACTTTCATAAATAGTTGGAATTTGTAACAGATCTAATTTGACTACAGATCTGATCTACTTGGCTTAAGGCTAAAATAATAAAAATAGCCGTGAATCCCCGGCCGATTTATGGGCTGATCTGGTTTGGAAAGTGCTACGTGCAAGACACACGTATGCCCCAACGAATCACTGAGTATATGTGTATTTAAATACATATGTTACAGTTATCGTAAATCCCGAGGGATATGTGGTTAAACAGAATGTGAACAATTCGCGATGATGAATGGGCGTGTGGAACTGTATCGTAAATTTCGGAGTGCAAATATCGATAAAGTATCTAAATACCTGTTAAAGGTCGCCCCAGTTCATACTCTGACGAATATATGTACAACTCGGTGCCACGAGAGAGCGATCGCGAACGCTATTCATGTTCTAATGATAATTCCTGCACTCCGATCGCTCCCCATTCCACCCAATCACCAATATTCTAGCTATTTCCGTCCGTTGAATATCTTTCTCTCTCCCTATCATGTATATTCTGAGTCGGAAACCCTTCTACCCTCTACACGAATTCGATTTACCCCTATTCTCTTCGAGTATCGGGTACGAGGTATGGTGTTAGGTACTCAAAATGATATTTTTCTAGATAGGTATGCCAGATAAATTTGATATTTTCATATCGGAAAACGATAACAAAAATGTGTTTATGAAATGTGTGATGATGAAGATGATCTTTGCTAGTTTGAAATAGGATGATGATGAACGTCGGAATATGACGATGAGCGAACGAGACTCTCTCGTCAGAAGAAAAACCCCCCGGAAGGGATCAATTAACGAATATGCGAGTGGCATAGTCAGAGCAAAGCAAAAAATGGTTAAGAGCTACGTTAACTGCTTTACGCTAGATAAGAAATCAGTTCTAGTCAATGCTTAGAAGATAATTTACGGGGGCGCGGCCGCTTTGTTGACTGCATGAAAAATAGGGTGCAATAAAGCATAGATAAATATATAGGCATAGACATGTAGACATAGTATAAGTGGAATCCATCAGGAGGACACAGTGCAATGCATGGTTTTTTCATAGGGACTTGACACAACTTGAGGTGTAGTGCAATGCGAGCTGTTTTTCACTTAAATTTTAATTTCGTGCTAAGAAGGAAAGGAATGATTAAACACGTTTAAATCAACTATTTCCAATCAGATAATAAACAAGTATAAATGGAAAGTAGAGGTAACTGTGTGAATGTATAATAACCGTATTCTTTAGCCAAAAGTAGT
Source organism: Drosophila persimilis (assembly GCF_003286085.1). NCBI lineage: Eukaryota > Metazoa > Arthropoda > Insecta > Diptera > Drosophilidae > Drosophila > Drosophila persimilis. The sequence goes on along the minus strand of NW_020825308.1, from coordinate 23,995 downwards.
GTCGTTTCAGGGATTAAAAGTGGCCGGATTCTCGCGTATTAATGTAGCTAGTAGCGCAGTTTCGTCTTTTAAGACCCTACTTACCTTTTGGGCCATTCCTGCCCCTTTTCTAAAAATTATTGATCAATCAAAATGTATAAGTATGTATAGATCTTGCGAAAACATATCTTTTCTTTAAAAGCCCACAGCTGGTCCAATATCGATAAAAGATTAAAAAAAAGTGTCGATAGTCCGGATATTTTATTGGTACTTAATGGAATCCATCATTTCGATGATCGAGTCCTTCTCTCATCGCGAGTAGTGCGAAGAGAGGGGGCAGCTGAGGAGCACGTGCTCGGCGTCTTTAAATTACCTCAGGTCTACCTTAAATTCTCCAGGTTTCATAATTTTCGTGTGTATTTCTGTTTCTGTTTCACTTCCAGCGAAAAACCGATGACGAAACGATGCAAAATGGTAAACAAAAAAATAGTTAAACTTCGTCATAAAAGCTCATTCCACCCGCAGGTAGATTGTGGGCAGGGGGGGTGAGACGTGTGGAGGTGTATCTAAGATCGCACTTCGGATCGATGGGGCAGTCGCACGTCGTCCAATTTTGATGGTGAAAAAAATGCGTGGCACGTCCGCTCCTCTGACGTCTGTGCTGTAAGAGAGCTAGGCCAGCACTAGTGCCATCTCTTTCGCTCGCCACCTCAGCCCCTCCCCTGCTCCTTTCTTGCCTAAATGGCCGTCAGAATTGTGTTGTTCGGTTTCAATTTCATTTCCGCTGGCAGGCAATGTACTGTGCTTAAAGCTTCGTCTTACAAGCCAACACACATCAAGAAATTACCATTTTTAGATTCGAATTAATTCTCTGCTTGCCTTTCGAAGCATATACAGATACATACATACATATGTATGTATGTACATATATTCAGAATCTGATTCGGATTCTGATTGCGGGGAGGGTGATTCATCGGGAGTGTGTAACAAGACAGTTACAGTCATCACTCATAAGCATCAAGCACAAGGTGGCTGGACAGTTAAAGTGCAGGCCGTGCACTCACACTTTCTAGACAACTTTCCACAAGCAAGCAGTTTAGTTAGCCTTTCAAATAGCCTGACAACTGCTGCAGTGCACGCAAGCAGTGCGATAAGCAGGAACAAGCAGGTCTCCACACCCACACCCGCACTCACACCCACACCACAGCCAAACACTTTGACTTTTGGAACGTATTTTGTTTTGCACATTGAAAAAAAAAAACCCAATAAACAACAACCCCTAACAACGACAGGGCAACGATCAGCGGCATGGGGCGGAGGAGCTGTGGATGAGGAAGGGTTAGCCCGCGCTGCGGTGATTTAAAACAAAAGCGCTGGACACAGCCAGGGAAGATTCATTCATACCCAAGCCCGAGTGCGAGTGCGAGTGCGAGCGGTTAGAACACTCACCAACTCAATTCAAGCGATCTCCAACAGCAAAGTGTGCGAGGAGAGACGAGAGCAGATACAAAGAGCGACGCAGCGACGGAGAGCGAGGTGTCAGAGCAACGCAGCAGAGACAACGTCAAGAACGAGGCAAAAAGCTTTAGACCCAGCAGCTGGAGCTTCATTCTCGAGTTGCGGTTCAACGGTTTAGCACACGCACAACAAGCAAGAAGCCGACAGCATCGGCAGCAAGCGTAAAGTACTGTAAAAATCGTGTTCGTTGTGTAAAGATCGGTCAAGCAGTCCAAGCAGTTTAGTGGAGCGGCTAAATTTTGCAATCCCAGTAAAGTGAATTTCCTGCCGCGAATTATGCCTTCGGCCACATTTGTCCTCGAACATTTGATGGCGGCACAAACTCGTCTGGACGAGGCCCACAGAGCAACACCAGCGGCTCCCACATCCGCATCCACCTCCACAGCCCTGGCCACTCAAGCAACGAGCAAAGTCGATTCGTATCAGAAGAAATTGTTATTGGCTTTGAAGAAAATTGTGCAATAAACAAAAGCAAACTCTATTCGAAAATACATGCATTTTTCCCCTTTATCAAACTGACTAATATAAATAGTAAAAAAGCTAAACAAACCGAAAACAAATAAAAAACAAACATGAACAAGAACAAGAATTCTAGTTTTACATCGGTGTGCAACTAGTTACATAAAAAAAAGAAATAAAAATAGTCATTTAAAAAACCCCCAACAACAGCAGAAACAACAACAGTCGACGCGTTATTCCACAGTGGAAATTTTCAGTGCCTGTTCGAATATTACAATATCGTTTTTTTCCTGTGTACATTTTTTTAGTTTGTGTAGGGAAAGTGCTCAGGCGCCAAAGACACGGCAAGATGCTGTTCAACAAATGCCTGGAAAAGCTGTCCAGCTCACTGGGAAATGTTGTCAACCAAAAATTACAAGAGAAACAAGTCTACAGCCATAATAATAATAATAATAATAGTTTTAATAATAACTTTATTAATAACAAAAACAACAACGTATACAATAAAAAACGAAACTTTGAGTACGAGCGGGCCATTCAGGCGCATTACGGAAGTGCCGGAGGATGCGGAGACGGAGATAGGCACAGGGAGAGGGTCAGAGACAGACCCAAGTCCAAATCGGGCAAATGCCGAATGTCTAAGGCAACCACACCACCTGCATCTGCACCTGCAACAGCAACAGCAACAGCCACAGCACCAGCCACAACAGCAACAACCACAGCAAGCACTACAATGGGGAGTCGCGAGTGCATGAGCCACGATGAGCTGGCTCTGATCATCAGGGGCAATACCAACAACCACCACCAGCTAAACAGACGGCGTCCGGTCTCGGCCCAGGCGTCATCGGCGCCCTCCGCTTCCACATCCACCGAATCCCTGCACCGACTGACCCCACCAAATTTGGTGGCCTCCTATCCCGCCACACCCACCTCCTGGTCGAGCGCACCTCCCCAGTTTCCAGCGGGCCTCGGCAGCGGCACCTGCTCCACCAGCACCTTAGTGCTGCTGGCCCACATGCGCGTCCAGCTTTATGGATACACGTAAGTGCGGAGAAATGGCCTGTGAAACGCGATTAACTTATTTGAGGCGCGTGCGAAAGTGAATTTTAATGATTCCCAAAGTGGGGGTGGGACGGAGCTGGGTGATACGAATTTTCAGATACCACTTACCACTTATGTGCTGATTTGGGGGAGTTTTGATATTAAGAGACGCTCTTTGTCTATTCAAAGCAGTTCAAGCAGGTTCAAGGAATGAATGAGTGTAAGCCTAAGCAGTTTGCTGAGGTTCGAAATGTGTAAAAGCAATCGCAATCGTAATTGAGTTCAAGTAAACGAGCAAATCAGATAAAGGATACTAGGCGTTTAGGTCATTTACTGATAGAATCGAATGAAATGGAATTGTAGTAAAAGAGAGGTATAGCAGCTCATGAGAGAGTTGGGATAGAACCAGAGACGGCCGTCAAGTTAATTTACACGAATAAGGCAAAAGAATGAATGAGTATGGCAGGCAAAGTTGGAGTATATTTAACTAAAGCATTAACGATCAAGAAAACAGAAACAGAAAAGCAAACGCGACATTCCCCCATCCCAATCATCTGTGGATGTGTGAGCGGAGTACCAAACGAGTCGAGACTCTTTGGGCAACCTCCCCTCATTAGCATTAGCCCTAATAAGGTGGCCTATCACATACAGTTGAAGCCACGCCAAAAAAACAAAAAACAACAACAAAAACCACATAAACATCACAACGCAAATTGTCATGTGCTGTGCTCAAAATTGCCACGCAAATTGAGTAAATATTTACGCACAGAATTCAACAACAAAAACAACATGGATCGTGGAGAGGAAAAAAGTCGTCAATTTGCAATTTAATAATTATGAACGAGTGCTCCCCGTGGAGAGAGAGGGGAATAAGTGACAGAGTCAGAGATAGAGACAGAGCCATGTCTCTTCTTGCATATATTGAATGTGACCACTTTTTGTGCTATCTGGACTCCCGCACTCACGTATTAAATTCCAAGTTATTTTATTTAGAGTTTCGCATTGGATTGTTTGGATAAATCGAGTCCAAAATGGAACCAGAGAGATTAGGGCTAATAGTATGGGGTACTGCCCTATTTCAGAGCGATCGAGGGAGCTCTGTTGGAGAGATTCTTCTCTTATCTGCAGCCGTCCAAATGTTTGGCCTGTGTCAGTCATCCGTCCCAGATTCCATTCCGCTTCTTAACTTTACTTTAGTCCCGGGCTCTGTCTCGGCCTCTGTTTTTGTGCGGGTTATCTAAGATTGGTAAAATCGCAAATTTCCCGGGAATTTACCCATATATGTCTGTGCAAATTTATATATACATATACACCTTGTGTACCCGTAAATTCTCCTATTTTTCGGAGCTGAGTTTGAATTTCGGTTTGGTTTATGTACAAATGAATTCAACTTTCTATATTGGCATACGGTATTGATTGGGTTCTTAACTTGTTTTGTTTTTCCGGGGTTCTCTGGCAAAAGATAATTATGTACAGTGTACCTTATTCCGAACTCCTTTCCCATCTCATCAAACTCTATCGTTACCCAGTTTCTATCCTATTATTCTATCTTGGCTTATATTGCTGTATTCGTCTGCCATCCATCATTTAATCGATAGCTATTCTTGATCCTCGTTCCGATAGTCGTATTTAATTTCATTCCCTTCGTATCACATCTCCAACTCTCCATCATCCCATTCTCATCCTAACTCTTTCCGACTACGTATCGACTGGTTTGCTTTTGTCCTTTGTTTTCACGTTATTTCTTGAGTTTTCGAGCTGCTTTGCCTTCGAGATGATTTGTGAGGCATCTTGCCTTTTTCCATTGCACAATATATGCAGTTTAATTGTGCAAATTAATTCGAAGAGCTCGGTCAAAGAGCTTGGCTGACCTGGAAATGGCCTGTGGGAAGAGGGTTTACCGAGGTAAAAGCCCCAACTTCTCCGAGAAGCAGCTAAGCGAGAACAAGAAGTTCGCTGACAACAACAGCAGCTATGTACAGCTATGTTTCCACTCCATGAACTGCTTGCGAGTTAGCGGTTGGGTTGGCTAGAGTGCAGGGGTAGTCATTGGCAAACATGGGCTAACTTCCAGTCTAAAGGCGCGCGCACACTAGTACGCTCGGAGCATTTAGAACAGTTTTCTATGCAGTGTGCGCGCGCCCCTTTGAGTCAGTGTCACAGTCAGAGCTGATTAAATGAAGGCGAGCCGGCTTCGGCTCGACTTCACTCTTTTGTTCCCCTCCCAGCAACCCGTTTCTCTGACGCCTTTCGAGGTGCGTTGGCACACAAAAAAGAAACAAACCTGTGACAAAAGTCATGAAATTATATAATAAGCACAATATTCATACTAAGATTCACAATGTATGCATACATATGTTTTGCATATGTATTTATTTATTTATATGTATATATATAAATACATGAAATCTGTTTGTTGACCTTAGGCGGCGCTTTCATGAATGGGCCGCAGCTTCCTTCGTTTGTAAATATTGCGGTCGTTACTTCTGTCACTGTAAGTGTAACTGTAAGTGAACCAAAAAGTTGTGAAATTCACTGACGTACTTGAAGATGCTCGTATATGCACATCATATGCATCTGGTTATTTTTGTCGGCTGTCATTTACTCACTCGCCAGTCAGTCGGTCCGATTTAAATCGAGTTGAGGGCCGTAAATATTTTTTGTGTGTGTTATCGTCACAATGCTAAAAGTAAAGATCTACAGAAATATGGGCGCATCGGATCAGATCAAATAAGAGCCCGCCGGGCCATTGATCGGAGGCGAGTCCTTTTCGAAAAGCTCCGACAAAAAACAAACACACGTCACGGGTGATAGCTTTGCCGAGAACTCTGAAAGCTTTTTGTTGTCAGCAGAAATTCTATGGCGGAAAACGATTTGCAAAGTCATAAAAGAAAACTCTGCATCATTTCCTTGCGACAGCTTTTAAGCTCAGAGAAGAGACGGACATGGAGCTAACAGATCATCTCTCAACTCAGCTGGCAGTGTGCGCGCCCAGCCCAAAAAGCTCAGATCGAAAAATGAAAGCTTCCCTAGCTCAAGCGCGCTTTCGGCCCAAGAAATGTGCTAATCTAGAAGAATGCGCAGTTCATAAACAATCGCGATATTCGTTTGGCAAGAACGAAAATTTAGATACATTACCTTTGGCCCCATGGATGCCGTCCAATGAAGTACTTTATAATCTTGAAGCAGGACATCATCTTGACCATTGACCAAGCAGACTGTCTTCTCTGATAGAAGCTTTCATAGGTAGTATTACCAAACAGCACTCGGTCGGATCAGTAGCGGTCCATGTTTCGACCATGCCAGAGTCGATTTTGCAAGCAGTGCATGGAAACTTCCGTTTTGCTAAAAATAAACGACTTTTCATTTGTATCATTCAAACTCGGCTCTCAAGATCCGACCGGATCGGAGCGGACCAGACCGGGCGTGTGTTTGCTGTTGGAGGCCACCTTGAATCTGTAACAGGCTGACAATACAGGGCGAGATGGGGAGGCGAGACAGAAAAGCAGCATTGAAATGCACGGCAGTGTATGATACGCTCTAATGTAATGTTAATTGTTTCTACATGAATTTCTATTAATAGTACAGAGAACAACACACACACTCACAGACACAAACTAACACTCACAGACACACACGGAAGATGAATTGATTTAGCAAGCAAAAGCATTTAATACAACTAGTGGGCTGGGGGAGGTACATATGTATGTATGTACATACGGATCGGCATATGTATATCGGCAAAGCTGAGCCGAGCACTTCTATGCTGCCGCATACATAATACATGAGCAGTTGTCTCCCTTGCTCACTCGATGACATATTTTATTGTATCTCTGACCCCGAATCGGAACCGGCTTAAGGACAGTCGATGGATGTCTGTACATCCGTTAATATCTGTAGCTATCCGCCTCCCCCTCTGGTTGTTTGTTTGTTTTTTTGCACGACTGTGGCTTAGAGGCGACGAACTCGAGAGCCCAGCTAAGACAGCTAAGAGCGTAAGCATAGCACATGGTCGATTATGAAATTCAAAGCAAGTTTTTTGAGCCAGTGCTATTTATGTAAAGTGCTAAAAGGCAAAGCCAAAACAAAACCGCAACAATCAACTGGAGCAGCGGTGGGCACGTCCTTGCTGCCATCGCTCCTATTGCTCGGAGATTTATTCTTCGAAAACGCACAATGTAGTGATGCCCGAATGCATACAGCGAGCGGGAACGTTTGTGACCCGCGGCAAGGGCCGCAGCTCTACTTTTATACACGGTACTCGTCAGTATATATGTATGTAACTTATACAGTAAGCTCCAGAATTGCTGTCGGAGCCGCATACTCTCTCTCTCTCTCTCTCTCTCTGTCTTTTGATATCGCTGCTGATATGAGACGAATTGAGTTATTCGTTAAGGCTGATCTCATCGCACTTGTCATGAGAGATGGGAAAAACATAGAGGGAAGCATGTAAAGAATTCCCTGAAAAAATATCCGAAATTAACGGGAAATCAATGCAACAAACCATGCTACATCCCTGTTTCATTCATTATCCTATAAATGTAATATTCCAATCTTCCCTCAAGCTTAGCCTCCCAATAGGTGTGCTTGGTACCATTATCTCCAATAAACTGCGTCCACTGCTTGAACATGTAAAGCAGTTCAACGAACAGTTCTTTAGGCCCTCGACTTACACTGGGCAAAACAATAATTTTGAAACATAAAAACCTTTAATAACTTTTGTTGCATTCTAATACCAATACATTATTAAGGCTATCGATAATTTTTCAAAAATATTTGTTCCGTTCTCCGTCAGCTGTGAGCTTTTAAAGGTAACATATGCTTTCGTATCGTATTTGTTGTAGTGAAATATCGGGGTGTAATCTTGTCATCGTAAGTAACTCAGTCAAGCAACTCCTGTTAGACTTTCGTGGACTGTAACTTTTGGAATTTACCTGGAGTCAATTCAAATTAAAAAATATATCTTTAGTACTTTAGACGTTATGGCTTTAATTCCGCTAGATTGGCTGTTTTGCTCAGTGGCAACTGTGGCATCATTCAGCTTTTGTTTTCTGTGTTACGTTCACAGCGAGAGCTCAATCACAAATTCACCCCATGCCATCGGACCCCCTCTGTCCATACCCATGTGGCTTTCTACGTCCATGTCTGTCTATAAGCACAAGCCAGACCAGGCCAGAGCGGGTCGACTTATATGTAAGTCCAAGACCCAACTAGAAACGATTCAACTTGCACTTTTCCAAATAGTGTATCCGTGTTACTGCCACTTTTAATGTGGTTATAATACCCTTGCAAAGGGTAGAATGTTTCTTTCTGCACGGATGCGTTCACCTCAAAGATGGAACCAAATGCCAAGAAAAACATACCCATTCTTGAGCAGCGCAAAAATTCGAATCAATTTGCTTTAAAAATCGACTTATCGGCCTGAAACCTTGGTCAGAACTGCAGACATTAGGTGTGTGGAACCGCAAAGATGGGACCGCCATCGGTTGCATGGAAGCGATCGATTGCTAAGAATAGCCATAGGATTGTTCGATTTGGAAGGGTATCCACCACATCAGTGCCCGAAGATTTCCTTTCTGGTATTGCCGCCTTGCATTTGACTGTTTTCTTCGGGCTGCTGCTGGCTTGTGCCAGTCGGTTTCGGTCAGTGTATGTTTGTGTCGGCATACGAGTAGACGTACCAATGTATCTATGTACATATAGGTATTGTATGTATTTGCTTATATTCGATTTGTATTTGCGCTGCCTGGTTCCTACTACGTACATAGCAATAGTTTCTGCTGTTATTGGAGGTGCTAGTATTTTCCGCTTTTGCACGCTTCTTATAAAGGCGAGAGTGTATAGTTTGTAAGTGCTATTCGAGCGCGCACGTAGTCGCTCGTCAGGCACTCAGGCACTCAGTCACGCAGTCACGCAGTCAAGCAGTCAAACAGTCAGTCGCTCAGTCGTTTAGTCGCTCAGTCAGTTAGTGGTTCAATCGAGTCGGTGCAGCGGCGGATACGACATTACTAGGTAGAGCACGCGCATCTAACCCTGCAGCTCCTGTTCCACAAATGATACTGATTCTGATACTGATACCGATACCGATTATAATCCTTGAATTTGTTGCTTGTTTGTCGTTTCAGATGGTTTCATGGCAATCTTTCTGGCAAGGAAGCGGAAAAATTGATATTGGAGCGGGGCAAGAATGGTTCTTTTCTTGTCCGTGAATCTCAAAGCAAACCTGGTGATTTCGTTCTCTCCGTTCGAACGGACGACAAAGTAACGCATGTCATGATTCGATGGCAGGTATGTACATACTATACATTTGTACATACATACATACATATGTGTATTAAATATATTTCATATATCCTCAAGAAGAGCCCCACAATGTCGAATGCAAATCGATGGAATCACAAAACAAGCCAGAACGAGAGGTCATAAAGTTCCCCAACGACCTTGCGATTTGCATACGGCTGCATGTGGCCGTATGCACGAGGCTTATGACGTCATACACGAAAACACATTCCGCATCTCCAGATATACGGAGAGCGCTCTTTGCTGTTCTAGTTTCTAGCTGTCCATGGCTATGTTCTATGTCCATCGAGGGGCTGTCCGCCCAGAGATATTCCACTGTATACGTATGTGTGTCTGTCGGTGGGTTTCGCTCTGAGTATCGGCTGGTGTCAACCGATATCTATGGCCAAACATCGGTGTGTCATTTGTGGCCACCACAAAAGCTCTCAGCTTGTTCTACGCTACAGCTTTTCTCGAACTTTTCAATGCTCGGGATTGCGGTTTGTGCGGTATATGCGGTATATGCGTGACCTGTCACCCAGTGCTGCAGAACTAAAGCCGAGGAAGCCGCAGTGGCTCCAACAGCACCTCGTGGCCGTGCGCAAGCAGTTCAAGCTGCCGTGTAAATCACCTACACCCCAATTGCGGCTATTGTCTCGGTCTCTGTTTCGGTCTCTGTCTCTGTTGCAATTATGCCATTTACATGACAAACTGGCCGTTTCATATGTTCAGCTGTTTTTGCCATTCCTTCTATTCGACATTGCAGTCACGTTTGGGTTCATATTAGTTGTTAGTTAATAGTGTCATGACATTCCACTACATTCGCTGCTTCATACCCTTTTCCAGGACAAGAAGTACGACGTGGGCGGAGGGGAATCTTTTGCCACACTCTCGGAACTGATCGATCACTACAAGCGTAATCCAATGGTGGAGACGTGCGGAACAGTGGTGCACCTGCGGCAGCCCTTTAACGCCACCCGCATCACGGCAGCCGGGATCAATGCCCGCGTGGAGCAGCTGGTCAAGGTGAGTCCTGGTTTGCAGCTGAGGATAAGAGATGAAATATAAATGTATCTCCACACACAGGGCGGCTTCTGGGAGGAGTTTGAGTCGCTGCAGCAGGACAGTCGGGACACTTTCTCCCGGAACGAGGGCTACAAAACGGAGAACCGTCTGAAGAACCGCTACCGCAACATATTGCCATGTAAGTGGAGCATGCCCAAAGCCCCTCTGGGGAGTAGTTTAAAGCCCCTTTCTGCCCATCCCACAGATGATCACACGCGGGTGAAGCTACTGGACGTCGAGCACAGCGTGGCTGGGGCGGAGTACATCAATGCCAACTACATCCGACTACCCACTGACGGCGACCTGTACAACATGAGCAGCTCGTCGGAGAGCCTCAACAGCTCGGTCCCTTCGTGCCCGGCCTGCACTGCGGCGCAGACGCAGCGCAGCTGCCCCAACTGCCAGCTGCTGAACAAGACCTGCGTCCAGTGCGCGGTCAAGTCCGCCACGCTGCCCTACAGCAATTGCGCCACCTGCACCCGCAAGTCGGACTCCCTCAGCAAGCACAAGCGCAACGAGTCCTCGCCCCTCTCCGCCAACGGAATCGGGGGGAGCTGCGGCATGAACGGCAGTCCGGTTCCGGGGACCCCCACCAGCGTGACTGGTGCCAATGCCGGGTGCCTGGTTGGGTTGCTGAAACAGAAGCACGTCGGGGATACGACCTACGGGTCCATGACGATCGCGGAGCGGGAAAGGGAGAGGGAGCGCGAGCGGGAGATGTTCAAGACGTACATCGCCACACAGGGGTGCCTGCTGACGCAGCAGGTGAACACGGTGACGGACTTCTGGAACATGGTGTGGCAGGAGAACACGCGCGTCATTGTAATGACCACCAAGGAGTACGAGCGCGGCAAGGAAAAGTGCGCCCGCTATTGGCCGGACGAGGGGAAGTGCGAGCAGTTCGGGTCGGCGCGCATTCAGTGCGTCTCGGAGAACTCCACCAGCGACTACACGCTGCGCGAGTTCCTCGTCTCCTGGCGGGAGCAGCCACAGCGGCGCATCTACCACTACCACTTCCAGGTCTGGCCCGACCACGGTGTGCCCGCGGATCCCGGCTGTGTTCTCAACTTCCTGCAGGACGTCAATACGAAGCAGAGCAATCTGGCTCAGGCCGGAGAAAAGCCGGTAAGTCTAAGCTACAACTATCTGGGAAGAGTCACTACCATATCTCTCTCTCTCTCTCTCTCTTCGGCAGGGTCCCATCTGTGTACACTGCTCGGCGGGCATCGGACGCACGGGCACCTTCATCGTGATCGACATGATTCTGGACCAGATCGTGCGTAATGGTGAGCCATAGACATAGACTCCACTTCAGCCGGCGTATAACTAATTCCGTTCCCATCCGTCTATGCACAGGACTGGACACAGAAATAGACATCCAGCGCACCATTCAAATGGTGCGGTCGCAGCGTTCGGGCCTGGTCCAGACGGAGGCCCAGTACAAGTTCGTCTACTACGCGGTCCAGCACTACATCCAGACGCTGATCGCACGCAAGCGGGCCGAGGAGCAGAGCCTGCAGGTCGGCCGAGAGTACACCAACATCAAGTGAGTGTCCATTGAAGGAGCCCAGGAGTCCAGGGACATTTACTAAAGCGAATCTTGCGCCTCGTTTATCCAGGTACACGGGCGAGATTGGCAACGATTCACAAAGATCTCCATTACCACCAGCAATTTCTACAATAAGCTTAGTGCCAAGCAAAGCACCAACGACGCCTGGAGTTGGAGGAGGAGCTGTTTTGATGGCGACAGGGGAGCCACTGGGCATGGCGATGGGGATGGGCGCGGCAATGGCCGGGAACAAACATGGCTCCAAGCAGCAGCCCCCGCTGCCGGGATCGGTCACCCACCACAACAACAACAACAACGGCAGCAGTGGCAGTGGCAGTGGCAGTGGCAGCGGCAGCAGTGGGAGCAGTGGGAACAGCAGCATCTGCAGCAGCGGCAACAGCAGCAATGGCAACTTGAACGGGCTGCTAAGTGGCATCGGCATGGGCCTGGGACTGGGGCACGGCAACATGCGTAAGTCGCACTTTTACAGCGACTCGCTGAAGCAGCAGCAACACCAGCGCGACGAGCAATCGGTGGCTCCAGCGGGATCAGGTAAGCAGTCGCAGCCGGTCCGACCCCGGCCCCGGCCCCGCCCCGGTATACTCAAGTTGCTCACCAGTCCCATCATCTTTCAGCAAAATACAAAAACATTCCCAAAGACATGATCGGCCTACGCCAGCCGAGCCATGCGTCATCCTATACCGCTGCGTCTCAGTCTCATTCAGCGCCTGCGTCCGCGTCGCTGACCGGGCCGGCGCCACCGACGCCCCCGCCGCGAAAAACATGACAAATGAATTTCTGAATCCTCGTTCCCGGGACATCGTTAATTCTATCGCAATAGACAGCCGAGAACGTCGCCAATCGAAGACCCCTGATCGCGTCCGCGTCCGCGCTCCTCCCCCCGCACCAGTCCCCCAAGATGCGCACAGAAAGTCGCCCTGCCACCCCTGCCCCCGCCCCCTTCCCTTTTAATCGTGTTACTATTGTATGTGTGTGTGTGTGTTGATTTTTTTTTGTAATAGTTGTAGCTTTATAAATATATTTTTTAATTTGTGTGTAATTCTTAGTTGTATATGTATGTATCTACTTTTATTTAATTGTCTCGCTTTACGTTTAAAATGGACCCCCCTCCCCCCACTCTAATTCAAAAGATTCCTTTCCTGCACACAACTGCAAAAAACTCCCCGCCCTGCGCAGGCATATTTATGTACATATATGTAGTAGCTGCTTAAGAGGAGCAAGAAGAGAAGTAACATGAGCGTAGCTGCAGCAGTTCCGATGTGCGAAGAGAGAATCGCGAAGTATACCAACAAAGGAGAAGAGTAAGCAGACAGGGAATCAAGTTTTGGACTTGCAAGTTAATCAAAAGGAAACGAAAGAGATTAAGGATAATTATATAGGAAAGCAGGAGAAACGAAAAGAAAACCGTTGATTGGGACTTCAGTAATGGCGAGGACAGACATCAACAGATGACTACAAATAAGAGAGCATGTTCGTCCCTACGTTTACTTTGCATAGCCTTTGCACAGCTTGATATCTCGATGTGCATATGTATGTACTTTATCCGCCCTATAATCGCCTTACAACCACATCTGTGCACCCACCAGCTGCTGTCCTCCTGGCATATTCTACAATTGTTTCGCATAGATGCAGCTGGGCAGCACCTTAATGTGTAGGATGTACATTTGCACACAAATATGTATGTACGTGCCGAAAATGTGTTTCAAACCGAATAACCAACCTTAGAGCGTATCCGAAATCAAAAGATGCCTCTTTAACGCATTTTACAGTTGATATCAGTTACCGATTATATGCAAAAGTGCAAAACATATATTATATAATAATATACTTTGCATAGAAACTTCCTAGAAGAAAATTTTGAATTCACTAACGTTTTAGCAAAAACTTCGCGTATGAATCCTGACCGGTACTGAGATCGTTTTTCAACCTCTTCAAAAATGCAGAACGAAAAGTAAACAGCAGCTTTTAGATACCAATTGTTTGACAATTTCGAAATTGCAGTCAGCCATGCATGCCCACAATGTTTTGTTAATGTTTTGCGTAAAGCGCTTGTTGAGTGTATGTATGTGTGAGCTTTAGGCCACTGCATATTTTTCTACGATATCTCTATATGTGTTGTATACGTATTCGATAATAATTTATAACGTTTAAGAATGGTGTTACATTTTAAATGGATCAATCGTGTTTGCCGACACTTCTGCAATTCAACTCTAGTTGTGTATTTGTCGCTGTCTCTCTACCTTTCCCCCCTCTCTCTCTCTCTCTCTCTATCTCTCTCAAAAACACTCTTTTTTTTGTCTCTCTATACATATCTCTCTCTCTCTGTTTCTGTTTCTGTTTTTTTTTTTTTGCGTTCGAGTACTCAGTTCTATATGTAGGTCTTATTTCAAGAGAATGTATAGAAGGTTGAAACAGAATCAAACTCAATATATGTACAACGTGTGTACCTTGAGCGCTGCCCCGTTTCTGAAACAGAAATCGAAGATCAAGAGAGATCAGAAACTGAAAATCAACGAGAATATAAAAGCCCCTATATATAGGAAAGATGAGCCCACACCCTTGAAAGCAGCCACAAATCGATTAGATATGGATAGTTGAGTAGGAACCTCAATATAAGTAAAATACAATAATTAACATATGTATGTATATTCTTTAGTTTACCTTATTTTACCTTATCTTATGCTTTTTTAAGTGCTTTAAATTGTTATTCATCTTGATCTTGCAAACAATACAACAACAAAAATAAATAAAAAATACAACAAACGAAACAAAACAGAAAAAAACGCAAAAAAAAAACAACTAAAAAGAAACCAAAATTATATTTGTATTTATGCATACATACATAAAATAAAACATTTTATATGCGATAAACGAATATTATTTATTTATCTATCATTTCTGAACTTTTTACTTTTCAGTTCTTGATGCGCATGGTTCATTTTGCTTAATGTTTCCTATATAAGGAAAGCCTATACCTCCACTCCACCCAATTTTTGTTTGCCCCCCTGTACCCTGGCCTGTGGCCGCAGTTCATGAAACTTTAGCAGTTCTGGACTATAAGTACACACCACGGAAGCCTTAAAATGAACACCAATAACACCAATAAAACTCGTCAAACGTATCAAAAAAGAGGAACCACTCGAATCCAAACGAAACGTACCGAAGCAATAGACCAGCACTGTACATACGTACATACGTACATACGTACCAGTATGTATGCACATTGGATCTCCCAAGCTTGCCTCACCCACGTGTCTAGACTAAGCCGTTAACGAGGAGCCAAAGCAATATTACAGGAGGAATCAGCCAGCACAGAAAGATCAAATACGATTTAACAATAAGCATTAACGTGTTCAGCCACCCAATGTTAACCTTATAATCTTAACTTTTCTAACCCCGGAACTGCCCCAGACCTTCACATCAGCCTAGGCCTACCTCCGTCACCCACTCACCGTCTTTTCTAGAGTACTAGAGTATAGTCTGGGAGCACGCCCAGGTCCAGCGGGTGCATGCGTACACTTGGGTGTGTGAGTGTGATCATTACATTGTATGTAGATACATATACTTAGTTAGCCTATACTACGATTATTCGAATTGGAGGAGTCGAAGCTTGGCTTCGGCTCTCGCGGCGACTTAGTGGCCCGTAAGAAGTTGGATCTGAATGCGAGTCATGGTTCAGGTATGATTTGATTCGACCCTGAGTTACCCAATTACCAAAACCCTACAGAAGCAACGCTTCAACCTCTGCCCAGCGAAACTTTTTCCGTTAAATTTGTACGCCGTAGTTATAGACAAGAATATGGAAATGGAGCCGGATCCGGATCCAGTTCCGGCTGGTTGGACGGGAAGGGAAATGCCAAAGCACAAACAGAAGCACAAAAAGCCAATCAACATAAGCAACACCAAGATGCAACAAGAATAACAACGATATTTTACGATCGATAAAAGAAAACCAAAATCAAAATCAACAACAAGGAAGTGGTGGAGGAGCAATAAAACCAAGAGTTAAGAAACGCTTTAAAGTTAATCTACATTTAAATATATGTAGTTATGTATTTATAATATGTGTATGTATACAGTTATAATGTATTGCCCAAAAGCCGATGTTGAATGTCAATAATCAACATCGAAGCAAAACAAGACATCAAACTTTACTACCAATAGCAATCCAAGACACCAAAAATTGTAGTCGGTGACGAAGACGAATCGCTGTAGTGACTTATTAACTATACATACTTAAATATTAATTGTAACCAATATGGTGGGGTTGGACCCCAGCATCGACTTCCGCCACAGCCACAGCCACAGCCCCCTCCTCTCTTCTTACGAAACAATGCATGCAAGAGGAACCCCACTTCGTGGCCTCAGAGGGCAGGGGAGCCCCATATACGGGGAATACCAAATCACAAATCACTGCACAAAGAAAAAGTTGAGGTTACGTTTTTGTTACAAATTTGCATAATACAAATGTTATAAGCTACCATATACAGAATGTAATATTAACATAAATATATAGTATATATGCCTGTACCTATATATGTATGTATGTACATATGTATGTAGTATATGGCGGAATACTGCACAATTCCCTGTGAGACTCCATTGGATTGGAGGAACGAATAACCAAAAGAAATATTTATATGTAGCATGCATATATAGAAATTACTTTTCATAGCTCCATTGCATGCGAATATTAACCTATAAATACATATATACATACATATATATGTACATATGTATATATGTATATATTTTTGATGGTTGGACGAGGAAGAAAGCCCCGAATGAGAGGTAAGCAAGCCCACAAAAAACGTGAAGAAACCACAAGTTTATGTAGCTTTAAATCGTAAGAAGACAAAAGTTAAAACATCAAATAGAAACAGTAAAGGAAACGAAAATAAGAAAAAGAAGCATAGTTCAAAAAAATGAATTAAATATATGTAATTATGATTACAAATTCGTTGTAAACGTTGAAGCAAAATATATATAGTACATACATTATAAAAAATATGCTTTAAAACGAAATCAAACACCAGACACCAAAGTAGCCCAGGAAACAATGTTGGACAATTTTAACTCGTAAGAAGATCAAAGTAAAACATCAAAATATTACCACAAGGAAAAAGAAAACTATAAATAGGTCAAATGAACATATTGGAAAGTAAAGAGACAGAAATCAACACCAAACTACGAGTATGTAAGTATACAAAATATGAATAAAAACTCGTTGTAAACGTTGAAGCAAACACATATACAGCATATACTATATACATATGGGCATATTTAACCGAAACCCAAGCACAAAAATCTCAAAAGGAAGTCCTCACCAAGGAGTCCTTGCCATGCTTTGCTCTTCAAAGCAAAATACCGATAATAATCAGATTGGGATATATTCAACATTTTAATGTGTCTGCATATTTAAAAATAAACAAAATATTACTAAATAAACCATATTAAAAATAATCTTTAATGAAATACGCGTTTTATTTATTAGTCCTACAGTTTAGTTATATTCCTGCCATTCATATAGCTATTCCATTATCGGCCCCGACTGGATGCTCTGGGATATTTCCGACATATAAAGATATATTAATTAAATAAATATTATTGGAAGGACAAAACTTCAAAGTTGTAGTAATGCTTCGGTTTTTCGTTCGATAAGGAAGTTTTAATGGTAAATGTAATTATATAGAGGTTAGGTTAGGCCTTTTATAATATACACAAAAAAATGGGTAGCCCTCAATCAATTAAAATAACGAATTACCAACGTTCCAGCAATTTACGATTCCTTAGGCGTGGTTTAATGAAAGGCAGAGTACAATTGAAACAAAAAACCTTTAGCAATCTACTGGGCTACAAAGAATTGCATAGTACCTGTAAGTTGACAAATCCCAACGAAATTGGCCACTGAGCGGAGCGACTTTCTACAAGTCTGTTGAGTAGGCAGAATCGCTGACCGTCGCGACACCTGGGTGCCAGCCTGCATCGGACACCAGACACGAGGCGCAATGTCAGCGTTTATGAGGAACAGCGACGGGCCTGGCGAACGACCGGGGAGGGCTCGAGGTCGGGAAGTTTGAGTTTCATAAATTAGTTTTATATTGATCCGCCGAGTGGCAGCAACATATTCTCGTACTTGCCCTGCACTCTCTATAAGGTCATAAGAACAAATAAAGTGTTATTATTATTAATATATATTAATTATTAATGAATATTATTATTTATTATTAATAAAAATTAAAGTAACTAATTCGTAGTAAAATTCGGTGAAAAAAAAAATTAAAAACAAATTAAAAAAGTATTGAGTGCAACGCCCTCTCAAGTAAAACAAATGAAACAATTCGGTCAAGAAAAAAATCAAAAAAAAAGGAAGTGGGAGTCTTATAAACCCAAAGAACAAATATAAAAAAAAGTTCGGCAAACCAAACGAAAGTGAAGGAGAAAGTGATTGAGAGCATTAACGCCAATCAGAAAGTTACTAAATAAATTGGGCCTCGGAGCAGATGCACAAATAGATCGGTGGGTCCATACCTCTAAAGACTCCACAAAATACAGTGGGAAGTGCGTGCAAAAGTTGCGCCAAAAAAATCGTAAGGCAGGAAGTAAAATCCAAAATCAGTTTCACCAACGGAGAACAAAAAGATGAGACGGCCAACTGGAGGAAACCCATTAGAAAATACGAAGATTAAATTGGGGAAATACCAAGTGGAGGAGGCCATTAAGAAAAAAGAACGTGTAAGTGGAAATTTTGTTCAAACATCACCTACAAAGAATACGAAGATACAAAATATAAAAAATACGGAAAAAAGGAACTAGGGAAACGAATATAAAATTGTTACATACATATGTATATCCGAAATCATTTGGGCGTAATTTTTCACATAAAAAGAAACATCATACCCTGCTATACAATAACAAATCACATCACAAATCTGTGCTTGGGGGAATTTGAATTCGACGCCAACGGCTACAAGCGGCTACCACGGCTGGCCAGAAAAAAAATATCTACGACAAAGACAAAAGTATATAAAGGGGCGATCGGAAATAAGAATCCGCATATGACGATTTAGTAGAATTTTTCGACGAGCTTGGTTTAGATATTTAACGTGGCTCGGGAGAAAAAGTCGAATCAATGGACGCTGCACAGTTGAAAATTCCGGCAACCGAGACAAAGGCCTACGTGCCGGTCACCATGGATGAGGCGTCCGTGAGTGGTGTAGCTCTGGATGCGGTAAAACCACTACCAGATTTCCACGTGGCCTCCTGGGCTGCCCTTGCGCTATACAAGAGGTACAATCAGAGATAGGATTAGGGGCCCTGCCGACTCGCTTTTAGCATCGTTTAACACAGTCTCGAACATTGAGGAAATTATCAACCGCCTCAACTTCACATATTCGGACTAATGTCCATTGCACTTACAAAAACCGAATGACTTACACACAGGGCGGACAGAATGAGTCCGACCATTATAAAAGACAGGGAAAAGCCCGTTTTATACGAACGATCAGGGCAATCACCGAGGCCAGGATAGGGTTGTAAAGATGAAAGACGGACCTGGCGAACGACCAGGGAGGGAAGCTTGAGTATCATAAGTCAGTTTTATATTTATCCGCCGAGTGGCAAAAGGTTTATCTTAGTACCTAATATAGGTTAGGTAAATTTAACAAATCAACTAATTATTACTTTTATAGGGCAGGAAGTACTTAATAAAACCTAACCATAAAACGGCCGGCGAAAATCCTCTAGCTGAACCCTCCACGAGGGTGCCGGCTGGGCAATGGACACTCCATTATCACGGACGAGGGTAATGCACTGCCGCTTGCTCTGTCCGAGGCAATAAAGTGTCTAGCTAAGGCAATGGTCCAGTGTTTTCCCAATCCAAGGTTGGGGGAACTGAACCAGAGCCATGGCTAGAGGTGCCTGGCGGGCAGGCATAAAACGCTAGGGGGTGGTCCCCCCGAAAAATATCAACCTGAATGGACCTTCGGGCCAATAATGGAGCAGACGGACGAGAAAACTCGGGTTGGGATGTCAACCCAAACGTCGGTGGGAAGCGTGACTGCTACCACCGGCGGGCACGGGGAAGAGCAATCCTCTCTGCGTGTCGCCAGCGGTCACACCTCGGACTTGGCGGGAGCAGGCCAGGTCAGTTGTAAAGCTACTGCCACAACAACAACAAAAACTCACTCCGCCTGCAAAGTAAGCCGCACAGATGCCGTAGTCGACACAGACACGGATCTGGAGAGCGTGCTCTCATTAAGCAGGACGGAGGAAGAGAGCCTTCTCCGCTCGCCGGAACCAGACACCAGCTCCCTGCGTAGGGAAGGGCCGAAGCGTTCCAAAGAGGGGAAGAAGGCCAAAGCGCAATACAAAGCGGCCCTCAACATCAAAAGCCGGCTGCAGGGAAAGGCTGACATCTCCCAGGAGGAGAAAGTCAAGCTAGCCTGGGCCGAGCAGCGAGTAGAGGAGGGCCGGCTACACTACGCCCAAATGCCACAGATGAGGGCGTCGAACGGCGAATTTCCCAATAAGGTGGAAGAGATGATGGCCACCAAGAGGCAACGCTCGACTGAGAGTGCCATCAAGGACACTCCAGCGAGCAAGCGTCAACGCGGCACCAAGAGTGCAGCCCCTCCGCCGAAAGCGGCCAAGAAGCCAACACCACAGCTCAAAGCGAAGGTCAGTGACGTGACCAAACGACATTTGATCGTGGCACTCATTGACCGCAGCGATGAGAACGGCAGGATGACAGCGGCACAGTGGAAACTGGTGCATGCGCGTCTTGTCAACGCACTGTTTGCGCGGATGGAGGAAGACCCCGCGGACCCAATGCCCACTTTCGATGGTGCTGGGTGGCTCAATGGGGTAAAAATACTGAAGTGCAAGGACGTCCCAACCCTAAGGTGGCTGACGCGCACGGTCTGCCAACTGGATGCGATGTGGGAGGGGGCCAAGCTGGAGGTTGTGGACCGGGAGCTTATCCCGTTCAAGCCTAAGGCGAAGGTACTCTTCCCAATCAAAATCCAAGGGGACCGTGCGCTGAAGCTCCTTCAGTGTCAAAACGCGGAAGTGCCAACGGTGGACTGGAGGATCCTCTACATTAGTAGCCCACTACCCAGCGAGGGGGACCAATGTGTGATCCTTCAGATCAACAAGGAGGCAGAGGATCTGCTGTACCCCAGGTTCGGGAAGCGCCACCCCAAAAATGCGCACTCCCTACTGGCAGGTGAGGTGGAGAAGGACCTGGGCCTCGAGTCCATCGTGGTGGCCACCCAGGGTCTTGGGCTCGAAGACTCCGAGGAAGAGGAGGAGGACGGTGACCTGACGCTCGATGTCAACCCGTCATGTGCAACTGAGCCAGCCACCTATGATGCTGAGTGTGCTGCAGCTCAACTTGCATAAAAGCAAGCAAGACGCCAATGCTGACCACAATGTGCGGGAAAGCCCCAGCATAAATGCCAGTGGTAAGTCACTCTTAGACTTTATACTATCGACGTATTTAGGAATAGCAAACGTTGGGGAGGAGCACACTAGCGTACTTTGTAGGTCCCACCTCATCCAACGTGCTAGACCTAACACTTGCAACGGGAAATAGTACTCGGGTATCTGGCTGGAGATTCCTTAAAATACCATCCTTCTCAGATCATAAGAACATTCAGTTTAAGTGCGAATTCAATCACTCTTGGACAGATAGACAACAGTCTATAGAAGCCCCCGGAATACAAACTGGGAAAAGTTTAAAAAGACAGTTACTTCGAAGCTCGCGAATTCGGGCTCAGTGAAATCCGCGGAGGATATAGAGAAGTCCCTAGAGACCCTATCCAATGCGTTATTGGACGCCTAGCATGAATAGTGCAAACCCTCGAGAACAAAGAAGAGGTCCAAGCCACTCTGGTGGAACCGGAATCTTTCTCTCCAAAGGAACGACCTCAAGGAATTTTTTAAGATCTGAGGGAATACATATTCATACTTAAGTCACTGATGCCAACTGGGGACTGATGTCAACTGTGATGGACCTATTTCAGTCTGAGGTAAGCTCAGTCACGTCCAGGGGTCAATCCACAAGAAATTTGTAGAAGCAGATGGAACTTTGAGGGAGACGTCGGGGTTGGTGGACCGGACTGGTGGACCGGGGCTGGGGCGAGCGCTGCTTGTCGTGTATAACAAACGGCGTGCGTGGACTTGGGGTGGGGTGGTATCAAATGAACTTACGCAGCGAAATGTGTTTTGGCGTTTATAACTTGGGTTTATTGTTGGTGAAACTGATAACTTATATTTCTCTAGATTCTTAGCTTAAACGTGCTGACTTGTGCTCGCGGTCGGGTCTTCTTTGTAAGTTACTTCTAGTTCTGGTCGGCGTTGTGATGGACCTATTTCAGGCTGAGGTAAGCTCAGTCAATATATCGCCCATGGGGGAAAACGAAGGGGCCGAGATCCGAGGGATGCGTGGTAGGATGCCTCTCTGTGCCTGCTGGTACGAGGGCAGCTGCGACGGCCTTCCTTGCAAAGTGATGCTGCCCGGCGGTCAGTGGCGGGAGTATGGCGCCGGGGGGTCGTACCTCCGGGTCTCGGGGGTCTCCTCCTTTCTTCTCCGAGTCCGTGGTGTACTCTTGTGATGGACCTATTTCAGGCTGAGGTAAGCTCAGTCGCGTCCACGGGGTCAATCCACAAGAAATTTGTAGAATTAGATGTAACTTTAAGGGAGACGTCGGGGGTGGCCTATCGTAGAGGGGATGGATCGGATCTTGGGCGTTCGGTTTGATTGGTTGATTTGATTTATGTTTTATTAGGCGTTGGGAGTGGCGTTGTAGCGAACCCTTTTAGGTTCGTTACACCCTCCCCTTTCTTCCCCGACGAGAGTCACGCAGACTCGTGCGTTGGGTGTGCGGCGGTGGGTCCGGTACCGTTGCTCGAACCAC
The DNA here is from genome assembly GCF_003286085.1 of Drosophila persimilis. Taxonomy (NCBI): domain Eukaryota; kingdom Metazoa; phylum Arthropoda; class Insecta; order Diptera; family Drosophilidae; genus Drosophila; species Drosophila persimilis. Next base: position 1,165 of record NW_020825308.1, on the reverse strand, counting down.
CAGCTGTCGAATAGGGTCCGACCCTGCGGCTCTAGTCGCCGCAGTACTTCTTGGATTAAAGGCGTCGGTAGGGTTCGGTTGGCGGTGTTTGTTATCCAATCTGGTGGAGCCACCGTCCAACGGGCGGCGTACTCGGCAGCGGATAGCTCGTACACTTCGGGCGTCGGGGTGCGCCGTGGTGCCGTCTCCGCGTAGTCGTTAGTCTCCATGGGTTCGTCAGCGTTGGGGTCCTCGTTAGGGATGGTGGTTCCATGGTGGCTGTTGTCCTCGTCGGGACTGTCCCCTTCGTCGGTGGCGATGTGCCCGCGGAGATCGGGGGTCACGTCGCGGGGCCTAGAGTAGTCGTCGAATCTATCGCCCATGGCGGAAAACGAAGGGGCCGAGATCCGAGGGATGCGTGGTAGGATGCCTTTCTGTGCCTGCTGGTACGAGGGCAGCTCCGACGGCCCTCCTTGCAAAGTGATGCTGCCCGGCGGTCAGTGGCGGGAGTATGGCGCCGGGGGGTCGAACCTTCGGGTCTCGGGGGTCTCCTCCTTTCTTCTCCGAGTCCGTGGGTACTCTTCTCCGCCGTCCGTGCTGGACGACGTTTCGCTCTCCGTGTCCGTGTAGACGTCGGACCTCTCCGAGTCGGTGTCCCCCGTGAGGTCGACGATTTCGTTCGTCCCGATGTGGTCTTCAGGTGCGGCGTTCATTGCGGCGGCTAGTTTCTTTTGGTGGCCTTACAATCGGAGGTGGCGCTATTTAACGAGGGTTTGAGCTGATGTTGCGGTGATGGCTTTTAGCGTTGTACCTCGATGAGAGTCCTCGTCAGCGGTTCTGCGGTGCAATTGGATCCTCGGGCTGTTTCGACAGTGCTCCCGGGCCCTCCTGCTGACGGGTGCGTTTTTTTTTCTTTTTATGCTTCCGTGGGTTCGTGTTCCGTAGTTCGTAGCCGGGGTCGTCTTCTGGGCTTGGCGCCGGGTCGTCCCTTAGACTTCGTTGATCGTTATTTGCGGTCTGGGGACGGTGTTCGCGGGCTGCTTCGTCGGGGGGGGGGGGGGGGGGGGGGGGGGGGGGGGGGGGTTGGGGGGTACCTTGATAGAGTCTGGCCCCTGGTTTGGCCGACGTCGTCGTGATTTGGGGGGCGCGATCGGCGGTTGTTGGCCGTTTTCTTTACTTTGTGCCA